>NC_069127.1:34228946-34828946 GCF_026914265.1 Mya arenaria | reverse complement strand
TCATGGGAAGTGGCCAGGCTTATCATGGGCTCCATTTGCATCATGGCTAGTGACCAGGCTGATCAAGGGCTCCATTTCCCTCATGGGAAGTGACCATGCTGATCAAGTATCCCATTTGCGTCATGGTAAGTGACCATGCTGATCAAGTGCTCCATTTCCGTCATGTGAAGTGGCCAGGCTGATCAAGGGCTTGATTTGCCTCATGGTTAGTGACCAGGCTGATCAAGAGCTCCATTTGAGTCATTGTAAGTGGCAAGGCTGACGACCAAGGACTCCATTTGCGTCATGGTTAGTGTCCAGTATTATTGAGGATCCAATTCGTGTCATATTTGTCCGAATGCTTCAGCCTCTGACGCACCATTATATATATATATTTTTATTTAATCCAACACTGTATCGTTCATATAACATTTATGGTATATTGCTTATCATTACCAGCTGGAGAAAGACGAAATTATCATACAGCGCTCAGATGTCCTGGAGGCCATTACGCTTGCTGCCTTTCAATCGGGTAGGTTTATTTATCATTCCGTATTATAAATATATTAATACCTCAGTCACATTTGCAAATATCTACGACTAGTATCAATTAGGTATGCGGTAACATTTCTACGGACACATACTATAGCAGTCATAAATGATTGTGTAGCCGCAAGGCGTACTTTGAATTTGTGGTGACCTTGGGGCGGCCGTATGGCATTTGAACTGATGACGCACTGTCGTCTTAAGGCGTTCCTGCGGCGGCCGTAGGACCGTTTTTAAGCTGCCAAAGGGCACCCGTCGTATTACTACGACCGCCGCGTTTTTAAGGGGGCTGCAAAAGTCAACTGTAATTCATAAGAGTCTTGGGCAGCTGCACGACAAACGTAAGGCGACCGTTCGCCAGGTCGCCGTGGAACCGTTCTAACGCATGGCAACGGCATGTCTTATTGCTACGCTACGGCGAACTAAAAAATGAAAGAAAGAAATGAATACGCATTGTAATCCCGCGTTTTGTTAAAAAATAGGGATACGCCGTAGGGTGACCCTGACCCCACCGCAGATCCTTTGCGGCCATCGCACGCATCACTCGATAACGGAGGCCTACGGCCGCCGTAACCTAGCCGCAGGGAATGTGACTGGGGCATAAACGATCATATCGGTTATAAAAACTAACATGAAATAGCATTTTAAATTTCATCAATTTCACAAATTCGGCCAAATAAACAGTGACTTGATACATTTGTTAGAGTTCTATGAAGTGCATGGTAATTACTTCAAATGTGGATTACCGACATAGACTGCGAATCAGTAACGGAAATATTTTAATATCTTAGCAAAAGTATAAAATCTAACCTTAAATGGTTAGAAACCATTACCAAACATTAATTACTTAAACCAACAATTACCACCAAACATGCACATTTGCGTGTACGTATTGTTACAATACATCACAAGTTTTGCGTGTAAATTGTTTGCTGGAAGTCTCACAATAAGGACACTTATATTAATCTCATCAATACAATTATGCAAAATATAATTTAATATGTCCGTCAGTCTATCTATCGGCTGTGTAAAACGCGTCTCATGTTATTCTCATTTTATACTTTTTGGATAACTTTTGTTTGGTTAAAAAAATGTTTGAAACCATAAGTCCGTTACACTTCAAAGTTGAAATTTAATATAACGAATCGGACCTTTACCTAGATTGTTCAAATTATGACCGTAGGTTGATAGATGATCATGCTCCACAAGCTTTCTATAATCTTATATAGTAAAACAAATCTTCTCCTGCTAAACCGTAAAACCCAGACCACAGTCATTGAAATTCGGTTTGACGCAACATTTAGCGGTCCTTTACCAAGTGTGTTCAAATCATGTCCCTTTGGTCAGTTGTATTGAATGCCAATGCAAGATGTTAAATAGTTTATAGTACCTGACATTGTCCGCCATAACGTCTTTCTCGTTACAATATCTTTGAAATCTAAACTTTCTTCTATAAAACCGCAACACCGAAGCTGGCCCCGCTCCTATGTATCCTACCTACATTTGCTATAGTTGTGATTGTGTACGTATTGTTTATGTTAACTTCACTTTTAGAAAAAATAGAAGGCTTTTCAACTCACATTGACAACAAACCCTTTGTATGGATCGTCATATGTGAAACATTTTAGTTCATTCAAATAGCTAACAATGTACAAAGATTCCCATTGAAAATGACAAAAAAAGCCATTCTCCGCGCTACATAAAATGTATTCTTGTACACCAGAGCCACAGGCGGAAAGGCAAATTATGTTATATATGTAAGCAATAATATATATATATATATGTGTGTGTGTGTGTGTGTGAGATATCAAGTCAGCGCGGAGTAAGCGCACTCGCTTTTCACCTAGGCAAGCCGAGTCCGATTACCGGCCTGTGCGAATGTGAGTACTGACTAGTTGTTTTCCTACAGATACTACGGTTGCCTTCACAACACAAGACCACACTCACTCGTTTCATCGTGCCAACGAGAGTGATAAATAAAATGTTGTAATAACTTGTTTCACAATCTTTGTAAAATGAATAAGTTTAAATTAAGTTAAACTTTACAAGTGCAAAATAAAGTAGTTTTTCGCACCCTTCTAATCCCGGATAGTGTTGGAACACTGCCTTTAACAAACTAAGCTGGACACTTTCAGCGGATTAAATTTCCATTTTGATGAAACACATATTGGAATAAAAAACACAAACCTTAGGAAGACCCATATTCCGTTTTTGAAACTGTTAGTTATCTTAAAATTGAGTACCTTCCTTCGTTTTATATACCAGATATAGGGAATACATTTGATTTCATCAAAAAAAATAAGCTTTTTTGTGTGGTAGAAAAATGTCGCTTATGTATAGTACATTATTATTATAATGTTTATAATACCGTTGAAGTTCGAGTCACCATTCTGTGGATGGGCAGTACCTGGAATACTACATAAATACTGAACCTACTTAATACCTATATTACATCGATGATTTTCGAACCGTAGCCCAACCATCTCATTTTTTGTTATATTTTACATTTAATTTGGAAATATTTTAGTGTTGAAACTTATTGAATTGGTTTGAATATACGATGCTCTGGTACAGATTAATGCTTCCTTGTATTCACATACAACACTCTCCGCCCCCAGTCAATAACACAGTCTAAACCCGTTGGCTCGAAATCGCATGGGTCGATTTACTCGTTGCCTCGAATTAAATGTAAAGGACCAATTCTTTTTTCTCTATGTTACTTTCCCGCTTGGCTCGATATTCGCGACGCCCTATGTATTTTGGCCACTCCCTTGGAAATCGAGCCAACGGGTTAATATATATATCAGTTGCATAAATTCTGTGATATGACAAAAGTACGTTTTATTTGTTTTATATTTTAGGATAAAATGAAAAAATAGCTCACATCCAGGCAAACCTATGTAAACATTCTGAACTCTTCTTATTAAGAATTATGCGTTTGAATTGGAGGAGTGTATGCACTTTTTTTTTAATTTTGCAGATAAGTCCTGGAGAAATGAGACCACCGATGAAATAAATGTCAGAGGAAGGCGGAGGCGTCTAGAATATAATAAAGCTGGTCAATCACTATGGTATGTGGGGACAGCGATGGTGGATGCAAGTAACACGGCGGAAGCGTTTGAAATATAATGAAGCTGGTCAATCACTATGGTATGTGAGGATAGCGGTGGTAGCTGCAAGTTACACGGCGGAAGCGTTTGAAATATAATGAAGCTGGTCAATCACTATGGTATGTGAGGATAGCGGTGGTAGCTGCAAGATAAGGGTTATTCTGTTTATAAATTTGTGAGTCCGATTTGTTTGCACCAATGACAAATGCTGCACACGATCTATGTATCATGGGCATTCAGTAAAAAATAAAAATGTTTTTGTCTTTTACTGTTGAACCATCAATTTTACCTTACTTACTGTTCTTTTCCTTTTTACACTGTGTTTGCCATTTTGAATTTTATCAAGAACATCACAAGAAAATGGGAACAGAATATATTGCCTATCGATAATGCTTTATCTAAGACATCTAGATAAAGCGGCGAAAGGTATTGTTTGTAATTACATTTTGTCTATTTCTGTAATCACAATATGACCTTCGTATCTAGCTTTGGTCATCATCTTTAAGAAAAATAACATGTCATCAAGGTATGAGTGATCACAGTAAAAGCTTTTACCTGCGTGCAGAACCAGTTTTCAAACTAAATTTCTCCTTACCTCTTCGTGTACAAATGTCAAACATGAAATGACAATGCAATTTTTACCCAAAGTGTGTCTCTGCGATGAATAATGACGGGCTTTCACCATGCATGTACGGATGGGCCTACATGCAATATACAGGAACGTAAGTGCAGAAATCCTTTTAATTAGTACTATATATATAGTGATCGATTGTTTGTAGCAAAGTAAACCTACGAACGTGTTTGTTTCACTTCCTATATATCTTAAATACTTCAGGCTGTTGAAATGGACGTACAAGAAGACGATGGTAAGCACACATTATAGAAATACATCTCTAATTTGGCTTGAAGTTTCGGATATAGGGATTATTTTACTTGACTGAAAAATAAACCATAGGTACTCGTCTTATGGGTATCACCTTCTACCCTGGTATAATTTTGTTGTACCGTTATAACCATTGAGGACATAATTAAAAAGGTATTTGCTCATCATAACACGAACGTCAAGAGAGACAAAGAAGGATTAATTAAAGTTAAATAGTATATCATTATTTTTGCAATTTTGTAGTTTGAAGATACTTATGTGAACAACTACAGAAACAAGCTCACTAGCCAAAAGTTTAAACATAAGCTCCGTTTAATGGCACAGGGTAAACGCCAAAGACAAAGAACACAAAAAAGCAAAAAATCACAAACATGAAACATGGAACAACAGCACACAACTCAATAAACAGCACAGTGCATACATACTATATAAAAATCTAGGCATATGTATCAAGGATTGTTAAGTACCACCTTGGAACAGTCAGTAAAATGTAAATTTACACAACATAGCATAATTGCTTCTACTGTAAAATGCCAATGCTATCAAATTATGATAAATATTATTAAATGATAGACGTTTTCTTTAATAGCGATGACTGATTCCAGACGGATAACTTGTTTGTGAAGTGCTTGGTAATGGCGTAGTTAATATTAACTTCCTGCTTTCTTAATTTATTGAGAGACGTGAATGTGCGAAACTGCTTTCATATAACAACGTCTTCTTAATAATAGAAACTTTCTCATGTACTGAAACTTTGATTGTGTAAAAAGCTATCCGTGTTTGCATGAAAGGTTTTTGGTCTAATAACATCGGCCCTCCATCTCAATATGGGAATAAAAATCCAGTCATAATTTGACAAAATGATTCGGAACTTGGCAATCACAAAGCCCCAAAAAAGCTTAACAAGATTTTTTAATTAACTTAAAGCCAAATTTCCTGCTTAATAAACCATTTTCCTACCTATTTCTTGACTTTACCGGCGTAGGTACGCTCCCAACTCAAACATGTTTTTGTTTTTCAACTTAGATAACATATATTCTGCAATTAAGGTATAGAAGAGTAAAATAATTATAATTTTAGTGTATTCAGAACGCTACCGTCAAAACAAATTTTGGTCAAAAACATTAGCAAGTCCCTTTAAACGTCCACGTTGCGATTACCAGACTCACATATAATTCGCGAATAATATGTGAGCATGGGTATGAATCTCGTACGCTCTTTTATGGTCGTCTCTGTTAAATATCGAACTGTTTAACCTCGACTTTACTGTTCAGATGCAATTATTTTGACTTGACTTAAAGAACAGAAAAGTCATACAACTTTTGTTTTGTCTTTTAATAGTTTCTCAAACGTTTAAATTTAAGTATTTTTTATCCTTCCATGCTCTTAATTTTGAAGTAATTATTTTTAAGGCGGAAACGTTAATATTATTCCCTTGGTGAAGGTATTTGAGTCACATATTTTGAAACAGATTATTCTTTTGCCTTAATTTAAGACAGCTGTTTCAGATATCTTTTCATGAAAACGACGTGTGATTAGGATTTGATAAACCCTTATCACAAAGAGAATTTTAAAAGCTTGAATTTAAATTCCTTTGTCTGTTTTAAAACAGCGAAAAAAACACAACAAACAACATCAATTGCAACGTATGCAATATGTTCACAGCAAAACAATATCCATTTATCTATTAAACCTTATCATTATTTCTCCAGCAAAATATATATATTGCCCAAGTTCTGTTATATGACCGAAGTAAATTTTGTATGTTATGTTACCCTGACCGATTGACAATTATCTGGACAACCCGATGCATAAATTGGATTCGTTTGATTAAGAACGGCACAATTTGATTGGGAGAGAGAACACATTGTTTTCTTTCGTTTTCAGTCAATGAGCTAAAAGGACTGAGTAAACAAATCCTAGGAAAATGAGATTACTAGAGATGGTACATGATAAATTGAATGTCAGAGGAATGAGTAACAGATAATAACTAATATAACCTGGTACATCATTTCTGTTAAACCAATAACTAAAGAAATTGTTTGAGTTGTTTCATTAAACATAAAAATACGCCTTTCTGAGGCAAGAAACTTCCGAAAATGTAACCAAATCAGAAAGCAGAACGAAATTGTCAGATATCCATTACAAAATTATGGTCTGGTGGAAAAATAGTAAGTCGGAATACCGCAAAAAACCCTTGTTTTTGTTACTCTTCAATCTACGTGCGGTATAAGTGTGGTAGCGAACGATAAGAAATGCAATTTTTATAAAAATACATCATTGAGATAAAATGATACGTTATGTAAGAATAAGACATGCTTATACATTTTTTATGATAATTTACCCAAGGTAAATAAGAAGAACACCACGAACCATGCGTGTCTTCCATGTTTTATGTTGCTTATCGTTTTGGTATAATTGTGGTATATCAGCGTTATGGCGTTATCCGCGAAAGCATAAAATTGAAAACCTGCAGCACCATTTATCACGATGTAGTATTAACGAGTACGTGAATTTTCACATATTATGTTAAATGCTTTGATTGATTACTACTATTACTATTTACCCGTAGTGCCAAAACTCGGTTAAAGAGTTCAACTGCATATGGGAATCCGTACTTCACAATAACTTTTGGCAAGCGGGCATGTATGGACGTGCAAACGCATAATATCCCGATCACACTAGGCCACGTTTCACCTACGTCCTCAAAAAATCTGGCATGACGCAGTCAGAACTAGGTCAACGTAGAAAGAACGCAATATATACTGATCAGGACGTGGTATGGTTCTTATGGACATGATGGACCTGAGCAGACTTTGCGCATGTTAAAAAAACTAAGCGAGGACGCGGTCGAATCAGGACGTAGTAAACACTTGATAAGAAAGTATCAACAACGGCATGGACTTAGTGACGGCGTAACTAAAACCTACTAGGAACCTGATTGACGTAGTGCAAGCGTGGTACTGGGCGGAAAAAAATGAATGGCGTTCTCATCGCGTTTTTCCTAGGTTGTCATTGCGTTCTTGCTACGTCAATGGAGTTCTCACCACAACCTTTCAATGCTTTAACTACGACTATGGTACGTTCGTGCCACGTTGTAGAGGACCTCGTTCGCTCCTTAATACGTTCTTTTGGTGGTTAATACGTCTAAGACACGTTTCTATCAGGTTCTTACCACGTCCTGTTATTTTCTGAACACTAATCATGTATAAATACGGGATTCAACTCCCCAATAACTTCATTATATACCAACTATAGATATGAATGAAAAGTAGACTTTTGCTTATGTAATGTTTCGTCCTTGATCTAGCTTGTTAAGAAAACATGACAATAACAAAGCAATTTGAAATTCCATTTGCATTTGACTGTGTGCAAACTCATGTACCGCGTCTCCCCTACCCACTCTTTCATGTACAAATTCATGCTGCCAGACATGAAATGCCAATCCAATTTTGAAATTTGTTTTATTATATTAAACGTCAAGCTCCACTTCTTTTTTCATAATCTTATTTAGTTTGCTTTGTTTTTCACATACATATTCTTACTGACGGCCTTAACATAGGCATCGGCGTAAAGAACAAACTCGTACAAATTTAGCATACTAGAATGTAGAAACCAATTAGTTTGGTAGCAGATATCAGTTGTGTTTGTCTTTTGCTATGTATCATACATACTCATGAAAGCATCCGATTGAAGCTAAGAAGGCAATTTCATGTTTTCGGAATTGAAATGAAAGTCATTTACTTAACTGAAAATTGAACCGCAGAATCTTGTATTACTGGTCTCACTGTCTATATATCGTTTGAAAAAATATATGATTTTACATCTCATTAGTATGCCTTCTGCATTTGACAAAAAACAACATATCAACTGTTGAGAATAACTCAGTTAAGGAAAACAACTCCAACCGCAAAAAGGAACATTCATTTATGCAAGGTTGGTTGGGAACATCATGTTATATTATTTCAGTATGTGGTATTGATAATACGTTCTTATAAAAAGAAAATATAATTCAAAATATATAATTCAAAACTTTGACACTTTCTTATTTCCTTATACTTACTTTACGTATTGCATGTTCGTTTTGTGCCAGACTATAAATCGTTCATCATTATTTTTTATATTTCTTTGTATCTTGAAGGTTATGTAATTTCTTGCACAGTATCACTTGACAACGCAAAATAGTTTTAAATAATACTAAATGATTGTCATTTTGTTCAAGGAGATAATTGCATTTAAAAGGGAAAAAATTGTAGAAAGAAAGAAAATTTGTTTCCGAAATGATTTAAGATAAGGCGGAAGTAGATCAAGACGTCCTGCTTTAAGTGAGAGAAGTGATTGCATTAAAGTGGGACACGTGTCATCAAAAATAGCAAGAGTCACTGTTAACCGCAAAATATGTGTCGTACGATTTGCCCACGTAGTAGTAGTATTTTCCCCATTCGTCACCTACGACGAAGAAAGTAACCAATTAGAGGAACGATTTACGTTGCAGAGAGTGGGGGACTTTGTTTTGATAGAGATTATTGCACTTAAATGGGAAAGTAATTGGTAGCAAGAAAGCTAATTTGTTTTTGAAATTCCTTAAGTCAAGGCTTAAGTAAATCTAGACGTTCTGCTTTTAGTGAGAAAAGTATATGTATAAAACTTGGTCACGTGTCATCAAAAATCGCAAGAGTTACTGCTTAATGCAAAATACGTGTCAAATATTGACGCATGAGTTGCATTTTTCCCATTCGTCACCGACGACAAAGAAGGAAACCAATCAGAGGTGTCTAAAAACATCTAAGCACTAAAATACTAAAATATTTACATATTTAATGCTTCAATCCCGTAAAGTCAACTCATCACACCAGGTTTACTACTTGAAATACTGAAAAATGAATCGTTCCTAAAATTGTATCTTATGGGAAACAGTGAAGTTAGTTTAAATCGCATGCCTACCTTTACGGTATTTTCTTTAGGAACTCGTGTTTGGTTTGTTTTTCTATGACTATTGTATTATTGCAGTTTGATTGATTGTAGTTATGCCGTGGAATTCAAAAGAAAAGCATTGATAACCATTATACAACAAGATGTCTTTGCCTCCCTTATATATAGCAAACGGATATCAAATTAAACTGCATTCTCTATATTGGTGCAAGTAAAAGTAGTCTTTCGCAGACTTTCTAATCAAGGATGATGTTAGAACACTAAACTGCTGTAAGCAGACTGAGTGGGACGCTTTCAGCGGATTATATTTCCGTTGTGATGAAACTTATATGATGATTCAAAAACACACACTTTTAAAAAATTCAGTTTCCGTTTTTAATTTGTCAGTTATCTTAAAATTGATTACTTCCTATAGTTTCATATACAAGATATATGCAATACATTTGATTTTATAAGAAAATTTTGTTTCTTTATGTGGAAAAAAATACTCAAATGTCGTTTATGTATAAAAATTTATAAGTACATTACGTGATTATTTAAATGTTTACAGTATACTACTTTTGAAGATCGAGTAAACCATTCTGTGGATGAGCAGAACCTTGAATACTACAAACATACTGAAACTAGTTTCTTACCTTTTTTTACAACGATGCTTTTTGAACCGTAGCCCGACCATCTCATTATATTCTTCTTTTGTTTATTTTGGAAATATGTAGAATATACAACATTTATTTTGAAAATATATAAGTTGAAACTTACTGAATTGGTTTGAGTATGCGATGCTCTGGTACAAATATATGCTTTCTTATATTCACATACAACACAGTTTTCTCCCAAGAATAATACAGTCGAAATCTGTTGGCTCGATATCGCTTTGGTCGATTTACTCGTTGCCTCGAATTTAATGTAAATGACCAATTCTTTTTACTCTAAGTATGCTAGGCCGCCAACTTCACGCCGCTAGGCCGCTAGGCCGCTAGATCGCTTGATCGACTTCTTGAAAAAATGTTGAAAATCGTTTCAGACTGATGATTGGTGCATATAAACAGCAAATATATCAGTTTGTTAGCAGAGCAGGCATGTTTGCATGCTATAAAATAGAAAAATGTTTGATAAACTTTTTTTGAAAAAAATGTTGAAAATCGCTTCAAATTGATATTTCGTGCACAAAAAAAAACATTTCATTTATCATTGTTTAGAAGAAAAAGCATATATTCCTACTTTGAAATAAGATACCATATTAGGCCGCTAGGCCGCTAGGCCGATAACTTCACGCCGCTAGGCCGCTAGGCTGCTAACTTCACGCCGCTAGGCCGCTAACTTCACGCCGCTAGGCCGCTAACTTCACGTACATCGCAGTAGTTGCATTTTTATCCCAGTTTTCACCGACGACAACCAAAGCAACCAATTAGAGGTGAGAGGGACAATGACTTTATGTCAAAATACCGTTTGGACTGCACTGTCTGTAAAACCCTTTTGGTAAAATTAAACACTACAATGTTCACATATTTAATGTTTCACTCCAGTGAAGTCAACGCCTCACGCCAGTTTTACTACTTGAAATACTGATGCGTAAAAACGAATCACTTCCTGATGGGTTTAAGAAACAGTGAAGTTAGGAGTGTTTCAATCACATGCTTGCCTTTACGGTCATTTTATATAGGGACTTGTGCTTGGTTTGTTTTTCTATGACATAGTATTATTGCAGTTTGATTGATTGCAATTTTAGAGTGGAAATAAAAAGACAAACATTCATAACCATTATACAACAAGAAGCATTTGCCTCCCTTTTACTTAGCAAACGAATTTCAAGTTAAACTGCATTCTTTACAAGTGCAAGTAATAGTAGTCTTTTGCACATTTTCTAATCAAGGATGGTGTTAGAACACTAAACTGCCGTAAGCAGATTGAATTGGACGCTTTAAGCGGATTATATTTCCGTTTTGATGATATTCTTCAAGAACACACACTATCAGAAAACTCACTATCTGTTTTTAAATTGTCAGTAATCTTAAAATTGAGTACTTTCTATAGTTTCCTAAAATATTATACCAGATACATGCAATACATTTGATTTCATTAGAATTTATTTTTTTGTGTGTTGAACAAATACTCCAATGTCGGATATGTAAAATGTGACTATTATTATGTTTATAACACTTTTGAAGATCGAGTAAACCATTCTGTAGATGAGCAGTAAGTTGAATACTATATAGATATTGAACCTATTTTCTTACCTTTTTACAACGATGCTTTTTGAACCGTAGCCCGACGATCTCATTATTTTCTTATTTTGTTTATTTTGAAAATATTTAGTATATACAACATTTATTTGGGAAATATATAAGTTGAAACAAATTGATTCGTTTGAGTATACGATCCTCTAGTACAGATGGATGCTTCCCTTTATTCGCGTACAACACATTTTTCCTCCCATGGATAATACAGTCGAAAGTCATTGGCTCGATATCGCTTGGCTCGATTTGCTCATTGGGTCGAACTTGCTATAACATACCTATTATTTTTACTCAATGTCAGTATATCCGCTTGGCTCGATATTCGTGAGTCTTAAAAACTTTGGCCGGTCCCTGGGATATCGAGCCAACAGGTTTCAATTGTACATATCAAGTGCATAAATTCTTTAATATAACAAAAGTACTTTTTATTTGTTTTATACATTAGGATACAATGAAAAATGAAGAAGCAAACAAACAGACAATACTTTGTAAAAATTCTGAACTCGTCTTATAAAGAATGATGCGTTTTCCAATACTCGTGCAGTAAAATTTATGATTGGTTAAAATAAGTATTTGAATGTTTGTATTGTCTTATAAACAATTACCACATATCATCACGCTCGAATGCGCACTTGTTCGCAGAGTTTACAGTGTTTTGCGTGAATATCGGTTTTTTGATTGAATTCAACAATCTATAAAAAATTCACTACATTTATTTACGTACTATGATGAGAAAATCCCATATTTGTACTAAAATGTAAAAGAGTCCTTTTAATATGATACAATCATAACACAATTATACAATGGAATATGTGGAATTTATTCTTTAAAAAACCTAAACATATTCTTTATGTAAAGATGCCTCAATCCATTTAGCTGACATTGAGCCAATATATTAGAATCACAAATTAAAGAATTCTACCATTCAACTGTAATAAAGTATTGAGTGAACAAATCCTGCGGAAAAGAGAAAATCCATAATTAATTAAATGTCACACACACACAGAAACCTCGGGGCAAAATAAAACTGGCCCATCATGTCTATTGAGTGTGTGATTGCGTGGGTGTTAGCTGGAAGATAAGGGTTATATCATTTATTCACTTACATTTGTGAGCCTGATTGGTTTAAACAAATGATAAATACTTCATACGATGTTTGCATCATTGGCATTCAGTAAAACAATAAAAACGTGTTTTTGTCTTTTATTGTTGAACAATAAATTAAACCACATGATCTTTTCTGCTTTACCCCGTGATTGCCATTTTGTATTTTATTAAGAACATCACAAGGAAATTGGAAGAGAATATGATGCCTCATGATGATGCTTTATCTAAGACATCTAGACAAAGCGGCGGATGGATTTGTGTGTCATCATACTATGTCTATTTCTGTAATCACAATATGACATTCGTATCTAGCTTTAGTCATTATCCTTAAGAAAAATAACATGTCATCAAGGATGATGAACTCAGTAAAAGCTTTTACCTGCGTGCAGAAACAGATTTTTAGCTAGATCTCCCATTACATCTTCGTGTACAAACGTCTGACATGAAATGTAAAAGCAATTTTTAGATTTGTCTTAAAAGTCAAATCCATTGCGTGTGTATATTTACTATTCTTTTCATTAACAAAATTGTGGTTCTTAAATGAATAATGGCGAGCTTTCTCCATATATTGGTCTAGTACTATATATATATGGTGATTGAGTGTATTAAGCAGATTTGATCTATGATTGTGTTTGTTCCACCTTCCATATATTTAATATACCCAAGGCTGATGAAATGGACGCATGAAAAGACGACATCAAGCTCACATTAAAGTATTGTATCTCTTGTTTGGCTTGAAGTTTCGGATATAGGGATTAATTTACTTGACTGAATAATGAACCAGAGACTCTCGTCTTACGGGTATCGCCTATTACTCTCGTCTATTCTTATTGTACCGTTATAACAAGTGAGAACATAATTCAAAAGGTATTTGCTCATCATTACACAAACCAAAAATAAAATAAAATAAGTAATGAAGTTAAATAGTATATCATTTTTATATTATTTGCTTGAACTTTGAAAATTACATAATTGCTCTTGCTGAAAAAATTCAATACTTATCAAAATTGTTATAAATGTTAGACGTTTTTATAAAAGATATGTTGATTTAAGTGAGAGAAGTGAATGTACAAAACTGCTTTAATTTAACAACGTCTTCGTAATAATAGAAACTCTCTCATGTACTGAATGTTTGAATGTGTAAAAAACCATCCGTATTAACATGGAAGGTTTTTGGTCTAATAACATCGGCTCTCTATCCCAATATGGGAATAAGAACCCCATCATAATTTAAAAAGGCCGGAGAGATACAATGACGGTAGTAAATTCCGACCTTTGACAAAATATGCCGTGACTTTGCAATCACCAAGCCCCAATATAGCTTAACAAGCTTTTTTATTAACTCAAAGCCATTTTGTTTGCTTATTTTGTCATTTTTCTTGACTGTACCGGCGTACGCACCCACAATCAAAATAGGTTTTTTTAAAACTTTTAACTGCATTTTTTGGCTGCAATTTAGGTATCGAAGTGTAAAATAATAGTGTTTTTAAGACGCTTCCGTAAAAACAAATTTTGGTCCAGAAACATTAGCGAATGCCTCATAATTCGCTAAATATATGTGAGCCATGTAATGAATCTCGTGCGCTCCTTTATGGTTGCCTCCGTAAACTATTGGTCTCTTTAACCACGACTTTACTGTTTAGATGGAATTACTTTGTCTTGACTTCAAGAACAGAAATGTCCTACATTTGTTTTGTCTTTTGATAGTTTCTCGAACGTTCAAATTTAAGTATTTTCTATCCTTCCAGGCACTAATTTTTGTAATTATTATTAAGTAATTATTTCTTAAGGAGGAAACATTAATATTATTCCCATGATGAAGGTTTTTGCGTCACACAAATTGAAACAGATTAATATTTTACTGAAAGTTAAGACAGCCATTTCAGAGATTTTATTCATAAAAACGACGTATAATTAGCATTTAATAAACCCTTATCACAAAGTGAATTTTAAAGGCTTAATTTTGAATTTCTTTGTCTGTCCGGAACAATAATATTCTTAATGTTGCCATCATACTTGTAAATATCTTTAAACTTGTAAGTCGAACAAGAATATTTTGATTTCCTGAGTTATTTTTAAGAACGACAGTCCTTGATGTAATTTGGACACTAAGTCGATATATTGTCGATCGACACTTTTAAAATTTAATGATATTAAAAACAGGGAAAACAAAAAAATCAACTGAAAAGTATTTAGTATGTTCACAACAAAACACTTTCCATTTATCTATTTATCCTTTCATCTTTTTATCGATTTACCCATTTATATATTTATCCGTTGTCGCCTACCGTTTGTCAGTGTAACGTTTTCTTACGTTTAGAAAACCCCCCGAGTAGTCGAGATATTCGGGCGCTTTTCTACCCAAATTTAGTTTTGTCAAGTCATTTGTTTATCGTTTCGCATTGAGTCTCTTATGGGTACATGATATATTATTCAGGTGCCCGACTGTTCATCTATAAATGACGTTTCCCTTGTATCTCAACAAACACAAATCTCCACTGACGGACGAGTTTCAGTAAGCCCCAAACATTTGCCTGTCACTCATTTCTATGATATAATTAATTTACCATCTCAAGTTACATCTTTTCCACAAAGTTTGTTTACTCAGTACTCCATCGCAATTAAATTGTGTCATTCTGAAATAGCAGAATATAATCAATTATGCAAGGACACTGTCTTGATGTTTGCTTAATAAATCAAAGCGACTCAATCTGTTGTAACAAACAAGTCAAGGTTACTGCGCCGAAACTGCAACGTGTTTTAGATACATGCATTTGCATTGCATTTATAGGAAAATAAATAGTACCAAAAGTCCACTTATCTTAGGCCAGGGAGTCTAATAGGTTCAAAGTGCATTTTTTACCACTTAGAGGTAAACTGCAAAAATGTTTGTTATGCTTTTAAGCAATCAGTTTGAGTCATAGTTTGATATATCTGTCTGTATCTGTATCTTTTCAAATAGGTAGACGGAGCACTTCTAGCATGTTTCTAAAATATCTGAAACATTTCATTGTTGTGTATGACCTTGTTTATTTTTTAAACTCAAAGTTCTTTTTTCATCCTTTCGCTAGCACCTACCTCTTTGCGTAACAGACATGATGGACTTGATTTATTTCGCCACCGTATTTTCCCGATTACTAATTCCTTTGACAATCAATTCATCATGGATCAACTCTAGTAATCTCATTTCTCAGCCTTTTATTATGCCATTTAAATTGAACAGAAAACAATACCAACAAAACCAAACGATCAATATCACTTACCGAAATGATAATTTATTGAAAACTTTATGTCTTTTGAACACAACGATGAGTATTTAAATTTCCAGAATCAAACAAAACAATTTATATTTTTTTCTCACAAAGACGAGCAATAAATTTATTGAAAACGGGTATCGATGTATTGTTACTAAATAAAATAAGTCTGAAAAAGTCTTAATTATTTAGTACCCTTGGATGGTGTTGATTGGTATGATGTGATTTCAATGATGTTGACGGATGCAAGGTCGGTTCAGAGTTATATGTAATACAACTTCAAGATGTTGTATTGTTGTTACGTTATAAAATCGAAAACAAAAAGTGTGATAATTGCTTATTTCCATATACTGATTAAAGACGTAGATAGTATATCATCATTTTTTTTTTGTAGTTTGAAGGCCATGTAATTGCTTGTACAGAATCAACTGCTATGGCTATCAAAATTGTTCTAAATAAACTAAACATAATTCAAAAGTGGAATAATTGCTTATTTCCATATACTGATTAATGACGTAAGATTGCTTGTACATAATCAATTGGTAGGGCTATCAAAATTGTTTTAAATGATAGACATCTCGTTAAATACAGATAATTGCTTTTGAATGGAAAAATAATTAGCGGCAAGAAAGATAATTTGTTTCCAAAATGCTATATGTCAAGGCGGAAGTGAATCTAGACGTACTGGTTTTCCGATTTTAGTGAAAGAAGTGAATTTATGAAACTCAAATTCGGTTCATCACACTTCGCAAGAGCAAATCGTACAATTCGTAGCAAATGGCCGACTCAGCGGTTGCAATGTTTCACCATCGTTGCTGACGACGACTAAACAACCAATTAGACGTGTGGTTGAGGCACGACTTATGACGCAGAAAGTGTTGGACCTTGGCTTTGTTTTAGGATACCGTCTGGACGATACTATTTTATTTTGTTTTGTCAATGTTAGAAACTAGAAATACGACGTATGTACAGATATTCAATGCCGTGAAATGCTCCTTCTTACACCATGTCTTCTAATTGAAGTACTGGTGAGTGCAGCTTAAAACTATTATTCACAAAACGTGTTTGAGAAACAGTTGGAGTTGAAAACGAATGCCTGCTTTTGATGTAAATTTTATGCAGAGTGTTTCGATTAGTTTTAATACGACCTATGCAAAAAAATAATTGGAATAAGTAATGACGAGGAGTCCACAAGACGAACTTTCATAACCATGATACAACATGAAGCCTTTGCATCTTTTTTCCCCGAACGTTACAATTTTGATGGTATATCATACCGTCGTTTTTTACATAAAACGTTAAAGGATTAATCACAAGGGCGTTTCAACTCATCATTGGAAAAAGAACGAAATCCTAATCATTCTAACTTCTTGGATATCAGGGCGAGTTACAATGACCGAGGTAAATTCCGAACTTGGTCAAATTGATCGCGATAGCACATTTATGCCATTGGGTATTATAGGCTTTCAAAGAACTTATCTTTATTGGGAAAACAACTTTAATGCCGTCAAAATTTACATTGAGAAGCAAACTATTTGTAAATGAGTCAATTATTTGTAATTTGAAATTAACAAGCAATTCAGCCGTTAAATGGCATTTCAATCCCAACTCAAAAATACAACATTAATCAAATTGTACGAAAAGGGCTTTACAATAATTTTCGTCATCTAGGTATGTGTATAAATGACAAGTATGCTAGGAAAAAACATGGAACATGGAAATAACTGTACATTATGAAATGTTAAAGCTTCTGAAATTTGTTTTGTGAGCATCAGTTAGCCCTACTTATAATTAGCGATTTGCGAAAGAATATTAAGACGAACAGTATTTTTGTCAGTGTTAGGTTATAAATTAATTCCTGTTCAAGTACAAGTACTCGCACCTTATTTGATGTTAGAAGGTTAAATCGCCATAAATCAGCTTAGTTGAACGCTTTCAGCAGATTATTTCCGTTATAGAAATTTTATTTTAGTGTCAAGAAATTAATTTTTAATCCGATTAGCTTTTAGTCTTTAATAGTTAGCAATTTCAAAATATACTTCATTGCATTTCCCACGCACTACTTTTTGCCGTTATAATTGTTTCTAAAAAAAAGTGAGTGTTTTCCTTTAGTTGGCCATTGTGTCACCTATGATTAGTTTGGTTATCCTTCCCATTAAATTTATGCTTATTCGCGAGAGAAAACATTTAGCAAAACATGTTATGAGCATTTGATACACTTGAAAGAAAAGATGCACCGCTTAATTGGATGAGTCATAGCTGGAATACTACTGAACTTACTGTTAACGGATCGATGCTTTTCAACCCGTATACAAACATTAACATTATTTTCTTATTGTTTTTTTAATTTGATGTTGAGTATGCATGTACGTAAAACATTAATTTGAAAAACAGAAACAAATTAAACTAACTGGTTTGAGTATATTCCGTCTATGTTTTGGGACAATCATTGCTTCCTCCATCCAATATATCGCATAAATAATATCGATTTCGTTATTTCCTCCCACGAAATATATCTTTTGCCCAAATTCTGTTATATGACCGAAGTCAATTTTATATGTTATGTTACCCTGACCGATTAACAAATATCTAGACAACCAGATGTATAAATTGGATTCGTTTGATTAAGAACGACACAATTTGATTGGGAGAGAGTACACATTGTTTTCTTTCGTTTTCAGACAATGAGCTAGAAGGACTGAGTAAACAAATCCTTGGAAAATGAGATTACTGGAGATGGTACATGGTCAATTAAATGTCAGAGGAATGACAGACTAATATAACCTTGTCCATCATTTCTGTAAAACCAATAACTAAAGAAAGTGTTTGAGTTGTGTCTGGATATGATTGTGACACGTATAACCGGTGTTATTTGGTTCGAATTAAGGTAAACTAGAACGCTTTATAAAATAAAAAATACGCACCTTTCTGAAACAAGAAACGTCCAAAAGATGTAGCCAAAAGGAGAATAGAATTAACAGCATGACGAAATTGTCCGGTATCGGTAACCAAATTATGGTTTGTCGGGAAAAATAGGGTAGGTCGGGATACCACAAACAAACCTTTTTCTTGCTACACTCCAATCTACGTGTTTTGGAAGTGTGGTAGCAAACGATAAGAGATGCAATTTTTATAAAAAGACAGCTTTGAGCTTGTCGTGTAACAATAAGACATGCTTATACACTTGGAATTTGGATTGTAATACGGTTTATCAAAGGGAAATTATGAAGAATCAACTCACCATGCCCGTCTTCTATCTTTTTCTTTTTTATCATTTTGGTATAATTATCTTTATTCAGCGTTATTTTGTCATTATCTGTAAAAGCAGAAAGTTGAAAAGCTACAGTAATATTTGTCACGATCTAGTATGTATATGAATGAATACGCGAACTTTCGCATTCAATGTTAACTGCTTTGTTTGATTTCTTCGACTGCTTCACGTTGATATTACCTCGAAGTTAAACATGTTTATACCCCAACTTGGGTATTGAGCTCAACTGGACATGGTCATACGCACGCCATAAGAATTGTGTGGAAGTGGGCCTGTTTGAGCGTCCAAAAGCAAAAGCAATGAATTAAATGTGGCGCTTTGGCGAGTGTTTAAAGCATATCTTATATGTGATTATTCCTTGACAAAAGTCATGTCGAGGTATGAGGTATAGAATAAAAGCATTTGTATGCGTGCCAAACAGTTTGGGGTGCACTGACTTGTCTGAATAAACTGTTTGTTGTGTATAATAACCAGATGTACGTAAATGCATTTTTTTAATTTTTGATTAATGTTTTCAAACTCCAAGACATATAGAATATTCACTTTTCTATATCTTGCACAACCCGGCTAAGACTGTTGAAATTGAGCTAAAATTTTGCAATGCATTGTCTGTTCAGAACAACATTGCAACATATGCAATTTTGATGTGACACATAAAGAGAATTAATTACCCATCTTCATATACTAACAACACAAATTCCATGCTAATTTTAAGCCAAAATTAATAAAATCGCATCATCCTCTTATATTTCCCCAAAGCACTTTGAAAACTATATAATTGCACGTACCGTATCAAATGTCAACGTTGGAACACTGCTATAAATAATACTAAATTACAGACACTTGATCCAAGCCAGACAACTAATTTAAGATGCAAATTAATTGGATTGATCCGTGAAATCCATGAGATCAAGGAGGAAACAGATCTAGAAAATAATTGCATCAGTTTTTGTGTCCTACTTTTCTGAACTTCTCTTTGAACTAGGACGAGAACATTAAAAGTAAGTCAAATTTCAATACATTTAAAACTTTAGCTCGAGAAGGCAACGCCTTGAAGGGACTTGATAATCACGGTTTTGTTAAATGCATCTTTTGATGACGCAATTAAGTGTGTCAAATCATCTGAGATTCTGACATATAGATTCCCCGAACAAAGTCTAAATGAATTAGTCAATTTAATT
Source organism: Mya arenaria (assembly GCF_026914265.1). Taxonomy (NCBI): domain Eukaryota; kingdom Metazoa; phylum Mollusca; class Bivalvia; order Myida; family Myidae; genus Mya; species Mya arenaria. The sequence goes on along the minus strand of NC_069127.1, from coordinate 34,808,446 downwards.
TTTTTTCAGTTCAAGCGATGATTTCTTATTTCTTCCACCTTTATTTATTTTCTTATTGCTCTTCATGCGAGTGGAAGTGTGCATATATATTATAGTACCCGTTTAAACACAGTCGATGGTTTTAAATCCAGTATCACGTTATTCAACAATAAAGTTTAAACACAGACGATGGTTTTAAATCCAGTATCACGTTATTCAACAATAAAGTTTAAACACAGACGATGGTTTTAAATCTAGTATCACGTTATTCAACAATAAAGTTTAAACACAGACGATGGTTTTAAATCCAGTATCACGTTATTCAACAATAAAGTTTAAACACAGACGATGATTTTAAATCTAGTATCACGTTATTCAACAATAAAGTTTAAACACAGACGATGGTTTTAAATCTAGTATCACGTTATTCAACAATAAAGCAACGGTATGTTATCATTATTATTCATCTTTAAAAGCAAGGGAAAGGTAATCAGTTCAAATACAAACAACTATATATTTTCTAGATTTCTAGTTTCTTAAGACTTAAACCTACATTTTTGCTATTGAAAGTGCTACAGGGACATTTCGTTCTAAGATCTTTTCTAATCTCACCATACTCCCCAAACAGACACAGAAATAAAAGGAATATATTATTTGAAAAATCTGATTGGCTTTTTATTTATGTGTTACATGTTGTCATCATATCACAATTAAAATAACATACTTTCAAAGGGCATCCAGCGAAATGTTTTACAGGAATTTGTTGTATGTGATTTTCGAAGTGATGTAGAGAACACATCCTAATATTTTCTAATTTCGGGTGTTCAAAATATTTCATAACCTGTCTTTGTCACATCGTCATCGATTCAAAACTTTTTTTTATTCATTTTAAACACAGTCCACCATGTCAACAACGGCTACGCTGCCAAAGCATTTACAGTCCCGTTTGGATATTACTTGGAATAATATATATAATAATTAATAATATTATATTCTCATCAAATGTGCAGATAATGGAATGAATACTCTAATGATATATAACAATTAAATAAATAACAATTTTACAATAAACATTTGCAAGCTTGATAATTGATATGTTGTTCATTATTATAAATCAAACATCCCACAGTGTAGACTGGTTATACACAGGCATTCGATCATTGCCAGTTGAGCTTTATGAGAAGTGGGCAACTGAACCAAAATGTCAGGTACATGTGCCTGTGACTTCAGGTAAAAATTAAATTTAAATTTGTTTAAAGTCAAAAGTGTTTAACTTCACTGCTAAGATTCCTGATAATTGTTCTGATTGCGGATGTCTCCTGTTGAACATAAATATATCTACCAAACCGAAAGGTGTACTCCATGAACACTATTTTAAGGCAAAAAAGGGTATAAGAAACCCTGAAATACTGAAAGCTTCTAGGGGCTTCGCCCCCCTTGACCCCCCACCAGGGCTTTGCCCTGGGCCCATCGGGGGCCTTTAGCGGCCCCCTGAACCCCATGCAGACATTTTAAGGATTGGCAACTTGACTCTGTTATCATCCCTGATTTACTTGAATATGTATGGATATAGATTCAAGCCAATCTTGCTCCACACTCACAAATGTCTTGACCCCCAAGACTCAAATAAACAACTTTATATGTTATGTGAGATCAGTTTAACTATTTTTCAAACACCTTTTGTCAGTAATACGAGTAATATAAAATATCATATTTTGTCTTATTCCGTGAATATTTGCCTATCACATACATTTTAGACAAGTTACCATATACAATATATATGACTATCGACATACCATCAATATGTATTAAAAATGCATTCGTTATAACAGTTAACAGAGTCCATATATGTTGTGAGGCCCTTTTTGATCTATCTTCTATACAAATGTCTTGAACATCGTTTCATTGAATGCGTCTGACTTTTATGGGAGATTACGCATGCACATTTTTCAGACAACAAGCTGAAAGGACATTGTGAATAGATTCTAGGGATATGAGATCACTGGAGATGATCCTTGATGAATTAAATGTCAAAGGAATGAGTAACCGGGAAAAGACGGTAGCGCAATAGATCAATCCCATCATGTCTGTTACGTGAGAAGGTGTAAGGGAAAATATAAGAAAACAACCATGAGTTTAAAAAATATACAACGTCATACACAACAACGAAATGTTTCAGATTTATGCAAGTAGTGGCGTTACTACGTATTTGAACAAATACAGATACAGACAGGTATCTCAAACTATAAATCCAACTGATTGCTTTAAGTGACACTTTTATTTAAGATCAAAACAAACACATGTCTCACAAACATAAAGTTTGTGTGATAAACCTTTAACTGCTTACTAAGTTTATTCAATGGCTGAACATGCAAAAGTTTAAATGACTGGTGAATGCAAAAAGATGAACAGTGATCAACAATAGTCTCATAAGGTAGAATAACGTGTTTTATGCACATTTCTTTCAAATTAGACTCAGTATCGTTCATAAGAACCACTGTTTTTGATATTTATTCATCCTTTTGGGTAAATTAAAACGGTTGTATTAATAAAATGCGTTTTGAACCTAAACTACTCCAAGGCCAGAGACAAATGAACGTTTGGTAAACTAATCAGTCATGTTAATATGTTATAAATGCAATGCAAATGCACGCCTTTAAAATACATTGAATAAATTCGGCGAAGTAACCCAGACTCTTTTGTTACCAAATCAAGTCGATTTGATCTATTAAGCAAACACCAAGACAGTTTCCTTACATGATATATCAGATTCTGCTGTTGAAGAATGACACAATTTAATTGCTATGGAGTACTGAGTAAAGTAAACAAAGTTTGTGGGAAAGATGTAACTAGAGATGGTAAATTAATTAAATCAAGGAAATGAGTGACAGGGAATATTTGGGACTTACTGAAACTCGTCCGTCAGTTGAGATGTGTGTTTGTTGAAAGATAAGGGATACGTCATTTATAGATGAACAGTCGTGAGCCTGAATAATGTGTTATGTAACCACAAGAAATATATTCTGCTTTCACTTGACACTCAATGAAGAAAATAGTAACATTATCTGTCTTTTACTATTGCACTGGTAATTTAACTCCATGAACTGTTAAATGTTTGTTTTGTCTTTGCCATTTTTGTATTCATATTGAAGTAATTCGAGTCGCTTGTATTTTTATTGCGTTGCGTTTGGACAGCAGTCTATTTAAGGCAAAGTGAGTATTGCCTGTACACTGACTATGACTTTCCTTTCTGATCTAGCTACAAATGTTTTGTGAGGAAAAAGCGAAGCCAAGGAGCAAATGTATTGAAACATGTGCATTTGTGTAAAAACGTTTCTGGTATCATGACTTCTCTATTTGACTCGTTTGTCTATTATATTCACCACAACAAGTAACTTTTTGCAGACGTATAGGGTTAATGCATTATTGAAATTTGTTTAATTTGTTCAAACGTCATCACCATCGCTTTATATATATATTTGGTTTAATTTTTTAGCAGATATCACTTGTAATTCTTCCACTTCCAATGTCGTCTAGCTACCTAAAGGCTTTAAAGATAGACGAAAAGACGCCGCCAAACATTCATAACAGTAGTAAAACTAGAATTAAGCTAGACTTTTCCGTTATGATTATCCGAGTTGATGTATTTGAGTGAAAAATGAAACGCAGAATCTCAATACTATTGTGTGTCCTTTTGTATAAACATTATATATTTTACAACGTTTATGAAGAAATTATAATAACTTATTCCGAGTCACTCTCTTTGGGGGAACAGAAGCACTTGGAGGAAACCCACAGCCAGGGTTAGTCACAACTTGGTTTAAACACCTTAATATAATTTAAAAATGACTAATAAAATCATTTCACATTTCACAACCTACTACTAAGAAACAATATATAAATTCAAGAATCAAACAAAACAATAAATATTTTATCTCACAAAGAAGAGCAATAAATTTATTCAAAACGGGTTGCAATGTATTGCTTCTAAATAAAATAAATCTGGAAAAGTCTTAATTATTCAGTTCCCTTGGATGGTGTTGATTGGTATGGTGTGGTTCTAATGATGTTGACGGATGCAGGGTCGGTTCAGAGTAACATGTAAATACAACTTCAAGATGTTGTGTTGTTGTTACGTTATAAAATCGAAAACATACTTAAAAAGTGGGATAATTGCTCATTTCCATATACTGATTAATGACGCAAGATAGTATATTATCATTAGTTGTTTTTCTTACATTTGAAGGTTATACAATTGCTTTGTACAGAATCAAATGCAAGGGCTTTCAAAATTGTTTTAAATATAACTAAATGATAGACATTTCGTTAAATACAGATGATTGCTTTTAAATAGTAAAATAATTAGGAGCGAGAAAGATTCGTATTTTCCAAAATGTTTTACTTTACAAGGCGGATGTAGATCTAAACGCCCTGCTTTTCTGATTTTAGTGAGAATAGTGAATTTATGAAACTCCGTCCCGTTTCATCACAAATCGGAAGAGCAAATGTTAATCGTACAATTCGTAGGAAATGGCTGCAAGTGGTTGCAAAGTCTCACCATCGTTGCTGACTACGAAAAAAAACAACTGATTAGACGTGTGGTTGAGGTACGACTTATGTCGCTGAAAGTGTAGAACCTTGACTTAGTATCAAATGAAATGTTCGATACGATATTTGTATCGATACAAAATGACCGATATCTGATAAATTGGTAATAAATGAAAATTATATGATGAACTATCAACAGCTTGACCTTTTTTCCGCATACTATGGTATTAGGCAACAAAGGTGAACAGAAACTGAACATATGATCATACCAGGGCCATTCAGGGCCATATGTTGCATTTTTCTTGAGAAATATCATGGCATCTAAAGTTTTTTGATCAAAACCTTTCCGACGAAAGTATGTCTCCTGATGTTGAGAACATACGTTCAGAAGCAACTGAATTTCATTGGACAACACTTTTGCTAAATTAAAACATAATTGCCATTCGGCACCGCGACTTTCCTGTTAAATTACTTCCTAACTTGAATTTTCGGAGGGGGCATATTTGCAGACGATGATTGCTGTGACTCTATTTGAAGAGTATTGTTCGAGGTCAAAGCCGTGCCGATGCGTAAATTTAATTTATTTTCAACCAGACGCAGTGAGCTCCACTGTCAAGGCAACTTTAAGTGAGCTGTACGATCTACAAATTGTTCATGCTGAAAGAGTCAAGCGATACAAATTCAACATTCTTGTCCCACTTTGTTGTATTTTGTTGATGAATTATAACCAATAAAAAGGTATTAAAAGTTTGAAAAACAACTGATATCGAGCTTTAAATGCACTAGTGTTGTAGTATCAAAAACGTTCTGTATTAAGTTCTGAAGTTGACGCACAATTTAAACTTTTATTCATACACACGAACCTCTAAATAAATAAATAAAACACATGTTTTTCAATCTTTTATTTGATTGATATGTTGACCGCTACGCGAACGTTCGATACGATATATCAACTGAATATCTAATACCGGTTTTCGATTTGATACGAGAACCGGTACTCAGCCCTACAGTGGACTGTACTATTACAAAAAATTTGCAATGCTAGAAACTAAAAAATCAACGTATGTACAGATGTTCAATGCCGTGAAATGATTTTCCTTAACCATGTTTGTTTTTTGAAGTACTGGTGTTTGCAGCATAGAACTACTAATCTCTAAATGTGTTTGAGAAACAGTAAAGTTTGAGTTAAAACGAATGCCTGTTCAACCAGTCGCAAAACGCGTCTTGACTGCTTATTGTGATGTACGTCGTCCAGTTACCAGTACGCTTGTAAAATATAACTCCAAACATGGAAATAACTGTACATTATGAAATTTACAAACATCTGAGGACTGTTTTGGGAACATTTGTTAGCATTACATATAGCCAGCGGTTCGCGAACAAATATTTAGTCCAGCAGTATTTGTTTTTATTTGTTAGGTTATAAACTAGTACAAGTAGTCGCATCCCATTTGATCTTGGAATGCTTAATTGTCATAAACCAGCTTAGTAGAACGCTTTCAGCAGATTATTTCAGTTTTAGATAAAAAACACTTTGGAATCAAGGAAAAAACAAACATTATTAAGCAGATAAGCTTTCAGATTTTAACAGTTAGTTATTTCAAAATATATACTTAATTGCATTAATGATTTCATATGCAATACCTTTTTGCCTTAATTATTGCTTATGACAGAAAATGTGAGTGTTTTCTCCTTGGTAAGCAATATCGCTACCTATGTCTTCCGATGGAAATTATGGCAGTCATCGCGATGAGATGAGTTGCAGCTGGAATAATACTGAAATAAGTTAGATTAATTGATGCTTTTCAAACCTTATTCAATTGTTTTGAATATGTATGTACGTAAAACATTTATTTAAAACAAAATAATTATATCTTACTGGTTTGAGTATATACCTTCTAAGTTTTGGGACAATCATTGCTTTCTCCAGTCAATATATCGCATAAATAATATCGATTTCATTATTTCCTCCCCCGAAATATTTCTAGAGCCTAAATTCTGTTATATGACCGAAGTCAATTTTATATGTTATGTTACCCTGATCGATTTACAAATATCTAGACAACCCGATGTATAAATTGGACTCGTTTGATTAAGAACGACACAATTTGATTGGGAGAGAGTGCACATTGTTTTCTTACGTTTTCAGACAATGAGCTAGAAGGACTGAGTAAACAAATCCTAAGAAAATGAGATTACTGGATATGGTACATGATCAATTAAATGTCAGAGGAATGACAGACTAATATAACCTGGTCCATAATTTCTGTAAAACCAATAACTAAAGCAATTGTTTGAGTTGTGTCTGGATATGATTGTGACACGTATAACCGGTGTCATTTAGTTCGAATTAAGGTAAACTAGAACGCTTTATGAAAATAAATAAATATATACGCACCTTTCTGAAACAAGAAACGTCCAAAAGATGTAGCCAAAAGGAGAATAGAATTAACAGCATGACGAAATTGTCCGGTATCGGTAACCAAATTATGGTTTGTCGGAAAAAATAGGGTAGGTCGGGATATCGCAAACAAACCTTTTTCTTGCTACACTCCAATCTACGTGTGTTGGAAGTGTGGTAGCAAACGATAAGAGCTACAATTTTTATAAAAAGACAGCTTTGAGCTTGTCGTGTAACAATAAGACATGCTTTTACACTTGGCATTTGGATTTGTAATACGGTTTATCCAAGGGAAATTATGAAGAATCAACGCACCATGCCCGTCTTCTATGTTGTTCTTTTTATCATTTTGGTATAATTGTCTTAATTCAGCGTAATTGTGGCATTATCCGTGAAAGCAGAAAGTTGAAAAGCTACAGTAATATTTGTCACGATCTGGTATGTATATGAATGAGTACGCAAATTTTCAGATTCAATGTTAACTGCTTTGTTTGATTACTTCGACAGATTCACGTTGATATTACCTCGAAGTTAAACATGTTCATGCCCCAACTTGGGTATTGAGCTCAACTGGACATGGCTATACGCACGCCACAATAACTGTGTGGAAGCGGGCCTGTTTGGACATCCAAAAGCAAAAGCAATGAATTAAATGTGGCTGCTTGACGAGTGTTTATAGCATATCTTATATGTGATTATTCCTTGACAAAAGTCATGTCGAGGTATGATTAAATAGAATAAAAGTATTTGTATGCGTGCAAAACAGTTTTGGGGTGCACTGACTTGTCTGAATAAATTGTTTGTTGTGTTTAATAACCAGATGTACGTAAATGCATTTCTTTTTAATTTTTGATTAATGTTTTCAAACTCCAACTGCAATACATATACAGTACTCATTTTTCTATATTTTGCACAACCCGGCTTGAACTGTTTGGGAAAATTGAGGTAAAATTTCGCAATGCATTGTCGGTTCAGAGCAACATAGCAACATATACAGTTTTGATGTGACACAATTTGAAAGAGAATTTATTACTCATTTTCATATACTAACAACACAAATTCCATGCTAATTTTAAGCCAAAACTAATAATATCCTATCATCATCTTATATTTTCCCCATGCACTTTGAAAACTATATAATTGCACGTACCGTATCTAAAGTCAACGATATGAACACTGCTATAAATACTAAATTACAGACACTTGATCCAATCCAGACAACTAATTTGAGATGCAAATTAATTAAAAAAAGATTGATCCGTGAAATCCATGACATCAAGGAGGAAGCAGATCTAGACATTGATTGCATCAGTTTTTGTGAACTACTTTTCTGAACTTCATCTTTGTCAAGGATGAAAACATTAAAAGTGATTGTACTTTAAAACAACCTATTCGACAGAACAGAGAGTAAGTCAAATTTCAACATATTTAAAGCTTCAAGCTCGTGAAGGCAATGCCTTAAAGGGACTTGCTAATCACGGTTTTTTAAATGCACTTTTTTATGACGCAATTAAGTGTGGCAAATCATCTGTGATTCTGAAATATAGAACCCCCGAACAAAAACTAAATGAATTAGTCAATTAATATTTTTTCAGTTCAAGCGATGATTTCTTATTTCCTGCTGATCATTAGGTACTGGGCTAAATAATAAATAACTTTAACTTTTGCGGGTGTTTAAAGGTCCGACTTCTGCCACTCATCCTATACACACTTCTTGACAAAGAATTTATGTTTTGGCAGATTTCACTTGTGTTTCTTCCACTTCCAAGGTCGTCTAGCTACTAAAAGGCTTTGCAGATAGACGAAAAGACGACACCTAACATTCATTAAAACTAGTAAAACTAGAATTAAGCTAGACCATTCCGTTATGAATATCCGAGTTGATGTATTTGAGTGAAAAATGAACCGCATAATCCCAATATTATTGTGTGTTTTTTTGTTTTTGTATAAACATTATATATTTTACAACGATTATGTAGAAAGTTATAATAACGTAAACTAAATCACCCCCGTTGGCACGTTGTTGAGTGAGACTGTGGTTTTGTACTGTAGGGGAGAGGGGGGCGGGGCGGAGTACTTGGAGGACACCACTTACAAAATACATGCGCCTATGCGGTTTGGTTTAAACCCCTTAAATGTAATTTAAAACTCTAAAAAAAATTATTTCACTTCTCACAGCCTATTATTATGCCATTTCTGTAGAAAACCATAACAACAAAACAAAACGACCAATGCCACTTATAAAAAATAGCATTTATTGAAAACGTTATGTCTTATGAAGGCAAAGGTATGCATTTAAAATCCGAGAATCAAACAAAATTTACGACGTAAGAAAGTATATCATCATTTTATTTTTTCTTGTAGTTTGAAGGTTATGTAATTGCTTGTGCAGACTCAAATGTTAAGGCTATCAAAATTGTTCTAAAGAGAACTATATGATAGAAAATTCGTTTAATACAAATTATTGCTTTTAAAAAGAAAAATAATTAGGAGCAAAAAATATAATTTGTTTCCGAAATGCTATATGTCAAGGCGGAAGTAGATCTAGACTTAATGCTTTTCCGATTTTAGTGAGAGAAGTGAATGTACGAAAATCCGGCCAGTTTCATCACGATTCGCAAGAGCACATGCTAATCGTATTATTGTAAGCAAATGGGCGACGCAGTGGTTGCAATGTTTCACCATTGCTGACGACGAAAAAACAACCGATTAGACGTGTGGTTGAGGTACGACTTATTTCGCAGAAAGTGTGGGACCTTGGCTTGTTTCAAAATACAGTCTGGACGGTACTATTACATTTTTGGCAATGCTAGAAACCAAAAAAAACAACGTATGCACAGATATTTAATGCCGTGAAATGCTACTCCTTACACCATGTTTGCTACTTGAAGTACTGATGTTTGCAGCATAAAACAATTAATCTCTAAATATGTTTGAGAAACAGTGGAGTTGGAGTTGAAAACAAATGCCTGCTTTTGAGGTAACTTTTACATATAAAGTATTTTGGTGAATTTTTTCTTTGACTTTTGTAACATTGCAATTTGCTTGGAACAATAATGACGAGAAGTCCACAAGATGAACTTTCATAACCTAATACAACATTAAGCCATTGCATCTTTTTTCTCGAATGCTGAATATTTAATGGTTTATCACACCGTCCGTTTTTGCACTAAAAGTTTTATCATATGGGCGTTCAAACTCACCAACTCCAAAACAGTGTGCGTTTGTAAAACGAAAACAACGGTGATTATTGTCGTCATAATCTACATTAAGAAACAAATTTTGAGAAATATTTTTAAGATTGCAAACCTTAAACTTTTCTATGCATTAAATATTTAGAAATAGAGATGGTATATTGAAATTAACAAGCCATTCAGTCGTTTGGTGGTAATTCAACCCCAACTAAAAATACAACAATTATCAAATTGTACTTATGGGGTCATACAAGAAAGGCATGGTAATAGTTGCAAAAATCTTCTTGTATGTGTTCATTAACGAGTCGACTATTTATTGTTACTCACGTCATCCAGGCATGTGTACAAATTACCATGGTAATAACCGTACATTATGTAATGTACAAACATCCGAGGATTTTTTTGTGAACGTGCAAGCTACAAGATACAAGAATCTTTATTTAAAGTCGGGTATATGTTAAAAAGAAACATTAGCTCAATGTGCTATTTTGCTATTTTCCGACATGAATAACAAACATACATAGTGCCATGACATTAAACCGTGTTTATGTTTAAAAATTTTGCTACTGAGCATGTTTCTGTAGTTTTTTTCACGTAAGTATACATAACATATCAAAACATAACAAAGAGCTTGTGACCTGGAAATAAAAACATATAGTTTAAAATAGATATAAATATTGGAACAAGTATTTACAAAAGCCTTTCCTTATTATATTCATGCATACAATAACAAAAGGTAAGATGGATTAGAGCAATGAAAACAATGATAACATCATCAATTATGATAAACATACCTATTGTTTTATATAGCATGTATGAACTGTGCTGTTTGTGGAGTTTTGTGCTGTTGTTCCATGTTTCTTGTTTGTGATTTTTCGTTTTTGTGTTCTATGTCTTTGGCGTTTACCCTTGGCCATTAAACGGGGTTTATGTTTAATTTTTTTTGCTACTGAGCTTGTTTCTGTAGTTTTTCACATAGGTATGGAAAACTGCCACAACAAATTATACACAGTATTACATATCAATAACTATTTGTGACTTTAACCATAGACAGAGTTGCCTTAAATGTTTTGTGTAAGAGAAAACCAGCTGTCTGGACAGTCCATACGCGCGAGTTTTTTCCTACAGAATAAATGTTTTAAGACATATTTGCAATATAAAACCCATTACAAGAAGGTCGGGCTGGGGGGGGGGGCGTGAAAATATGAACTTATAGATCGTTATTAAAAACAACAACGCTAACACCTTGTACGAATTCCAGATACATTTAGAACGATAAATATATTGTAAGTATGACCATTGGAAGAACAATAGTTTACACAGTTGGTATCATCAGTGGATAACATTAAAGGAAACTAATCCAGAAAAAGTGTAAGTAACACTATATACATGAGAATTACTACATGGTACATTGATGTGTAGTTGGTAAAAAAGCTATAATTAATCTAGCTTGATAGGAAAAAATCTTTGGAAATTAGTATTTAGAGGAAGTATTATAATTCTCATGTAGTTTAAATACTACTAGATTTTGCTGATATTATCAGAAACAGTAGCGTAGGCATTGTTGATCGCATGATTGGGACAATCCCTACATACAGGTAACAATCCAAACCTCTGCCTGGTTACCGTCCTGACAATATCAGCACCTACCACTGTGTCGTAACACCTAAACCAAATACTTGCCGAAAGTTGTGTGTGTTCGACAGATGTTATAATTTTGAAACGATCATAAATATAATTTAGCCCTTGTTATTTAATCTGAAAACGTGTTGTATTTGTTATTTGTTATTCATATTCAAAATGTCCGCTGAAATATTTTCTGGTATATGATTGCCATATCTTGTCCAGTGGTTAGTTAGCAATACATATAGCCAGCGATTCGCGAACGAATATTAAGTCCAACCTTTTTATTTGTAAGGTAATTAACAAATACCTGTTCAAGTACAGATAGTCGCATTCTGTCTGATGTTGGAAGGCCAAATTGTCATAAACCAGCTTAGTTGAATGCTTTCATCAGATTATTTCCGTTTTAGACAAACTCATTTTGATATCAATAACACAAACATTTAGCGGATTAGGTTTCAGTCTTTAATAGTTAGTAATTTCAAAATATACGTCATTGCATATCAAACGCACTTATTTTTGCCGTAATTATCGCTTATGACAGAAAATGTGAGTGTTTTTCCTTGGGTTGGCAAAAACATCACATATGTTTCCAATGAAATTGATGGTAGTTGTCGAGAGATAACATTTCATTAAAATACGTGATGATCATTTGATACATTTGTAAAGAAAAGGGGAAAGATGCACCCATTAATTGCATGAGTCGTAGCTGGAATGGTACTGAACCTACTTTTATTTAATCGATGCTTTTCAAACCATATCCAACAACCAATTATTTTTTAATTTGGTTTTGAATTTGTACGTCAAACATTTACTTGTTTGTGGTTGGATACGGTTTTAAAAGCATCGATTAATTAAAAGTATGTTCAGTATTATTCCAGCTACGACTCATTGAAACTAACTGTTTTGAGAATATACCTTCTGTGTTTTGGGACAATCATTGTTTCTCCAACCAATATATCGCATAAATGATATCGAGTTCATTATTTCCTCTTGCGAAATATTTTTATTGCCTAAATTCTGTTATAATACCAAAGTCAATTTTATATGTATTGTTACCCTGACCGACCTACAAATATCTAGACAACCCGATGTATAAATTGGATTCGTTTGATTAAGAACGGCACAATTTGATTGGGAGAGAGTACACATTGTTTTCTTTCGGTTTCAGTCAATGAACTGAAAGGACTGAGTAAACAAATCCTTGGAAAATGAGATAACAAGAGATGGTACGTGATAAATTGTATGTCAGAGGAATGAGTAACAGACTATAATAATCTGGTACATCATTTCTGTAAAACCAATAACTAAAGCAATTGTGTCAGAATATGATTGTTACACTTAGAACCGGCACCATTTCGTCCGGATTATCGTTATCTAGAACGCTCCATAAGACATACAATTACGCGTCTTTCTAGAGCAAGAAACTATAAAAGCAATAAGCAAAAACGCCCCAAAAAATGCAAACCGCGAACCGTCTGTTTTTTATGACAAAGACTCAACTACACAGTAAAGCAGATTAGGGCAAAACCTGTTACATATGTATCTAAGTTGTAAAGAAACAAAACGCCCTAATTGTTATCAAAATGTTCTAGATACATAACGAGCCGGTATGACCGAATAAACAATTTCTTCAGCAAATAGAATGTGGCATTTTGTAAAGAAAATTATATGGTTTTGGTATTCGATTTTAAAAATTTAAACAAAAAAATAACCTCATTGATTTTTACATATTTGATTAGAAATAGTGTTGGCATTTTTGTATGTATCATGCATATTTCCAAAAATAGTTTTTCGCGAGATTGGACAATGATTTCTATAACAGTTATACCTGTTATCACGCTTGCTATGCTTTCTTTTGCTTATGTTATGTTTCGTCTCGACCTAGCTTGTTAGGAAAACATGACAATAACAAAGTAATTTGAAATCCCATTTTGCATTTACCTGTGACTAAACTCATTACCTCGTCTCCCCTACCCACTCCTTCGTGTACAAGTACCTGCCTCCAGACATGAAATGCCAATGCAATTTTGAATTTTGTTCCATTTTATTAAATGTCAGCTCCGCTTCTTATATATATTTTCTTTTGTGTTTCATAACCTTAACATTTAGTTCGCTTTGGTGGGTAGAAGTGAACTCCTGCAATATTTTCTTACGGACGGCCTTAACATCGGTATAGGCGTAAAGAACAAAATCGTAAAAAATTAGCATATGTAGTTACCAGTTAGTTTTTTTTAGAAGTGATCAGTTGGGTTTGTCTTTTGCTATATATCATACACACTCACGAATTCAGTGTTCCGATGGGCGCTAAGAAGGCAATCTCAATTGAAAGCAATGTTTTCGAAATGAAAATGGAGGTCATTTACTTGATTAAATAATGGACCGCAGAATCTTGTGTTACTTGTATCACCGTCTATATATCATTTTAAAAAATAGATAATTTCACATCTCATTAGTATGCTTTCTGCATTTGATAAAAAGCAACATATCAACTGTTTAGAATAACACAGCTAAGGAAAGCCACTTCCAACCGCAAAAAGGAACATTCATTTATGCAAGGTTGATTAGGAAGATTATTTTATATTATTTCAGTATGTGGTATTAATAATACATAGTTAAAAATGAAAATATAATTCAAAATATATAATTCAAAATTTGGACACTTTCTCATTTCCTTATACTTCCTTTACGTATTGCGTGTTCGTTTTGAGCCAGACGATAACTCGTTCATCATTATTTTATATATTTCCTTGTATCTTGAAGGTTATGAAATTGCTTGCACAGCATCACTTGACGAAGCAAAATAGTTTTAAATAATACTAAATGATCGACATTTAGTTTAAGAGAGATAATTGCATTTAAATGAAAAAATAAATAATTGGGAGCAATACAGATAATTTGTTTTCGAAATGGTTTAAAGTCAAGGCGGAAGTAGATCAAGACGTCCTGCTTTTAGTGAGAGAAGTGATTGTATGAAACTAGGACACGTGTCATCAAAAAATCGCAAGAGTGACTGTTTACCGCAAAATATGTGTAAAATAGGGAATTTTCCTCGTACGATTTGCAGACGCAGTAGATGCAACTTTTCCCATTCGTCACCGACGACAAAGAAAGCAACCAATAACCGGTGTTTGAGGTACGATTTACGTCGCAGAGAGTGGTGGACCTTGACTTCTTGTTGATAGAGATTAGTGCACTTAAATGAGAAAATAATTGCAAGATTGCTTATTTGTTTCTAAAATGCCTTAAGTCAAGGCTTAAGTAGGTCTAGACGTTTTGCTTTTAGTGAGAGAAGTGTGTGTATAAACCTGGGTCACGTGCCATCAAAAATCGCAAGAGTTACTGCTTACCGCAAAATACGTGTCAAATATTGACACATTAGTTGCATTTTTTTTGCCAATCATCACCGACGACAAAGAAAACATAAGAGTTGTTTGAGCTACGATTTACGTCGCAGAGCATGCGGAACATTGAATTCACGTGTCAAGATACTGTTTGGACCGCACTGTCTGTAAAACACGTTTGGTAATACCTGAAACTAAAATACTGTAATGTTCACATATTTAATGTTTCACTCCAGTTAAGTCAACGCCTCACACCATGTTTACTTCTTGAAGGACTGATGTGTAAAAACAAATCATTCCTTGATGGATTAGGAAACACTGAAGTTAAGAGAGTTTAAATCGCATGCATGCCTTTACGGTCATTTTTGTAGGAACTTGTGCTAGGTTTGTTTTTCTGTGACTATTGTAACATTGCAGTTTGATTGAAATCAGTTTTGCCGTGGAACCCACAACTTTCTTTTTACTTGAGATATTACATTACTGCTTCCACAGCAAAAATATAAAAACTATCAAAATTGTGGTATACTAATCAAATGGAAAATAATTAGGACCAAGACGGATAATTGTTTCCGTAATATCATGTCAATGCAGAAGTAGATCTGAACATCCTACTTTCCGGATTTTAGTGAGAGAAGTGAATATACGAAACTGCTTTGGTATAACATAACGTCTTCGTTATATGTATGCATGGAATCACCCGAAAACACTATATTGTATATATATTTGTCCACATGGGCTATGGCCTTCTGGATATTCTGTAATTAAATATATCTATAATAAAACGCATACGAAATATTTGATGGTGTATAACAACATTCTCGTTTTTGAAGACAACCCTTTTTGCCATTATGCAACAAGAAGCATTTGCATCCCTTTGATCTAACAAACGAATATCAAGTTAAACTGCATCATTAACAAGTGCTAGTTAATGTAGTTTTACCCACCCTATCTAATCCTGGATAATGTTGAAACTATAAACTGCTGTAAACAAACTGAGTTGGACACTTTCAGCGGATAATATTTCTGTTTTGATGAAACACATATTGGAATCAAGAGCACAAACCTTAAGAAGACTCACTTTCCGTATTTTTTAAACTGTTAGTTATATCAAAATTGAGTACCTCTTTTCGTGCCATATACCAGATACAGGGAATGCATTTGTTTTCATCAAGAAAATTTAACTTCTTTGTGCGGTACAAGAATGTTCAGTCAACCATTCTGTGGATGAGCAGTACCTTGAATACTACATTAATATTACTACTTTCCTACCTTTATTACACCTATGCTTTTCGAACCTTTAACTCAACAATCTCATTGTTGTTCGTCTTTATTTCGAAAATACTTAAGAGTTGAAACTAAAAGTATATATAACATTTATTTGGGAAATTATTTAGAGTTGAAACAAATTCAACTGGTTTGAAAATACGATGCTTTGGTGCATAGTAATGCTTCATTATATTCACATAGAACACATTTTTACCACAGTCAATATTACATGTATATATCAAGTGCATACTTTCTGTGATATGAAAAAGTATGTTCTATGTTTTTATATCATAGAATAAAATGAAACAATACCAAATATTCAGACAAAAATATGTAAAAATTCTCAACTCGTCTTATTAGAATGATGCATTTAAATTGAAATAGTGTATGCACTGTTTTTGTTTTATTTTGCAGACAACTCCTGGAGAAATGAGACCACTGATGAATTAAATGTCAGAGGAATAAGTTACACGGCGGAGGCGTCTGGAATATAATGAAGCTGGTCAATCATGTTATGTGTGGACAGCGATGGTAGATGCAAGTAACACAGCGGAGGCGTCTGGACTATAATGAAGCTGGTCAATCATTAAGTTTTGCGTGGACAGCGATGGTACCTGCAAGTTACACCCCGGGGGCGTCAATAATGAAACTGGTCAATGATCATTTTATTATGTGTGGACAGCGATGATAGCTGCAAGTAGCACGGCGGAGGCGCACGGCGAAGGCGTCTTGAAAATAATGAAGCTGATCAACCATTCTGTTATGCGTGGACAGCGGTCGACGCTGCAAGATAAGAGGGACAATGTTAGAACACATTTGGATATTCCAGTACATGATATTTCAGAAATACAGAAATAAAGGATAATTTTGGAAATGCGCAAATTAATAATTTTAAGTAACGTAAGCATTTAGCATTTAGAATAGTATATTATATTGGTAATAGTATTTTTTATGCATATTCCAACGCATTTTTCCGGTACATGATATTTCAGAAATGCTAAATATAAGGATATGTTGGAAATGCGCAAATGTATAACTTCAATAACATTTAGCATTTAGCATAGAGATTTGCATTTTCTATGTATATTCCAATACTCGTGCAATAAAACTTATGACTAAGTAAAAATAAAACAATCATTTGAATGTTCCTTTGTCTTCTAAGCATTTCTCACATAACATCACGCTTGAATGCGCACATGTTCGCATGGTTTACACTGTTTACAACTGAATAGTCATGTTTGAATACCGGATTTTACGCTAAATTCATGCAATGCAATATATGGGTCAAATTTAAAAAAAATCCTGAACGCATTTTTCCGGTACATGATATTTCAGAAATGCTAAATATAAGGATATGTTGGAAATGCGCAAATGTATAACTTCAATAAAATTTAGCATTTAGCATAGAGATTTGCATTTTCTATGTATATTCCAATACTCGTGCAATAAAACTTATGACTGAGTAAAAATAAAACAATCATTTGAATGTTCCTTTGTCTTCTAAGCATTTCTCACATAACATCACGCTTGAATGCGCACATGTTCGCATTGTTTACACTGTTTACAACTGAATAGTCATGTTTGAATACCGGATTTTACGCTAAATTCATGCAATGCAATATATGGGTCAAATTTAAAAAAAATCCTGAACATACTTTAAGATGTAAAGACGCCTCAGTCTACTCTGCAGGCATCGAGGCAAAGTCCGTATATAATGTATTAGATTCGCAAAGTAAGGAATTATATCATTCAACTGTAATAGAGAATTGAGTAAGCAAATCCTGTGGAAAAGAGATAGTCCATAATTAATTAAATGTCAAAGAATTGAGTAACAAGGAAACCTCGGGACGAAATGAAACTGGTCGATCAATTATGTTGAGTGCGTAGGTGTTAGATGGAAGATAACGGTTCTATCATTTTTAAATTAACACTTGAGAGCCCGATCGGTTTCAACCTAAGAAAATGCTTCATGCGATCTATGTATGATGGGCATTCAGTAAAAGAATAAAACTGTTATTGTCTTTTACATATATTCATAAAGTATACAAAAGTCGTGTACCAAATTGAATCATGAAAAGTATTTGAGTTATTCCTGCTTTGGGTTGTTGGTTAAGAAAGTAAGAAATGTAAGGTGGAAGAAAGCAATGTGGATGAAATTTACCTTCTTGAATGGGTGTAAATTTGAATTGTATTAACTTATTTAATTAAGCTTGTTTAGTGCAACGTATGCAATTTATTTTAAGCCATAGCTTTTACCTTTTCTGTTTGCGGTCGCTTTAAAAATATTGAACAAAAACCTCAAAGATATGCGTACTTACTTCACACATTTGAAGATGAAGAATTTTGCAAGAAGTATAACGAAGTTAAATGCACTTTCGTAATTTCTGTTTAATGACTTAAAGTTGCAAAAAAAGATATCGCTGTTATTTATTGTCGATATATCAACCTCAAATATGTTTGTAAGAAAGCGTGGTATTTCGTTCAAGAGTATTTGGGTGGTATGCTAATCCCAGAACATATGTTTTTTCGAATTCATATACATTGAGCAAAAATCACAAGTCTACAATAACTAGTAGTGTATCGATAAAGTTTAC
This sequence comes from Mya arenaria, assembly GCF_026914265.1. Lineage (NCBI taxonomy): Eukaryota > Metazoa > Mollusca > Bivalvia > Myida > Myidae > Mya > Mya arenaria. The sequence goes on along the minus strand of NC_069127.1, from coordinate 34,789,497 downwards.
TATTATCAGGCAGTATTCTAAGAAGGTATTTTTATTGAAATTCTCTTAATTTTGTATCAATACAAAGTTTGAATGAATTGGTATAAGTATTTCCCAATTTAGATCATTTACGCTGAGTTCTGTCATACATATTCATTCTTTTCCATTTTGCTCTATTTTTGGTTTAAAATGAGTTTCTTGTAAACAAGCTTGCATAGTTCAGTATTTTCAGTCACCTTATTAAAAAATGTATGTATATTGTAGTTCATTTCTTCTAATTTTAAGTTTGATTTCCAATATTGAGGGATACACTTCAAAAGCGTGAAATATATCATGTAGTCATGTCGGTTAATATAATATAGTCTGTGTAAGTCCTCAAAATCGTAAAACTGTTATAATTGTTGAAAGTTTTACAGATGCTCAATGGATTGAACACCTTTGCTGTACCAATTCTTATAGAAAAAAATGTGTCATCGTTTTTTTGTCTAATGAAACTTTTGTTCCAAATAATTTACTTCTTTACTAAGCGTTACACTTGCCCACGATTTAGTTACGTCACCACGAAATTTCGATTTTATTTCAAGACTATCAAATTTATTCGGATCTAGATTACATTTGAAAAAAGAGATTATTTTATTGTTAAACAATAAATTCAACCTCATGAACTTTTCTGCTTTACCCCGTGTTTGTCATTTTGTATTTTATCAAGAACATCACAAGGAAATGGGAAGAGAATATGTTGCCTTATGATAATGCTTTATCTAAGACATCTTGACAAAGCGGCGAAAGGATTTGTTTGTAATCACACTATGTCTATTTCTGTAATTACACCTTGACCTTCGTATCTAACTTTAGTCATTATCTTTAAGAAAAATAACATGTCATCAAGGTATGAATGAATTCAGTAAAAGCCTTTACCTGCGTGCAGAACCAGTTTTCAAACTAAATCTCCCCTTACCTCTTCGTGTACAAACGTCAGACATGAAATGCAATTTTTAAATTGTTTCAAAAGTCAAATCCATTACGTGTATATATTTATTATTCTTTTCATTACCCAAATTGTGGCTCTTAGAATAATAATAACATGCTTTCACCATGTATTGGTACGGACGGGCCTACATGCGATAGACACGAACGTAAGTGAAGAAATCCTAATAATTTGTACAGTATCATGAATATGTATATGATGATCGATTGTTTTAGTAGATTTCAGCTATGATCGTGTTTGATCCACTGACGATATATCTAAAATACTCAAGGCTGTTGAAATGGACGCATAAGAAGACGATGGAAAGCACATTAAAGTTTTGTATCTCTTTACTAGCTTTAAGTTTCGGATAATTATAGGGATTAATTTACTTGACTGAAAAATGAACTATCGACTCGCGCCTTGTGGTTATCCCTCTACGTTTGTATAATTTTGTTGTACAGTTATAACATCTGAGGACATTCTTCAAAAGGTAATTGCCCATCATTACACGAACGTTAAGAGACCCAAAGAATGAAAATGAAGTTAAATAGTATATCATTATTTTAACTTTTCCATGTAATATGAAGATAACATGATTGCTTCCACTGTAAAATGCCAATGCTATCAAAATTGTGATAAATTAAATTATATAATATACATTTTGTGTAATATTCTATCAAAATTTGGATAAATATTATTAAATAATAGGCATTTTGTTGTATAGTGATGATTGATTTCCGACGAAACATAATTAGGAGGAAGACGGATAATTTGTTTCCGAAATGCTATGTCATGGCGGAAGTAGATCTATTTAACGTCATATTTTCCTGATTTAAGTGTGAGAAAGTGAATGTACGAAACTGCCATGATATAACAACGTCTTCGTAGTAACAGAAACTCATACTCTGAAACTTTGAATGTGTTTAGCACCCTCAATTTTATCATGAGCAGGTTTAGCTCTAATTATTTGCGCTCTCCATTTCAATGTGGGAATATTTACTAAGAACCCAATCATAATTTGAAAAAAGGTGGAAGAGATACAATGACAGTGATATATAACCTTTGACAAAATATTCCAGAACTTTGCAATAACTAAGCCCCAATATAGCGTATGAAGATTATTTCTGAAGCCGAATTTCTTGCTAAATCTTGATTGTTTCCATAATAAAAAAAATATTAACGTATGCTTTTGAGGTCTAAAAACGATCATGAATGTTAAGATTACACAAAAAGTACAAAAACAAAACAAGTGAGCTGAGCTTGGTGCTGTTACAAGGGAATCGCCTTGTTTTGGTTGGATATGTCAGGTCTCACCATCTCCTGTGTACAGTCATCCGTATGTGAAATGAGGAGCGGGAGACATAACAAGGGCTGTAAAAGGAACGTGAACAATGTCCCCGAAAGGCTGTGTTGGACAAATAGCCATTCATATTTGGGTTTTGTCCATAAAGGCCTTTCGGGCCTAAGTGTTCTTTGTTTATTGATCGAATACCTTTCCAACAGTACCCTTTGAAAATTTCATAGCATATGTACCTTCATGCAGTAGTCTACAAGAGAGATTGCCATCAAGTGCCTTTGGTCATTGACAATACCAGTCTGTACAGCACTAGAGAGATTGACACCATCCGCAATGGGTCATTCACAATACCTACCTGACTTTTTCGTATGCTTGTAACATGTTTTAAAGCGTGAACTAGTGTTGTCATTGTGTTCACTTTTACCAAAAGTAACTAGCAGAATCCAAGCCTTAAATCATTCAATTATCAAAAACTGTTGCTAATGCTTTCCGATGGAATTGATCATTTTGTCACAATTTTAAATCATTATAAATAATAGTGCTTTAATTTGTCAGCAATTTGGTTACATTTTAAATTATTTTGTTCCATGTCTTACCCATTAAAACGTGAACACGTTCCTTTAAAACATTTATGCACATTATTACTTGTAAATGCTCAAAAAGAACACACATTTATATTCCATTTTAAAAATGTGTAAAGACATACACACAATAATTTGACATATTTAATACATAGGATTTTCATATATCAAACACTTATGTAAATCAAGAACTTAAAGTACTCGTCAAATAAAATATAAATATTCCATATACACTGATGATGTTTTCAAAGCTATTCCAACTGTTTAAAAGGAAGCAATTTCGAAGATTTTTAACTATGATGTGTTAAATCGATTCGAGTATTAGACCTTGAGTGCTTCAGCTCATCTTCAAGGCTGTTAGCCATGTACAGTACATTAAATTCTCACTAAACAGGAATCCTCACTAAACCGGAAATTTTGCCAAGTCCGGACCTTGTCCGGTTTAGTGAGTTTCTACTGTACAACTGTCATAACTGAGTCCCATTGCTTAACTATACATGAAACCAGACATGTACACCTCTGGCTATGCAAGAGAGAGGTAGATTTGTTTTTCAAGAGAAGTAAATTTTACAGAAGGCACGTACTATAATTGTTATTATCTCTGAATAATAATTGAATATGTACGTATTGGTTTATACTCTATGTGAAAAAAATACAAAAGGCAAACTATATCCTGGATGTCAATACAATGCCATACACTGTCACAGATTAGTTCTTAATATTTTTCATTTTATGAAACACCTCCACGTTTCGCTGCCTCCAAAACGTCCTAGTCTTTCTCTTACTGGTGGCAGGCGGTGGTACTATTTAGTCTGTCAATCTGATTTTTTCTCACAATGGAGAACACTCTCTCTGCGTCAGCATTTCTGTAACGAAGCTTTTTAATATCCCATTAACCAGCTGGCACAGAGTGGCGAACCAACTGCTTATAATGGACGATGTGCGTGACCTTGGTCGTCTTGCAGTTATACTGGCAGGCAGTCGTCGAGTCGGAAAATTATTTTTTCATAATGTCCGTTGCATAGTCCACCATAAAGAATAGCAAGTTGTGTTCAACAAGGAAGACAACACTGCTGTGCATTCCTTGACGACTTACAGCCCATCATTGAGCAAATGTTCATCTGTACTGAAAATAAATGCCATTTTAAACCCGAGATGCAAAAAACATGCCATTCGACGAACCGACTACCCGTTAATTGCTCCCAATTTTTCCAGACTGAAAATGCCCCTGTGATTTAATACATGAGTTTATACTTATCAGTTCTTGTTATTCATTTGACTCAATTAACTATTTTCATGGGAAGTAATACGGCCAGGGGTTGGAGGAACACTTCTCCGTCACCAATATCATAAATAATTCAATACAGAAAATATGTTTTACCAGATAGATTTCGAGTTTCTGGTGACACTTTTTTCCTTCCTGTAACCGAAAGTGAATGGATGAAAAGCTTTCATTTCTAGGGAGGTCTAGTTCTTCCAAGGTTAAATCAAATATCCGCCACTAAGTGGACAGACCGCCGGAAATGAGAGAATGTTGTAATATTAATCAACTATCTACGGGAATACATCAACATGCACCACACGGGGAAAATATCATACAAGGTACATGTTTTGAAACTCAGGGTAGTCAATATTGTGTTTATTATTCAATGTTGAATATACTAATTATTTAAACGTTGTCTTTTGCAAAGTGTTACAAAGTAATCTCTTATGAGAGTTATTTCTGCCATCAAAATACCTTAGATATTAAATATTTTATTCTAAAATGACTCATGACAATAAACAAGAAGACAGTTATTAGTAGCATGAATATATCTCTGGTGAAAATACATGTATATTTATATTTATTATAGTTTAAATGCCGGGGACCTAAATATTAATAAATGTTTTGTCATACTGGTTTTGGGATTTATATTGAGGGGTGACTGAGCACACACAGGGGATTTAGATAAACTGCAGTTTTGTCTCATGCAGAACGTTAGTTCGTGCCAAATTGTATTGCACTGCTCGAAACTTGTGTCCGTTTTGGCCTGCATTATAGTGAAAGTTTAGGGATTTCTCTTAAGCATTTTAAAATGCGTCGTGTTCTCTGTAAAAGACTGTCATGCACAGAAATCGAAAAACACGTTGGCAGATATCTATAAATATGGACGTTACTTCACGTTATTTCATTTCAAATTGCACCCAACCAAAACCGAAAATGTTTAGGCATAACAAACGTACTTTATTTAACGTGAAATCTTGACACTGCCGGCCAAGAGCGTTGATATTTATCTAAACAAATATTATTTTCTGCGTTTGTGTAAAACGAATCAGAAGAAAATTATTTTCCATTATTATAATGGAATAACCGCCAGGTGGCGTTTTTGTAAGCACGGGTGATTTAAATGAGTATTTTTTGCGCATATACGCATATAAAGCCGATACGTTCACAACGATACAATTGATTGTTAAAGTTTACAAGCATGTGTTTAAGGTGAAACCTTTTTTGTCATTATGCAATTTTATCATATGAATGATCTATTTGTTCTCACTTGTATACATAACATTGTAATTGGCGTTTGTATAACTTGATATAGTACGTATGTATGCGTATACATGTATACATGAATCATTTAAATGATATGTTTTTAAGCATAATTGTTCAGAAGCTTACGGGTCATGAGGCCCGACATTTAGAGGTACGAGACAAATCCTGTAAATCTGAAGGGCAAACGGGCAGAGGTTTCTGAGTTTTCCCCAGAAGGAGGGTTTTATCGCAGTTTTTCCACGGCCGGTCGACCAAATCTGTAAGCTCCATCTTTTGCAAACACGTTGTTAACTAGACATACTTTGCTCTTTTTGCAAGTTTATGCTGTATGTGTTAATCGGTTTCTCAAATCGCTTCATTGAGACTTTCAAAATAATACCATTGAAAAGTATTGATTGTGTTGTTTTCTATGGGAGGTTATAGAATGGTATTTAGGGAATAAACGTCATCATGCCTCTTTATATATATGCTCGGCTCAAAACACAACGCGCTTTAATTCTGGTAACTCAAAACAAAATAGTTATAAGTTACAAGGGTCTTACATGCTTGGAGAACGTAAAACCTTACCTACACTAACATGTAGGTAAAATCAGTACTGAAGAAACATTCAAGTTTAAAACGTAGCAATCTATAAGACACGGGGGTGTTTACCCCGAAGATGTGGATATACAAGCGATTTCCTGTGTTTTCACGTTATTTGTTGTTTGGTTTAAAAAAACATTAAAAGCGTAACTTATAGTAACGTGATTTACGATTAAAAAAGTTTTATTTAATTAACCATGAAGCGAAATCAGGGGCAATTATTCAATGACCGGTAGAGTCAATTGAAGAACCAAACGTTTACTAATCTGATAGCACCTAATCTGTTTTTCAAAAGATACGCACACCTCATACACTGGAAGATAATGCACCAGTCAATTGTAACCACGCCCCCACTCCCCCCAGGTTCGGGGGTATACCGGGGATAGCCGGGGAAAGGAGCCGTTTTCACATCCAGTGCCGGGTGCATGCGGTGGTTTTGTCTTCGCGTCAAAAATAGCGGCGAATAGGCCTTATCTAGGGTCCCTGGAATGCGGGGGCATTTGACGGGAATATTACCAGCAGTTCGACCACGCATGGCGGGGATTTTACCCGGGCTTGGCTGGACCAAAAATCAAAGTCCTCGCTATTCCCCGGACCTGGGGGCGTGGTTACAATTGGTTACTTGTTGGTAACGATGGCACTGGTGGTGCTGGGGTGTAATATGCGTATAGCAGGGAAACTTATAATTATATCATGGCAATATCGTATCTTTTTTCAGTGTGCTACGTGCAGAGAATTTGGAGAGTCCTTTGTTATTTTATATAATAAATATAATTATATCCCAAAAATATTTTTGAGATGATTTATTGACACAAAACAACTGCTTATTTTAATTAACAACATGGTTAATTAAATTTTGTAATACAAAAATGTTATCAACGGTACTCATTTTAGCTCTGAATCCAGCTTGTGCCTCGATATATGCATGGTAATATTCAGCCCAAGTTGAAAGCCGACACTTAACAATATTTGTTAATAGTTTTCCCACAACACTTAATAATGTAATTCTTTCGTTTAAATTTCCCTTTTTATGTATAGGGACTATATAACCCTCAATCCACTTTTCCGGAAAATACCCGGTTATTAATAGTTTATTAAATAGCCTTTTAAGAAACGACGATAGTCTAGTATACCAACGACCTAGGATAAAATCACTATGGAAAACTACAGTTTAACAATATCATAAAATCTCGAAAGTGACCACAGATGTTCTCTCTCCATCATTTTTGTAATGGTGAATAAAAAAACTACAATATGCGCGTAACTTATATTTGAAAACAACCTATCCATGAATAGTCGATATCCTTCTGATCTTTCGATATTCTCTAAAGATATGTGATATTAATTTGTTCTAGCCGCCAAATTAAACAATGATCGCTCGGCTGGCGGCGTGCTGAACAATTAATGCGCTAAAACAACGGTTCCTTTCAATGAATTATGAAATAAATAAAACATATCGTTAAAATTTACTTTACATGTCAATATCGGAGAGGGGACGTAAGAAAATACGTTTAAAATGAAACTATTTAACACTTGAATTGTTAAACCTTTTTATCGGAGAATCCCCCACTGCCCCCATTTTGATTAATAAACATTTCGGTTAAGAAGATTGGGCGCGTTTCAAAAAGTTATGCCCCCCCCCCCCCCGTTTAACAACCATTCCTAGATCCGCACCTGAAGTGTGACGTCAGAGATCGCTTAATGATTATCGTATTCATTTCTAAATACTTACATGATTTTTGCTTAATCGGCACTTAATCGCTTATACATACAATTGTGTTTTTTAATCTAATACTATTACCTTCAAAATACAATAAAGCTGTCGAAAGTAATCAATAGTCGAACAAAGGGACCTTCAATTGAAATTCATAATACGCTTGAAAAGTCACCACTGTTTTGTTAAGCAGTATACTTGTGCTTTTGTTTTAGTGTAGCGAGATTTATCCAGAGTTTCTGGTTTCTACCCGTCCGGTTAAAATGTTAAAATTCGGATGATATAAAATGTCTGAAGGTGAGAACAGTTTTGTTTTTAATTATTATATCGTTATTTCGTGTACTTATATAATAAAAAAATATTGATAAATACAATTTCGGACGAGTGTAAGCTCTTTTATTAATAAATGATCACATATAGATAATATTCCATCACAGTTTGATTAAATTTATACATATTAATGTTACTCGAGCAATCATTAGTAAATGGGCATAGTGTTCAGAAATTGTTTTAAAGCTAAAAGCGTTGTTAACGTCGTCGTTAGTAACCTCAAAATCTTTACTGCACTGGAAGTTTAATGCAAAGACTTGTGAACTGGAGTGTTTATAACAAGATTTTGAACAATTGTTTCAACTGTACTTGTTTTCTGCAAATATATAAGTACATTATAAAATATCTGACCCTTTGAAGTTAACAATGATGCCGTAAACAATGTTGTTAACTTTAACAAAGTTCTGAACAATCGGCAGCACAATAGGACATTACCAAATATCATATGGTTAATCATATGAAAATGACATGCTCAATATTTATTAGGAAAGGGAAGTGGCTGGGCAGGCCCGAGGAGCCCCGCCATGAGCGATGACGTCATAATCGAGACAGACGAGTCAGAGAACCCGCAAAACCATCATTCTCGATATCTCGCAAGAAACGGAAATGGCTGGGCAGGTCCGCGAAACCTTGTCACGAATGATGACGTCTTTATTGAGACGGACGAGTCGGAAAGACGTCAAAACCCTCATGCTCGAAATCTTACAGGAATCGGAAGTGACTTGGCAGACCCGAGAAGTCTCGCTACCAACCATGACGTCATCAACGAGACCGATTCAGAGAACTCGCAAATGCATCACATTCGAAATTTATCAGGAAACGGAAGTGGCTTGGCAGGCCCGAGGAGTCTCGCCACGAACCATGACGTCATAAGTGAGACATACGAGTCAGAGAACCCGCAAAACAATCACGCTCGACATCTATCAGGGATCGGAAAAGACTATGCAGGCCCGCGGAGCCATGCCAAGAACGATGACGTCGTTATCGAGACAGACGTGTCAGAGAACCCGCAAAACAATCACGGTCGATATCTATCAGGAATCGGAAGTGACTATGTAGGCCCGAGTAGACTTGCCAAGAGCAATGACGTCATAATCGAGACAGACGAGTCAGAGAACCCGCAAAACAACCATGCTCGATATCTATCTGGGAACGGAAGTGACTATGCAGGCTCGAGGAGCTATGCCAAGAGCGATGACGTCATAATCGAGACAGACGAGTCGGAAAACCCGCAAACCCCTCAAAACGCATTGACCTCACAATTTCAACTTTCAAACAGCAGAGCAGTTTCGAGGCGTATGTATACTTATACTGTAGAACCTACTTTCTGGCATGTATGTTTTTGAATCAAACACACTGTCCCCATATTACCGTACTTTTCAATGAGTTTTCTTTTCGAAACAAAATATTACAAGCAGCGCACACGTTTTCATAGCAATATCGGATAATGGCGACCAAGAGTATGTCTTTTTTATCATAACTTTAAAAAATCTAAACTCGTCTGACTAAAATCGTTGTCGCAGTCATTGTCGGGGTAAGCGGTTGTGTCGTTGTCGATGTCATTGTTGGTGACGTTGTCGGTGTCGTTGTTGGTGGACGTTGTCGGTGTCAGTGAAGTTGTCGGAGTCGGCGATGTCGATGTCGCAGTTTGAGTAGATGTCGGTGTCGGTGTCGTTGTCGTTGTTGATTTCTTTGTCGTTGTCGGTGTCTATGCCGTTATCGGTGTCGTTGTTAATATCGTTGTCGGTACCGGTGTCGGTATCTATGTCTTTGTCGTTGTTTGTGTCGTTGTCGGCGTCATTGACGGTGTCCTTTTGGCATTTTTTTTCGGTGCCGTTGTCGGCATCATTGTCGGTGCCATTTTGGGCTTTTTTGTCGTTTTCGCTGTCGGAGACTTTGTCGTTGTCATTATCGAACTCGTTGTCGGTGTATTAGTCGTTGTCATTGTCGGTGTCGACGTCGTCGTTGTTGTCGGTGTATTAGTCGTTGTCATTGTCGGTGTCGACGTCGTCGTCGTTGTCGGTGTCGTATTCTCTGTCGTCGTCGATGTCGGTTTCTGTGTCGTTGTCGAAGTCTGTGTCGTCCTTGTTGTCGTTGTCTGTGTCGTCGTCGATGTCGGTTTCTGTGTCGTTGTCGAAGTCTGTGTCGTCCTTGTTGTCGTTGTCGGTGTCGACATCGTCGTCGTTGTCGGTGTCGTATTCTTTGTCGTCGTCGATGTCGGTTTCTGTGTCGTTGTCGAAGTCTGTGTCGTCCTTGTCGTATTCTCTGTCGTCGTCGATGTCGGTTTCTGTGTCGTTGTCGAAGTCTGTGTCGTCCTTGTTGTCGTTGTCTGTGTTGTCGTCGATGTCGGTTTCTGTGTCGTTGTCGAAGTCTGTGTCGTCCTTGTTGTCGTTGTCTGTGTCGTCGTCGATGTCGGTTTCTGTGTCATTGTCGAAGTCTGTGTCGTCCTTGTTGTCGTTGTCTGTGTCGTCGTCGATGTCGGTTTCTGTGTCGTTGTCGAAGTCTGTGTCGTCCTTGTTGTCGTTGTCTGTGTCGTCGTCGATGTCGGTTTCTGTGTCGTTGTCGAAGTCTGTGTCGTCCTTGTTGTCGTTGTCTGTGTCGTCGTCGATGTCGGTTTCTGTGTCGTTGTCGAAGTCTGTGTCGTCCTTGTCGTCGTTGTCTGTGTCGTCGTCGATGTCGGTTTCTGTGTCGTTGTCGAAGTCTGTGTCGTCCTTGTTGTCGTTGTCTGTGTCGTCGTCGATATCGGTTTCTGTGTCGTTGTCGAAGTCTGTGTCGTCCTTGTTGTCGTTTTCTGTGTTGCGTCGATGTCGGTTTCTGTGTCGTTGTCGAAGTCTGTGTCGTCCTTGTTGTCGTTGTCTGTGTCGTTGTCGTTGTCGGTGTCATTGTCGTCAGCGTCGTTTTCTATGCCTTTGTTAAGTTTGGCGTCAGGGTTGGCGTCGTTGTGGGTGGCGTTGTGATTTGCGTGTTGTCTCTGTCGTTGTCGTTGCCGATCACGGTGTCATTATCGGTGTCGTTGTTGTTTTCGTTGTCGCCGTCAGCGGGTAAAGTAGTAAACCTTGGCCATAATTATAAAACAGTTGAAGATATTTACACTATGTTGACATGTCACTAGTGACAAAACGCCAAGAGTAGCAATGCATATCACTCGTCGTATTCCTCCTGAGTTACTAAAATCTGACGAGCATTGGCACCCACTAATAGTTTTCTTGTTAATAACATGTTGTACATTTTTATATTTTGTGATCTGGAATATTCACGTTTTAATAAACTACTTAGCAATCTGCAATATTTATTGGTTATATGATAAATTCGCCTTATGATCTTCCATGTTTATCAAACGATTTTCTATTATGTTAATTTTATTCCCGTACCAGATAAATCGGACGTGTTTACCAAGCAGGCGGTGAGTCGAACTGCGAGTGCTCCTTCAAGAGCTCCCTCTGACGTTAGCACCACTAGACGTTCCGTCTCCAGAAGTAAGACCCGTTGTTGTTTTATCTAATCTTTCGTAAAGATCTTTTAATACTATTTCAGGTATTATTATATTACAAATATATTTGTCCCGAATACGAGACATTAAATTGATTTCTTACTAGCATGATGAAATAATTTCACTATAATTAATAGATTATGTTGAGGCGACTATAAATCAATTGCTAGATTTTCATCCCCGCCCGCCTCCTCTTTTTTCCACCGCCTCTTAAATTGTTTTAACTAAAATAACAGTGTTGAATTGGAATTGGTGTCTGTATTTGCGTATCGCTCCGGTACTGTACGGGAACGGCGATTATTCATACCAGCCGGTGTCGATGTAAACATTCAGGAGATTTGTTTAAATCATGTTCATGGTTCGTCTAGAAGTAGAAACACATGAATATTGTCTCTTATGCAAAAAGAAAGAGTATGAACTCATATGCAAAGATGAAACAGTCATCTAAGAAAATAAAAATACCCCCCCCCCTCCGCCCGTTGATGAAAATCAAGGAATTTATTTATATTGGCCTTATGTAAAAGGGATTAGCATTATAAAACATTAATTGATGACTATCTTTATTGAACTCAGACATATGGAAACTTAAGAAAACAATACTAGTTTAAACTTTTAAGACCTATTATATGATAATCAATTGTAAGACTCAGAGGCGAACCAGGATTTAGCGTAAGAGGGGGCGTCATTTAGATGCGTAATCTTTGGAAATGCGCCCCTCCCTTAGAATCAAATCTATTTTGTTGAAATGATGTCATGGGGGTTTGGGGGTACTCCCCCTAGAAGTTTTAACAGATTTTATTCCGAAATGGTTTCATTACGTTTTTCCTATATAAATATAAAAAGTAGACGGCGCCACCTCCCCCTGGATCCGCTAGTGAGACTCATCAATTCAACAAAAAATCTTTATATGCATAAGATGACCGTTTTTCACCCAAAAATTTGGGTTCCGAGCCCTACTAGGGAAATTTCTTTGTCTTCCCAAAAGGACATCAGTAGTGGTTTCTAACCAGGAAACGTTCCGAGAGTTGTTTTTATGGAGCCAACATAAATTAATATTAACTTAGACATTATAAGGGTTACTTAGCACTACTTGTACGGGTACGTACACGTGTGAGCTTTTTCACGAGGAAAGATATTTATTCGAGCATCAATAAGCTTACGTGTACACTATCAAAGTAAAATTCCTTTTAAATTCAACTGCAGCTGTTACATGTACGTGTAGCTACATGCACAAATCCACGTGTGTACTATTCTAATGTCTTTTGAACGACAAACATTGAACTAAATTGTCCGGTTAGAGCAGTGGTTAGATCACTGGCTTCTCAAATAGGCGACCCGGGCTCGATTTCCGGCCAGTGTGAAACTCAATTTAGTTGGTGGTCTCCAAGCCGGACGAATGGGTTTCTTCTGAGATATCCGTTTTCCCCACAACACAAGACTTCACTCTCGCGCAACATCGTGCTTGCGATAGTGATTTGGCCAAAGTTACTATTACTTTATTTATAATCGGTGAACATTAAATAAAGTAACTACATGTAGTGATATATTACTACTTTATATTTAACTTCTTCTCCATACAGACGGCTCGAAGGTACAGGAGACGAGGCGGGAAGCGCTGCAACAACAATCAGATGCAACTCCAGACGAATTCTTACACTGTAAGCAGTCTTGCCATTTTTCTGTCCAATGTTATGATTTTTCTAAGGTCATAGTATTGAATTCAATATGTTGAAGGACTTGAACCCACGAAGGGTGTTCCAAATGTCGTAGCAAATCTTATTGCTTATTTCTTGACGTCAAAATAGAATATGCTTACACTTCTACTAGGGGCATTGACAGAATTGTACTTTCCATGTAATCAGTAAACAGGCAAACGCAAACGATGGCGGCTATATCCCTTATCATAACATTGTGCTTCTGAAACTGTGCTCTGCCGTACATAAAGCTCATATTAATGCACTAGTAAATTGTAACCACGCCCACCCCCCGGGTCCGGGGAAAAGCTGATGCATGGACTTTCGGTCCATCCAATCCCAGGTAAAAGCCCCGCCTTGCGGGGATGAACTGCTGATAAAATCCATACCAAATTCCCCCGCAACCCGGGGAAATCCTGTAATTTGAAACTGACTTCTTTCAAATTGGGAGAGAATCATGATGGGGCGCTATCTCGCGAGATCTCGTTAAAAGAACGGATATTTCCCGACACAAAGCCACGGCCCATTTCCCTCTATTTTCGGCGCGGCGCCACATAGAACGTAAAAACACGGCCCATTTCCCCCGCTGTCCCCGGTTTATACAATTGACTGGTGTATAACTTACTTTAGTCTGATATAAATAGAGATTCAATGCAGCCACACCTCAATACATATTTACCAGCTTCTTAAGTCTGAGACTCAAGACAAGTATTTTGGCGCCCTTTTAACTTTTTGGCCACGTAGCTTTAAATTTGAAAGCCCCATTTACAAAGGCTAATATTAGTTGTATCTGTTTTGATTAATGTAAAGTCAAATGAGGTAAACATGATAATCCATTAAAATCAATACCTTTCTTTTCCGCATATATCAAGAGAATTCCTAGACTGTGCCTCTTTAACGTTTTGTCGGAGTATTGTAGTATAAAATGGAAACTTTTCGGTTAAGACCAGCATCTTAATGTATAAAACTGATTTATTTCTTTGGTTTGGTTAAAGATAGCCAAACGTTTAATGACTGGTCCATATTTATCCAATGTTTACTGTTGACCAATCAAATTGCTTTCGTCTGCAAATAAGTTATCTACGATATCCCGTAGATAACTTATCCAGTTATATGCAATCGCCTTCAGTAGCCATGTTTAACGACACAAGATTTAGTCAAAACTTACGCTGAATTCACAACCCTTCACTTGTCCAAAAATATATATCCCACTACTCCCCTCTTATGCCGAGCGCCTGACAAGAGAGTTTCTGGTACGCAAATTCTTGGACCATTTTCACAAACGTCCAAAGTCTGAAATAAAGAATAAATGTATCCGAAGCTAATTAAATTGTACAATAGCTACTAGAATAAAAGTAGTGATACTGAAAATGTCTGTAATGTTTACTACAATGAACTCATATTTGTTTAAATTGTAATGAAACGAATGTTTTGTAGCATTTGGAAGTTCGTCTGTTTGTATTTGATAACAACAACAAGAAATAAGTGAATATGGATCCTGATCAAATAACATATAACCACAATACTCAATAATGGCGCACACATAAGGTTGACGCAAAAACAATTATTTTGATTTTAATGCATAATGATCTTTAACTTGTTTGACTTTGATCATAAAAAGGCATATGATTTAGGTTCAGACAAAAAGATTACTCTTTATAACTGTTTTATTTTAATTAATAGCTAGTGACAAATTCCCCAGTTAAAAATCGGAAAAACATCATTATTTTTAACCTGCACCCAAATCATATGCATTTTTTATTATTTAAAATCAATGAGTGACACACGATAATGCTTTATTTTTATTACTATTATTTTTTTTTTTTGCATCAACCTATATAGCGCGCAAAAGAGACCACAGGTGAAGTATATGTGCTCGTCTTATTTTCAGCTGTTGCTCAACCAGCAGAGGTGCGGAAGCGCTATAAAGAAATTAAAGGTATAAAATTATAGACTCGCAGTTCGTAAAACCTTACATAGTCAATTTGCATACACGTAATAGTCAAAATCTGTTTCAATCAAAATTATGTAAACACAACAACAATGCAGCATAAATTGCAACGTGATTAAACACCACGTTAAAATACCGCGTATTTTTAAAGTAAAATACAATATTTATCTTCTGTCAACAGCCTACTCCCAGAAGACACTACAACGACACGGATCCACGACCAGCCTGTACAGGATGCCCAAGTACACCAACGCTTTTAAATCCTCCCTCGAAGATATTGACGAGTCACGCGCCATTCTTATTTGCGGAGCACCAGGAAGCGGAAAAACTCACCTCGCTTACGATTTGATGCAAGCGCTACTTGCGGATAACCCGGACTATGATCCAATAATCTTACCATCAACTCTCGAGCTTTCTGTGCTTCGCAATGCCCCCTCTCCAGTCATACTGCTTGTAGATGATTGCTTTGGAACCTGTGGTTCTAACAGGAAGTATTGTAACGAGATCAAGAAGCAGCTGATGATTCTAACAACAGCATTAGAGAAAAGAAACATATTTATTATATTGACGACAAACAGTCATCGCCTCGTTGATTTACAGGAATCAGAGATGTTGTTTGTCACAGAGTTGAAATGCAAAATGATGGATCTTAGTTCAAATGATAATTTACTTTCGAGTCAGGAAAAACAAAAGATGTTGACATCTTGGAGTAACATGTATTGTTTAGACCTTGCGTTTAACAGCCAAGACATCAGAAAGTTGGTAGAATGTTATTCAGCAAATATAGACGAAGAGGAAATAGGATTTCCGGCTTTATGTCAGTTAGTTGGAATTGGTGTACCAAATTTTATGTTTGAAAATCCTTTTGGCGCTTTGGATTATTATTTGACAAATCTTAAGGAACGGCAGCCTCATACATTTGCTTGTATAGTTCATGTTATTCTATCTAGTCCTTTTTACCTCAACGCAGTAAAGAAAGACGCGTTCAAAACAGTGCGGGAATTTCTGCATTTTCCTGGCATATCTATGAAGGACTCACTGAACTGTGTCGGTCACTTAAAGGACAAAGGAATACTTGTTGAAAAGCCAGATTCAAGTCTAGAAATATCATCTCGTCTTGTATATCTCTCTACAATTAAGCTGATGATGCATGAAGATACAAACAAGTGTATGCACGTATTGCCAGTGAGCGCAATTAATGCTGTGAAGTTCCAAACTCATGAGATGGACCCCGAAGAACATACCTCAGCGTACCAACGTGTGTCATGCCAGCTTGATTTACAAATTACAAGTGCTATAATAGTTAATTTTAGCAATCGGTTGGAATCAAAGTGTCCGTCGGTGTTCTTTGAAGTAGCGTCATCAAAACTTTGGGAGCACACAGAATTTTTCGAGAACGTGTTCAGAATATACGGTTACCACCTTTTTTTCTTTGAAGATAGTAATAAAAAGCCGTTTTCGTCGTATTTGGTCCGTACAGGAAACGTTGAACCGATCCCATCTCTACTACAAAACATATCAAAGGTGCATAAATCTAGTCTTGCCACGGTAGCGCCTCATCTTGAAGCCACAAAGCTAGAGGCATGCTCCATCGATTACGAAGAGGTCATCGCGCTGTTGTTTCGAATGGTTCCAGACATCACAAAGCCTATGGTGAGGAATGCAATCGAACATGACCATACAGATCTGAGTATCCAGCTGTTGCAATCTGCCATGGATTCTGGGAGTTCACACATAGATTCAGAATTACTTCGCACAGTCTGTTTTCATGGTAACTATGATCTTCTGAGGTTCATACTTGGGAAAATGAGCGAAAGACAAATACAAACAGAGATTAGAAAAAGGGATTCGAGTGGGATGTCACTTCTACACCATGCAGCTGTTGGGGGAAATGTTCATCTTTTTTCGCATCTGGTGAAACTTGGCATGGACCCTCATGGCAAAGCTAGAAACAGAAAGACAGTTTTACACTTTTGTGCAACATATGGCAACCTTGACCTCTTTAAGTATATTTCTTCACAATACGAACATATGCTGAATGAAATTGAAGAACATGAACTTCACTGTGCTCATTTAGCTGCAAGAGAGGGTCATAAAGACATTTTGAAAAGCATTTTGGACACGGGTATCAGTATTGACTTAAAAGCCGAAGGCAGTAACTCGATCACACATTTTGCCGCAATTAACGGCTGGACGAGAATTATCAACATGATAATTTTGCTTGACGAACAACAAATATACAAAACAAACCAAAAATGTTTTGCTGCATCACATCTTGCTGCAAAATTTGGACATACCGACACACTCGAATTCCTCATAGAAAATGGGGTGGATCCATTCTCAAAAACTATTGACAAACGAACCTTTGCCCACATATCCGCGTTTGGGAGTCATCGTGATACAGTTCAATTTTTGATTCATAATTATCCTGAATGTTGCCTTCAAATAGACGCTGATGGTAATTCAGTGCTTCACGACGCTGCTGCCGGTGGAAATGTCGATGTTTTTAACGATATAGTTGCTGCAGGCGTTGATCCACTGAAACCCAATGAAGATGGTGCCTCAGTTCTTCACGATGCATGCTATTATGGGAAGTTAGAGATGGTAAAATTTCTGTGCTCACGATTTCCAGATATGGTTCACGCACGAACAAAACTAGGACTGACTCCCGTATTTGGAGCTGCACTCGGCGGATTCGTTGAAGTTCTTAAGTACATGGACAACAAAAAAGCCTCCATGGATTTAAAGACAGAAGAGGATAGTACTTTACTTCATGAAGCAGCCTTTATGGGAAGATTGGAATGCGTGCAATATTTGGCACAGAAATATCCAGCTTTGGTAAATCGCCAAAATTTGAGGTCATTCATGCCATGCCATTTTGCTGCTCAGGAAGGTCATCTTGATGTTCTCTTATTTCTGTTACCAAGGTCACCGTCAGAATTTCCGAAAACGAAAGAAAAACAAACGGTGTTGCACATTTCTGCATATAACAGAATGCTTCACATTGTCAAATACCTTTGCCAGAAGTTCCCTAGTTTAATTAACAATGTAGACACAGACGGAGCGTTCGCTGTTCACTATGCAGCAAGGGGAGGATCAATTGAGTGTTTTGATCATATTGTCGAAAAAGGATGTAGTCCTTATATGAAAACCACAGCAAAGAGCACAGTTCTTCATTTAGCAGCACATGATGGAAACTACGACATGGTTCTTCATATATGCCAAAAGTACCCCAAACTGATCCATGATCTTGATTCCACTGGCCACAGTCCAGCCCATTACGCAGCTGGCAGTGGCGAACTGCCGTTGCTTCTAAATGTTTTAAGGTACGGCGTTAATCCACTGATCAAGTCCGAATGTGGGGCAACGTTACTCATGAAAGCAGCTTGGAACGGGAAGATTGAAGTAGTGAAATACCTATGCAATAATTATCCCGAACTGAAGGAAGCAAGGGACTTTCTTGGATGCTACTGCCTACACTACGCAGCTTGCGGAGGCCATAATAAGATGATCGAGTTTCTGTTATCTGAAGGTCTGGACACGAATATGGTGTCAAATGAGGGACACAATATACTCCAAGTTGCAATTTACCATGAAAAAAGTGAAACTGTTCAGTATCTTTGTGAAGCATATCCTGAACTAGCTGCAGCGAGAGACAATGTCGGAAAAACTGCAATGGACTACGCAAGGCAAATAGGAAACAGCGAACTGATTCGTGTGCTGAGCACACTTGATTCTAAAAGATTCAAGCAAAGTGTTGCTTCTGAAGTATTTTGCTGTGAAGACGGTTGTTGCAGTGGGTTTTGTGAAGGTCTGGCGTCTATATTTTGTTTCTGTAGAAAATGACAATCCTCGTCAGGATATTGGAATACAATGAATATTTAAAGAGAACGAAACTCCTCGGCTATAGTCAGATCTGCACAAAATACTTACACATTTACCTGTTAATATACGTGAAAATTGAATATGGCTGTCTGATATACTTGAATAATACAACTGAAGACAGTGCCAGGGTTTTTCACTCACCAATGGTTTTAAAGAAAGTCGCAATTAAACTGCGCTTGCAATTTGCATGCGTTGGTGCGTTTTGATCTCTCCTCTTGAATGTATTTTGGGATTTATGCCAAATTGTAGTTATAATTACAAATGTTATTGTGCATAACTAAAGAGCCGTGTTCGAATGTTTCATTTAAACGTGTTGATTTAAGAAGTCTTTATGCATATGAGCAGTGTCAACGACATTCCAGAATACTATGTGTGTGTTTTTAACTCTATAGACTGGACGGATGGTATCAGTTATGCGACGGCGTTTAAGACATACTTATTAAAATTTTTATTTGATGCCATAGTATGTTCATTTGTTTGTCAAAACTTCATTAGTTTCATTAAATGATCCATTCATATATGATGTTCTTCTTAGTCTGACCCGTGTTTTGGCAAATAGCCTAAATGAAAACATTTTTCGAATGCTTTTAAATAGATGATGTCTTGTCTTAAAGCTCACCTTTGAACTCTGGGCTTAAGTCATGTTTGAAGTGTTGTGTAGTATGAGAGTTGTAGTGTTATGTAGATCTAGGGTTGTAGTGCTGTGTAGTGCTATGGCTCTAGTGTTGTGTAGTGCTATGGTTGTAGTGTTGTGTAATGCTATGGTTGTAGTGTTGTGTAGCACTATGGTTGTAGTGTTGTGTAGTGTTATGGTTGTAGTGTTGTGTAGTGCTATGGTTGTAGTGTTTTGTAGTGCTATGGTTGTAGTGTTGTGTAGTGCTATGGTTGTAGTGTTGTGTAGTGCTATGGTTGTAGTGTTGTGTAGTGTTATGGTTGTTGTGTTGTGTAGTGCTATGGTTGTAGTGTTGTGTAATGCTATGGTTGTAGTGTTGTGTATTGCTATGGTTGTAGTGTTGGGTAGTGCTATGGTTGTAGTGTTGTATAATGCTATGGCTGTGGTGTTGTGTCATGTTATGGTTATGGTGTTGTGTAGTGTTATTGTTGTAGTGCTATGTAATGCTAGGGTTGTTGTGTTGTGTAGCACTATGGTTGTAGTGATGTGTAGTGCTATGGTTGCAATGTTGTGTCATGTTATGGTTATCGTGTTGTGTAGTGCTATGGTTGTAGTGCTATGTAGTGCTATGGTTGTCGTGTTGTGTAGTGATATGGTTGTAGTGTTGTGTAGTGCTATGGTTGTAGTGTTGTATAATGCTATGGCTGTGGTGTTGTGTCATGTTATGGTTATGGTGTTGTGTAGTGTTATTGTTGTAGTGCTATGTAATGCTAGGGTTGTTGTGTTGTGTAGCACTATGGTTGTAGTGATGTGTAGTGCTATGGTTGCAATGTTGTGTCATGTTATGGTTATCGTGTTGTGTAGTGCTATGGTTGTAGTGCTATGTAGTGCTATGGTTGTCGTGTTGTGTAGTGCTATGGTTGTAGTGTTGTGTAGTGCTATGGTTATGGTGTTGTGTAGTACTATGGTTATGGTGTTGTGTAGTGCTTTGGTTGTAGTGCTATGTAGTGCTATGGTTGTAGTGTTGTGTAGTGCTATGTAGTGCTATGGTTGTAGTGTTGTGTAGTGCTATGGTTGTAGTGTTGTGTAGTGCTATGGTTATGGTGTTGTGTAGTGCTATGGTTGTAGTGCTATATAGAGCTATGGTCGTCGTGCCATGGTTGTAGTACTGTGTAGTGCCATGGTTGCAGTACTGTGTAGTGCTCTGGTTGTCGTGCCATGGTTGTAGTACTGTGTAGTGCCATAGTGGTAGTACTGCGTAGTGCTATGGTTGTAGTACTGTGTAGTGCCATGGTTGTAGTACTGTGTTTTGCCATGGTTGTAGTACTGTGTAGTGCTATGGTTGTAGTGCCATGGTTGCAGTACTGTGTTGTGCTAAGGTTGTAGTGTCATGGTTGTAGTACTGTATAGTGCTATGGCTGTAGTACTGTGTAGTGCCATGGTGGTAGTACTGTGTAGTGCTATGGTTGTAGTACTGTGTAGTGCTATGGTTGTAGTGCCATGGTGGTAGTACTGTGTAGTGCTATGGTTGTAGTACTGTGTAGTGCTATGGTTGTAGTAATGTGTAGTGCCATGGTTGTAGTACTGTGTAGTGCTATCGTTGTAGTGCCATGGTTGCAGTACTGTGTTGTGCTATGGTTGTAATGTCATGGTTGTAGTACTGTTTAGTGCTATGGTTGTAGTACTGTGTAGTGCCATGGTGGTAGTACTGTGTAGTGTTATGGTTGCAGTACTGTGTAGTGCTGTGGTTGTAGTGCCATGGTGGTAGTACTGTGTAGTGCTATGGTGGTAGTACTGTGTAGTGCTATGGTTGTAGTACTGTGTAGTGCCATGGTTGTAGTACTGTGTAGTGCTATGGTTGTAGTACTGTGTAGTGCTATGGTTGTAGTACTGTGTAGTGCCATGGTTGTAGTACTGTGTAATGCTATGGTTGTAGTGCCATGGTTGCAGTACTGTGTTGTGCTATGGTTGCAGTGTCATGGTTGTAGTACTGTGTAGTGCTATGGTTGTAGTGCTGTGTAATGCTGAAGTTGTAGTATTTTGTATGGTTGTAATGCTATGTAGGGCTATGGTTGTAGTGCTATGTAGGGCCATGGTTTTAGTGCTGCGTTGATATTGACGTTTCTAACGTCTTGCTAATGGCGATTATATTCAGTGTTATGAATTTAATTTCATTACTCACTAGATGGCACTATATCCTAACATAGAAATGACAATTCATTTTGATGATTGTATGATATTTACTAAGAAAGACGCCAATTCATATTTCCAAAAAACAAACGATCAAACTATACATACACAGATGTCTGAAAAACAGCTATCAGAATAATTGTAAGGATATTGACTTGCTGTGGTGTTTTATTTCCTAGCTATCTTGAGAGTCATAATGCAACGTGTCATTAAGATCCCCCATTTCTGTCAGATATTAATCGGCTCTAATTGCCTGGAATTGGAAGATTAAATTAGTTATAGAAGCCATTTTATCATCACCTTGTGAATAGTTTACAAGGAATAAATTTTCAATATCGCATTCGTTTGAACCTTGAGAATTAGAAGTATTTTGTCGTTTAATTGATTGACTACTTCGAATTTTTAACGAGAGAAACATGCTTAAAAACACTCATTGTTAGGTATTTATTTAAAATCGAATGTGTTTCTTCCTATTTTTCCTATAAAGGCACATGTGTTACAATTGTAAAAATAATGCAAAGGTTATGGAATAAGGGTTGATATTTAAAACTAAAAAGGTTAAACTCATTGATCTAGATGGATGTTTTTCTTGTTCTTTTTCATTGCTCCGACTTTTTGCTATGCATCAACGGCTGAATTGCTAGCGTGAATGATAATCTGCCCGCGCTTATCTGGCAACATTATGGAACAACCAAAACGTAACTTACAGCTGAGTTTCGTTGCGGAAGAAGGAAATGTAATCGGTTGGTGCGGATAACGCCAAAATAAGTAATTAAATGAAGCAAAAATGCTGTGTATAGCCGCGATTAATGAGACCCGGATAGTCTCCAGCGCCGACATTTCTTCAGAAGAAATTGCTGCTCTCGTAAAGCCATCCAGCTGGTCTAAGCCACCAACTGCAGGCAATACAGTAATATCTTTATTCTGGTGAGTACCGTGGCCTTATCGCGTCGTAAAGTCGCCAGCGTTTTAAATATACTATTGTAATGGTGGTGTGTCAGTTTATTGCGGGTCGCTATATTTAATACGTGGTGAGTAAAAGGTTTATAGAGACTTAAGAACTTGGTTGAAAATATGCGTCTCTTTTTCCTAAAAAAATCAAGTACTTTTGAGCTGAAAATGTAGACACATTCAATTTTTCCCTTGAATACATGAGTTGTCGTTCTTACCATAATGATTGACACGATCAAAGTGCTGACGAGTTTGCTGACGATATAGAAATAGAGTAGGGTTGCTGACCAATTGCTAACCAAATAGTCAAAGAAGGAAAAAAATAAGTTTTGAAATTAAAGATTTTTTAAACAAAGTTGCAATATTAAAAACCAGTGACATCAATATCTGAGTTGTTGTTCTTTTGCTTTCGATGGTTTATACAAATGAACTAGTTCATGTATATAGAAAGGAATTACTTTAAACCCATTGACAGCTGTGCTTGTGCAAGAACTGTAACTGGTTTGCCTTATTTATGTCTTTTCCCGAGTAAGCAAGAGACATATTGATTAAGTGCTGTCTGTCTGTCACAAAACTTTGTCCCTGTAAAACTTATAGTTGTATTGAAACCTGGAAGGAGTGTTTAATATAAACTGTAGTTGTGCATAGACTAATGATTTACCAAAATAGGTCTCTTTGAATTCCTTCATAGCCTTGACTCGACATCAGCCATCACCAACTTCAAAATATTTACATGGTAGATCTGTTTGTGGGCCCGCTGTGATACTTTGTATCACAGTTTTTCTTGTTTAATCTATTACTTGGGCAAGGCCCGTTCGGGATAAGATTGTTAGAAATTTAATGTTTTGGGTGCATACTGCACAGACAGAATGTAACCCTAGTAAGAGCTACCCTGGTGCTTCCACGTGCACCCGTGTATAGCAATGCCACGTGTGACCCCCATTTAACGTCCCTCCCGGAAGACGATTTGTACTTTTTGTGGTGTGGTGGGGAATCGAAGCTGCGACATCTGGATTGACAATCATTTGTGTCACCTCTAAACCACGGATCCGCAACACTATTGTATTTTCCCTTATTTTGATATTTATTGTTTATCGCATCAAATCAGCCACTCAGAGTTAAGTATTTGGTGCACTGATCTTCTCACCCTACCTCAAACGATATACTATAACCCAAACTAAACTTTAAGGGATATTGAGAAAAAACACTTGAACGAACAACATATCGCTTAATTACAAAAAAAAAACCAAGTCATTAAAAGCTGAAACTACTGTGAAATCATTTATATTCGTTGGCATGAAATTTCGTGGTTTTTCTAAATTTTACATTTACACCTGTGCTCGGAAAATATTAGAAATCTCCTGAATTTTCGTGGGTTGTTGGATTTGTGGTTTTACATTTTTGAAAATAAAAGATCGAAACTGCGATCGTCCTGAATCGTCTGCATAATCTCCACGCGCTGGGCACGTGATTTCCGTCTTCTACGTCCCACGGTTTATGACGCTCGCTATAGTGGTAGGACATGTCAACTAGAGCATATATACCCATGTCAATTATCGATTTAATTGGAAATTAGGGCCGTGAAAGAAGATGCACCCTAATCAAAGACATAGATAGGCGAAGCCATTGAATGCCAATTAAGAACTTTGCGAACTGTGAAAACACAGAGAAGGTGCGTATATTTGAGTAAACAATCCCAAAATGTGCTGATTTAGTGGGCTATTGATCAATGTCTTTTGGGTGCACAGTGACCTCCAATGTAATCGATTAAGTATTTCATTAAATACTAAAATCGAATACCGGCACCCAACACGCACATCCTGTAAAACTGGAGATTGTACGTGTTTCTGTTATTTGGTTCCTAAGAAACCACAATGAATTGATTTGGTTTATAATTTGTTAAAGGCAGATATAATATAGAATTGAGAAAAAAACATGGACGTATTTAACATATCCATTGGACATGCTCTTAGATATTTTATTAATCCTGGTGTGATGCTGAAGAGAGGAAAACCATTCTCGAACCATTGATCTGGGACACACAGACTATACTTTAAAGTGGTTAATCAAATTCATTTCGTACTCATTTTTTCGACAACCTGTCATCGTATTTATTATTGAACCTTCTGCGAAGCAAACTGATATAATTGCTTTTCAGTGAACTTATCCGTCAAATCCTTACATTTTTCATTTCTTCGGATTCAAATGAAGCAGTTCATTTGGTTATTTTGTAAAATAAATTCATTTTCTATACTGATCCAATAATATTAATGCAATAAAAGCGAATTAGTCGAAAACTCAAAAATAAACCCTTATTTATGGGCACATGGCAAGGGTCCAAACGTCAATGAACTATAGTCACAGACATACTCAGTAAACATGCTTAACTGTTATAAACGTTTGTCTTGCAATTGGCACGTTAAGACGGCTTTCGTGTATGTAACATTTCGTTTCAAGTAGGAGCTGGAAATGTGATTTGTTCAAAAGAGACATTTACGAATATCTATAATTAATTCGTTACTCTTTACCAAAGATTATAGATAATTTTATTTAAATAAGAAGTACTTTTCAATTAATTGGAACTGTTTAAAGTTTAAAGATGCATTCTTACTCCCAAAAAAGATTTACCATAATTAATAATATTGTTTTAATATTCCAAAACGTATGAATATATGTCGAAAACAATGGTACTTATGAAGAATACCGAGTTTAATTTGAAAGAATTGAGCATAATAAACCACGCGTGGAATTTCTACCTTATGAGACTAAAGAAGATAACAGTAAATCTTTTAGCATTCGCCAATCATTTAATATTTTTGCGCTTTCTGCTATTAAATACACGGTTACAATCTTGTTATAATTGATTATTTTACATAAATGCATTTTAGTTAGAAGTTAAAGGTTTATCACCCAAAATCAATATTTGTTATACATGTGTATGCATTGATTTTGAATAGGAGTGTCACTTTAAGGGAAATCGGGCGATCTAAGGTTTTAGTTAAACATATTTATTCAGTTCAATGAACTACCAGAACGTTAATGCATAAGGTACAAATAATTAATGTAGAATGATTCTTATTCTGAAAGGATAGGACGACAAGCATTTTAAATGCTTATATAAGTTCCTTTACATTTTAATACCATTGTAGTATCTTATATTTCGTATTAAAACACCTATAAATAAGGAGAAGAAACTTAAAAATATTGAAAGCAAAACCAAAAGAATCATTAACAGAATTGAATGCATATGTTCATTATATTACACGAACATAATGCAACAAAAATCTCATAAAAAGCAGGTAATATGTTTTAATAAAGTTAAAAACCCCCAAAATTAAATATTATACTCATTGCATTGGTACTTCTAAAATCGTCTCTGTTTCGTTTTGATGTATTGCTCAACTGATTTTAACCAATTCGGTAGTCAATATATTGCTGGGCCTGGCCTTAGACATTTGTTTAATGCATACAAATGCGCTAGAGTGCTAGAAGTTGAAAATAATTTTTGAATAATTTGTCTGCAACGTTCAGATTAAAAATAAAATTGGTAATTCAAATTCATTTTTCTTTCAATTTCAATGTTAAAACGGATTTCTTTCAGACAATTTGCAGGCGGATAATATTGCACTATGTGCGAAAAAAGAGCTGATATTGCTTTTCTATGCAATTATCCGCAAATTCCTCCCGCGTTTTATGTCTGTGAATTTTAATGAAGCAGTTATTTGATCTTTAAAGCTTATTTCCAAGCCAAATCAATAATGAATAAAAGTTGTAAATTGTCAATTTCTATTTTACCAAATCGAGCCGTTTTATTCAATGTGACTTTTATATTCATTTCTCTTACCCATTTTTATTAAATGAATGGCACATCAGCATAATGTTTAATATAACTACTGAGCTGTTCACGAATTATGATCTCAAATGTTTTCTTCTCGTGAAACGCTTTGTTAAGCCGAGGTTAAAGCTGTACTCTCACAGATTGAACATTTTGACAACTTCTTTATTTTTTTGCCGTGGAACGAGCCAATTTTTGCGAAAATCAATTGAAACCAGTATATATAAGACTGCTGACAAAAAATTAGATCGAGGATTTTTATATTTAAGTTCAAAAATTAATGTTTTATCCATTTTTCTTAAACCTTTAGTAAAACCATTAATTTTCGAACGGAAATATGAAAATCCGCGTTATGATCTTTTGTCAGCAATCTTTAATTATTGGTTTGCAGATATTTACGCAAAAATTTGCTCTTTCCATGACAAAAAATTAAAAAAAAGTTGTTAAAAAGTTATATATGTGAGAGTACAGCTTTAAGGTAATCCATCCATCCATCCATCCATCATTTATAAAAAAGGTAAAGTTTCAATTTAAAGTTTCAAAGTTAGTTTGAATATTTTTAATGTTTTCATCTAGAGTTTATTTCATATAGAAATTATGTCATTAAAAAACACTGTTATAAAATAACTATATCATCATGTTTTCGTGAAACGTTATGTTAAAGCTGCACTCTCACATATATTTGTTTTATGTTTTTGTCTTGGAAAGAGCAAATTAATTGCATAATAATTTGCAAACCAATGATAAAAGATTGCTGAGAAAAGATCAGATCGCAGATTTTCATATTTCCGTTCGAAAATTTATGTTTTGTGGCGTAAACTAACGGTTTAAGAAAAATGCATTAAAATCAATTTTAGAACTTAAATATAAAAATCTGCGATCTAAATTTTTGTCAGCATTCTTATATAACTGGTTTCCATGCATTTTCGAAAAAATTGGCTCGTTCTAAGACAAAAAAATCAAGATTTGTCAAAATGTTCAATATGTGAGAGTGCAGCTTTAAGGTAATCCGTCCATCCATCCATCCATCCATCCATCCATCATTTATAAAAAAAAATGGTAATGTTTCAGTTTAAAGTTTCAAAGTTAGTTTAAATACTTTTAATGTTTTCATCTAGTTTATTTCATATAGAAATTATCTCATTAAAGAAACACTGTTATAAAATAACTATATAAAATCATAGTTAATTTTTTTATTACCGTCCTTAAATACTTCGTATCATAATAGTAGCTCCAGCATGGTGTTATTCAAAAATGTAATCCGTGTAAAAATAATATCAATAATTTTATATCGTATAATATTATATGACTCATGACATAAGTATTTTATCGATGCGCTGAATAACTAAACGAAGTTATTATTAAACACAGTCTACATTTTATGCAAAATAACTCCACTAATGCATAATTTGATAATTGTATTGGTATATTGTGCCTTAAGTATTATGTACTACAAGAACATAGCCATGCAGTAAATGTGATGTTTATTTAAAAATACTAACTGCACTTCTTATAATCTTACTAGTATTACATACATGACCATCGTCGGATACCCCCGAGGCAAAATACGCTATGCTTCGTTGTGTACCGTGGGCAATTTGGCTAGGAAAATCTCGTAATCATCAATAAATAATGAGGTATTTCCATTGGTTCCGCAAAGTACGAGATGCTTAACGGTTGAAAAATAGTTTGGCGTTTGTTAGAGTTGAACCGGGTCTGCCTGCTCAGTACAATAATATTTTGCGGTAGTCAAGACCACACAGCCACGGAAGCTACTGGCACAGTAATGTTATTGAACAATATTTGAGTGTAACATGCGAATTCATTGGAAGAAGAGTCGTGTCTCCTGCCTCATGCATATTCATTAAAACGAGATTTTGTCCGTCAATTGTCCCACGGTATGTATGAAGTGTAACGGAAGAAAGTACCGTGGTTGCCGACGATGATACGTGACTTACATTAACAACTTTGTTCCATTTCCACATAAATAAAAGGCGAATAGGTTATGTCAAAAATACCATAGGAGATGTGGCGAATCACTACTTGGACGGGTTGTGTATGTTTGGACCTATTTATGTCTACTACGTAATCAAGGTATTCGTACTTTGTACAAGTTGAGAATTACATGTACAAGAATACAAGGAAAGTAATGTATGTGATATTGGCGGGACTATAATAAAATTTAACTATAACTTTAACCTACACATGTAGCCACGCGTCCTGGTAGTACCCCGCAATTCCTCTTTTACTACGCGAAACTACTTAAATGGCATTTGCTTCTTTTTAACCACATACACATAAACGATTATTTTTTCCTGTAATAGCTTTCTAACATTTATACATATTTATAAGAGAGTCAGAACGCAGATTAAATTGCGAATATGTATGCTTATTTTCTTGACTTGATGTCTTAATTTTAACTTCGGCAAATGCGTTTTTTTTCGAAGGCGTCCATCATAGATTGGTGATTTTATTTCGATACAATATTTGCGCAAGACAAATGTAATGTGATATTTATAGACATGCAACAGACCCCTCACACGATGCACTTAATGAACCTGGGCAGGGAACACAAGCTTGCTGTCGGATAAATTACCAACACGACTTTAATATTTTCTATATCCCAGTCGATGATGTCATTTAAAAGACAGGAACTGGATCTCTTCTGTTACTAATGACAGACGTAAGTGATTTATGTATGTTTTTATTCGTATCTTGGTAATATAAATGGAAAGTTTCGGGGAGGAAAAGTTCTTTGGAGTCAAACGAAGGCATTTAGGCCGACGCCAAATTTCCGCGAACTCCAATATCATATGATTAGCATTTTAAGTCTATTAAAGTCACCCATTTCATCTGAACAATAAAGTGCTCCTCACATCTGCTTTATAATGGTGAAAGATACCCGTTTTGTCCTAGGAAGACATTAAATATATAAAATCTGGGAACTCACGATGCAGCATTTTGTCTTTGAATGACTAAGTCTGAACTTTCAAGAATTAGCATGGTTGGTCAAGCTTGGTTCATTATTTTGCAGGTGGTGTTTGTATCCGGTCGTTGAGGACTTCACCTTACTTCATCCGTTCATATGCGGTGTTTTATTTCACTTTCTTTCTCATTGTTTTCAAATTAATGCTGGCTTATATTTTAATATTTGTAATTATTAATCAATATTGGAATAAGTGTTATAGCCATATAGACAGATTAAAGCCGAAAGTAAACTTTTATTTCAGTGACCTTGTGATTTAATTAACAATGCAAGGCGGTTATTCCATCATACTTTGGTAGAACCTTTAAAGCTTGTGCGGTCTGTCTGTGGAGTTTGTATTTGTGACCATGCTGCTGATACGTTTGTATATAGTCGGTTATGACCTAACCATGTGCATTTAAACAGAGCTTATTTTGCAATGTGTGACTACTGGGCGTATCCCTATAGTTTTCCTTTTATTATTAGTTGTTTAGGGCTATCGAAGTAAAAAATGTTTGAGCAAAATTCTGTTTCATAACAAAACTAAGCAAAGCATTAACATAACTGAATGTAACGAGGCCATGAAGGCTAATCTGCAGTATTATGTGATCAAAACATGGACCCGTAAATTCCGTTTTAATCCTTTAAATAAATAAGCAAACGTGTTTCAGTCAAGTTATTAACCCATAAGCGATAACATCAACTGATGACATACGCGCCTTTAAAAATACACATTGGCGATGTTTTCTTTGTGATGTTCTCGAAATAAAGTGTACATCATGGTTTTTTGGATACCTGTTTACCACAAAATGTTTCGTGTGGGTGTGAGGAGTGGAATAACATTTTAGGAACATTGGTCCTGGGCGAACATAATGCTATTTTAAGAGGTAAATCAAATTTATTCTTTGCCAATGGTGCTACAACTGATTGTACACAGTCTGTCATCGTGTTTTTTATTGCAACTGATTAAGCTTTTCTATGATGTTTTCGCCAAATCCTCCCACGTTTCATCTTAGTTTATTTGTATTAAAGATGCACTCTTACTCCCAAATAAGATGTACCATATTTAATACAATTGTTTTAATTTACCAAAAAAGGATTGATAAATGTCGAAAACAATGGTTCTTATGAAGAAAACTGCGTTTAATTTGAAAGAAATGTGTAGATAACACGGTATTTCTACCTTATGAGAGGATAGTAGATCGCAGTAAATCTTTTAGCATTCACCAATCATTTAATATTTTTGCATTTTCAGCTATTAAATACACGGTTATAAACATGTTGTCAGTAATTAATATTTTCCATATATGCATAATTTAGCAAGTAGTTAAAGATTTATCACTCAAAAATTATTTTTGTTGTACATGAATATGTATTGAATTTGAATAACAGTGTCACTTTGATATATTTGTCAAGGACGTTTGTTTCCGTACATATTTTATAGGAATAAAGTTGAAATTCCTATACTAAGTTAATTGGCAAAACTTTTATTCGTTTTTAGGCATTTGAAAATGCCTATCGTTCTAATCTTGAAACAATGTTTTCAATATTCTTTCTGTTCTTTACTTATAGTCAGGCCCCATAACCACTGTCCGTTCAAACGTCTGAAATATCTATGTACTCTGATTATTATGGAACTTGTGTATTAACTGTTACCGCACATATAATATCTTCTCTGGTCGCATTCCGCAAGAGACAAAGCAGACCATCCGTTGTTATATAGCAATCAATCCATTCGGTTCAACACATTATTGCTTCATTGTTATTCCTCAGGTTTGTCAGAAAATTGCAATTTATCTCAGGAAAAAAAAGGAAATAGGAACACAGTAAAAAAAGATTAATCTTTCTGTAAGATTATTGGAGGCAAAAAAGTACAAAACACACATCTGTTATAAGGGTGTTAAACCTACGAAGTAAATGCCGGCGAACAACAACACTTAAATACTGTACAAAGAAATGTCTGACAATGTTAGACGACACAGTAGATTTCAATGTTTGTACATAGTTCGATCCCAATTTTTGCCGAACAATTACATATTATTTGCCGTAAATTTAGTATGCTTAATTTGCTATATAAGAAAGGTAGATCTGTATTGTTAGAAATGATATGCACCCAGAGAAGAACCAAAATGAACAATAACAGTAAATGCCATAGTTCAATACTAATCACCATTTGGCTAGGGATTGCATCATTACAATACAAGCAAATCTGAAGTATTTTATCCCTTTGAAGTCTCGTGAATCATCACCCTGATTATTTATATTTATCAAAATGTATCAAACATGTATGTAAAGTATCTCTTCTCAAAGACAGCCAACTATGTTAAAATTAGGTCAAATAGGTCAAATTCAAGATATTTTGCCAAATGTAAATGCCACTGTAATTATTTCTCAAGGTATATATCTTGACACATATCTTAGTTTCTCCCATTTAATAATATACGGGTAAGCTTAAACATTAAGCTTAAATCCTAACATTTTGATCTGAAATTGAATTGATCCAATATAAAGGCGTCAACCTATATTTGAAAAGGGAGATTACTAACTTCCACGGATGTCATATTTTATACTAGTTTAACCTCCATGTGATGCACGGAGGTTTTCATTTCTTGCTTTCTTTTGTACTATATCGTGTAGGTTTTATGAGTCGGAAACAAAATTTAATAATTCATTTCAATTGTGTTAATGTATATCTTAACTAATCATTTCACTAGAATGTGTGTTTCATGCAAAATGGCTATTAAGATAATAGGAATGGAAAAAAAAGAATATTCCATTAGCTAAATTGATGTTCCGCTTGAGAGTCGAATGAGCAAAACTGAACGAAATTATAGGAAAAATCACAAACGTTACGACTGTCTTTCATAAATCTTTGGCTGAAGCTCCTAAGTGAAAAGAGATATTAATGTCATCGCCCTTTTATCCCTCAAACTAGGTCACGTTTTCCCACTGCATGTAAATTCAAGGCACAGTTAACAGTAAATACAATTTCGTGTTATTAATTAAGTTAACATAAATAAAAAAGTTTTAATTTTTATGGGTATCTAATAGAATATCCCTTTTTTGGATACTAACGATCACCTGTTTTGTTGCAAAACGCACAGATGATTAGAGTCGCAGCCAGTGGGTATGACGTAATTTATTTCGATATAAGCACTATTCCAAATTAATGGCCGAAGTGTCAGGTTAATAAAAACCTAACCGTTTTATGAATTAACACATTAAAAGCAAACTCATTAATGAAACGAACGCGGAGGAAGATAATTTACGACATCGTTTAACCATATTATCATGCATCGCTATTGTATAAAGATATTTCCATGGTCATTAGTAATATTTTGCGCAAAAGTCGGTAGGACTTCGTCTTAGAACGATTAAATGTATTGACGCTGAAATTTATATTACTGTTGGTGTGTGTTACTCTGCATGAACCCAGTTAACATACTTTATTCCGAGGAGATGATCACCATTTTGTTAAAGGTACGCAACGGAGCTAAAATGTTTCTACACACATTTGTTGTCTTTTAAATTAAAATATAAACAAATCAATATATGATTTCTGCTATACATTTAAATACTACGTCTAATATAGCATATTTCTGGTCGAAACTCAGCTAAAACCCTTTGTAATACGGTTATGCCAAAGAAACAGATGCTTGACACGTTTGAGTTGGGTTCAAATATGTAAAACGATTGACATAAACTGACAAAGAACCTAGTGCATTTATCTGAATATACAACCTTGGCAGTAATTACAAAGTACCTTGTTCAACTTTGATATCAACTGAAAACGAACCCTTTTTGCATTTTCAACTTTTATAGCAACTAACGAAGCTTCTTGTACACTCATTCAAACATCAACTTACAAAGAACCTTGTTCACTCATCTGAATGCACAGCGTGAATATAAAATGACAAGGAACATTGTGAACTCATTATAATATACAATTTCGACATTAATTCACAAAGAACCTTGTTCACTCATCTGAATGCACTGCGTGGAAATAATCTGACAAAGAAACTTGTAAACTTACCAGCAGGCATCTGACAAAGAACTTGTAACTGAAAAAGAGCATTTTACCCTCATCTGAATGCACAACGTGGATATTATAGGAAACCAATCATAGCTTACGTACTTCCTACATTAATTAAAACATTTAATATTTGATAAAACAGACGAAGATAAATTCTAAGAGTGGTAAACAACGATGAAGTTTTGCTTACTTTACAGTTTAAAGTATAGAATATTGTTCATAGTCTCTAAATTGCATTTTTTCTTTCAATGTTCACTTAACACACTTTATTGAATTTTAGGCCCAACAGCCAAAATAACAAATGTGATCAACTTGGCTAAAAGATGTCGTAACTATATATGCCAAACGGCACAAAAAAGTGCCGACGCACTGACTTCAAATAACGAAAGCCATGCCAATGATATGTTCCCTATATGTTTTGTGGTCCAGTCAACGTCGTTCCTAAAGTCCCGCTGACGACTCGGCGCTGTACCAACGCCACCATCGACAAACGTGACCACCTGAACTGGTGGATCCAGGTGCCAATGTGACAGTTATTCTGAAATATTGTATAACACGCGAAAGCAACCTTTCTAATAATCTTAGGCTGCAACAAAGCTTTCCAAAGGATTTGGCGATGTGATTTTGTAATGTCTGAAAAAAGATGTTTTCATAACATATCAGAGTAAAGATTCGTCGAAAATAATCAATGTGGTATACACCAACCGTTTATTGATTGAAGCAATGAAAGACACTGGCAGTTTTCAACGGGGGTTTATATTATGTACCAAAATAATTCAGATTTTACTAGACCAATGAGAAGCTTTGTTATGAAACCTTGAAATACATCGTTATATTAATGCTCCAATATTGAACTAGTTTTGAATAAAACGAAAGTTGGATTAAAAGTAAAAGACGAAATTTATAAACAAACATATCTAATATACTTCCGATACCAAAAAAGATGTTGTTGTGCCATAGCTTCTATAAAATGACAGAAACATATCAACTGAATTTTGTATTCCCATCTCAATATATAACTTTAATCAACTGCCAACGAATCTTGTATTTTCATCTGAATATACAACTGTTCTAGGAACTGGCCACGAATCTTATATTCGCATGTCAGTTTATCAATTCTTAAAACCTTTTAACTTGTACGAATCTTGCACGTTGATCTTCAACTTGTAATAGTGCTGATACCAAACATGTTGCGTCTTTTATTGGTATTATCCCAAAAAGGAAAACGTCGACTTATGGCATATGTGCCCTTAAAATACTGTTTGTGTTTGCGTCGCTCACGAAAAAAGAGTGTTGATCATAGTACTTTGGTTTTTTATTAGATATTTTTTCAATATGTGTACTCAACATAATATTTAACTTTGATATTCAATGAAACAAAAAACTTATACATCTTTGATTTCAGCTGAAAACAACCTTTTTTCATGCTCAAAAATGACATCAACTGACGAAGATCCTTGTTCACTCATTTAATTATCAACTGACAAAGAACATTGTGTACTGATCTAAATGGACAACGTGGATATAAGACGAAAATGAACAATGTACACTTATCTGTATGTACACAGTTGATATAATCTGACAACGAAACTAATCAGCAGGCATTTGAAACACAATGGCAAAGAACATTTTGCACTCTTCTGAAAGTACAACTTTGACATTCAATGACAAAGAACAATTTGCACTCGTCTGAATATACGACGTGGATATGAAGTGCCAAAGAACATTGTGCACTCATCTAATTATACATGATGCCTTGATAAATACTCTGTGTGATGTTTTATTGTGTCTCTCACTCACGAAAGTGTGCATCATTGTACTTAGGCTTTTCATTAGATACTTGTTGAACCCATAATGTTTCGTGTGGGTGTGAGGAGTAGAATAACATTTTAGGAACATTGGTCCTAGACGAACAGATTGTTATTTCAAGTGATGAATCAAATTCATTTTTTGCCAATAATGCTAATACTGATTCCTTTCAGGCAGTCTGTAATCATGTTTGTTATTGCAACTGATTTAGGTTATCTGACATGTTTTCGCCAAATCTCCCACGTTTCATCTCATTCTGTGAGTATAAATACATTTTTGAAAGATGCTTGTTATCCGTACATATTTTATAGACTTTAAGTTAAAATTCCTACGAAGTTTGATTGTCAAATCGTTTATTTCGCTGGCTGTCAGAGTATCAATTCATAAAACCTTTATACCTGTACGAACTTTACACTTGGATTTTCAATCTGGAATAGTGCTGATACCGAAACATATTGCGTTATAATCATTGGCCTTTCAAATATGCTGTCGTTAAGATTCAATACATTCCAGACAATTAAGATATAGTTTGATAAAAGTACAGGAAATAATGATGGAAGATAAACTTATAGGTGTCTATTTAAGAAATGAGAGACGTCGGAAACGAAATATTCTGAAAAGTATTGAACTGGTGCATTAAATGTCATCGCACATTTTATATCTTTTCTGGTCGCATACCGCATGAGAAAAAGAGACCATCCTTACGTTTGTTATATAGCAATCAGTCCAATTGGTTCAACAAATCATTGCTGCATTGTTATTTCTTTTTTCAGAAAATTGCAACTTAGTTTAAATCTAAAGGCAATATGAACACATTGAAAAAAAGTGAATCGTTCTGTAAGATTACTGAAGGCAAAAAATGCAATACAAACAACGTTTATACGGGGGCTGAGCCTACGTAAGAAATGTCGGCGAACAACACCACTAACATACTATACTTAGAAATGTCTGACAATGACAAATGACACTGTAGTGTTTCCTTGTTTATGGATAGTTCGGTCGAACTTTTTCATGAACAATAACATATTATTTGCTTTTAATTTAGTTATCTTTATTTTCCATATGAGAAAGTTAGGTCTTTTTTTTTAGAATCGGTTTGCTCACAAAGAAAATCAAGAAAGAACGATAACAGTTAATGTCACCTTATTCAATTCTAATTAGAGTATATCGAAATGGGAAACGTCTCTCATTTCTTAAATAGACATCAATAAGATTAACTTCAATCATTATTATGGTCAGGAAACATGTGACTTGAAGGGGTTTCACATGGCTCACAGTGGGTCACAACCGATGTAAACAAACAGGTAAGTGACGTTTATTTAAAAAAAAAAATGGCCAGAAAGGGTATGAAATAATTTCTGAGCCTATACAAAACTATGTTATTTTCTGCTTCTACACGTGGGAAATATTTTAGATTTGCCTGCAGTAAAGCGATGCATTCCTTAGCAGAAATTTGACCTTGTTTGTAGAAAGACGCAAATCTGAAATTTCGGCTAAGGATGGCATCATCAAAATACAAGCAAATCTAAAATAGTTCACCCCTTATCAAAAACTGCCTAGTATGTAAAGGTGTAATGTATACTGCCAAATGTTAATGTCACTGTAATATTCCTCAGGGAATATACCACCATACATATCCTAGTTTTTCCTATTAAATTATATATATTAATTATCAAGCTTTAATCTAATCTAAAGGCCTAATATTTTGATCTGAAATTAAATTGATCTTATAACTTACGTTTGAAAGAATGATTACCCACTTTTATTAGATGTCATATTTTATACCTATTTAGCTTTCATTAAATATGCGGAGGTTTCATTTCTTGCTTTAATTTGTACTGTGTAGCTCTTATGAGTTGGAATCAAAATTTAATTATTTATTTCATTCGTCTTAATGTATGCCCTATAACAACTATTCATTTCAATATAATATGTGTATCATGCCAAATGGCTATTAGGATATTAGGATAATAGTAATGGGAAAGAAATAATCCATTAGCTTAATCGATGCTTTACTTGAGAGTCAAAGAAGCGAAATTGAACGAAAGCATAGGATATACAATAAACGTTAAGACTGTCTTGCATATATATATACCGGAACTCCTAAGTGGAAAGAGACATTAATGTCATCGCCCTTTAATCTCTCAAACTAGGTCACCTATCCCCTCTGTATGTAAACTCAAGGCACGGACGCGTCTACACCGATGATATTAAGATGTTCGTTATACAAGGTAGCACAAATTAGTCTGTCAATGATGTGATTTAATGCAACAGAAAATCATTTCAAAAATTCAATTGTTATGTTTGTTCAGTTTCTGAGGTTGTATCGCGGCAGACAATAACATGGACGCTTTATATGTTAAGGTGTTAAAACAGGCCAGTCAACAACAAATCACATTTCTTGCTATTAATCAAATGAACATGAAGCATACAGCTGATTTTGAATGGATATTTAATTTAATATCTCTTATTCAGATAACATCTATCACCTCCTTTGTTGCAAAGCGCACAGAGAATTGTAGTCGCGGCCAGTGGATATGATGAAATTGTTCGGCGGGATAAGTACTTGTCCAAGTTAAAGACCTTAGTGTCAGCTCCATAGTAATTTAAGCATTTTATGAATTGATACATTGAATTCCAATTCATTAATGAAACGTACGCAGATAGATTAAGACAATGTTAAATAATTTAATCATGCATCGTTAATGTATAAACGGTCATTAGTTATCTATTGCGCTGAAGTCGGTAGGGCTTGGACTAAGTAGAATAACATGTAATGACACTTAAATTTGCATTAGTGTGAGTATTTGTTGTTCTGTATAAACCCGGTTATCGTACTCTATTTCGACGAGACGATCACCATTTTATGAAAGGTACGCAACGGGGCTAAATAGTTCTACACACTCGTGGTGCCTTTTGAATAAAAGTATAAAAATAAAATGTTTAATTATATACCCATCATAAATCCACACGCAACACATATCGCAAAATACGGTAGTCCGTATTCTACTCCAGTGAAATACGGCCGTATTCCACACTTGTGACGTCATCTCATAACAAGTATGGTTGCGCGATGTTAAAATGACGTCAAAAACAAAATAGTGCGTCGTTAACGTGACATTAATTACGAAAACATGTGGCTGTTATGTTATTAGTACATGTACTGCATTTTGATTCGGAATATCCTATTCGTATTCGACTCTCGTGGAATTTGCAATTTTGATTGCACTCGGCTTGCGCCTCGTGAAATCCATATCTGCAAAAATCCACGAGAGTCAAATACAACCTCCCTGATTAAAACGCAGTACCAATAACACTATTATATTTACTTTATATTGAACACCTCGTTTGATGTATATCATATCAATGGTCGGAACTCGAGGTAAAAACCCGGGTAATACGACTATGCTGAAAAAAACAAATGCATGTCCAGTCTGTGCTGGTTTCGGTAATGTAAAACAAATGTCACCAACTGACAAATAACATTGTAGTTTTATCGGATACCAAATGATAACGAACCTCTTTAGCATGAAAAACTACGATATCAACTGAGCTTTGAACGCTCATTTGAATATCAACTACCAAAACACCTTGAACACTCATCTGATTATACAATTTTGATTCTCAATGACAAAATACCTTGTGCACTCATCTCACTCATCTAAATGTACAACGTGGATATGATATTACTAAGAACATTGTGCTCTGAACATACACTTTTGACATTCAATGAGAAAGAACACTCAATTGCACTCAATTGCATATACACTTAGCACAATCAATGCAAAAACAATTTGTGCACTCATCTGAATATGCCACTTTGACGTTCAATGACAAAGAACATAGTCCACTAATCGGAATGTACAACTTTGACATTCAATGACAAAAAACATAGTCCACTCATCGGAATGTACAACTTTGAAATTCAATGTACAAAATTGACATCAACTGACTTAGAACTTTTAACACTTTTCTTTATATACTACTCTGATATCAACTGAGAGATAATACTGTTTTCACATCTTAATGTACAATAATTATATCAACTGACAAAGAATATTGTATTCTCATTTATAATAACTGGATTATAATGTCCCATGTCATCATAGAACATTTACACAGGCTTTACAATTTAGATGTAATATTTTTTATTATACGGAAGGAAATCATTTTCTTCTTTTCACTGTTTCCCGTTAAATTAATGTCTTTTACGAGACGCTTTTGTAACCATTATTTTAATTATATTATCTATAAAAGAAATTACTATGATATCTCTGAATGCTGAAGACATTCTGAGAGGGAGATATTTAGGAAGCACAAACTACGTTCACGATTTGATTTTAGGGTTCACTTCTGTTAAGAAGCATTCAATAAATGCAACGGTGGATGTTGTACCGGCTTAAGACGTATTCGATATTTCAATTTTTTAAACTTGTTGCATGTTTTTTGTTTCTGATTTTATGTTTTTGTGTTCTATGTCTTTGGCGTTTACCCTGTGCTTTTTGGCTATTGAGCTTCCATCTGCAGTTTTTCATATACATATTGATAGACACTTATTTACGAAAAGACGGCTTAAATGAATAACAACTATTCAAATGTATTTTTGTAGTTTTGCCAAATATTCTTAAGTGAATATTGAATGACTTTAACTGTGTCCTTGAATGTGTTACTTTTCACCTAAAAATGCAAAGAATAGGTTAATGCATCATCGAGTTTAACTCATTTGACTTGAATAATCAAAACTAAAAGGAAATTAAAGAAACTGTAAAGAAGCTGTTATGCCCGTGTAATGTTTTGAAACTCTATTTTGCTAATACAAGATTTCAACTTAACATCCATGAACTATACTCAATGCTGTATCTGTCTCCCACATGTTTTTGCCCTATTTTAAACTTCAAATCAATGACATTAGAGTTCACGAAAAGTAGGCGTCAGAGCATTAAAAATAATGTCTTTATTTGAATCTAAATAGCCTTTGCTTCCCGAATCTTTTCATTGTATATCACCAAGAAACGAATAAAAACATACATAAATCACCACGTATGTCATTTGCAACATTCGGGATTCCAGTTATTGCCTTTGCAATGATGTTATAGACCAGAAGATTGCAGATATTACAAACAAGTACGTAACCTTTTCGAACGTAAATTGATGTCCGCTGTCCCAGTTCTAGAATTTCATAATAAAAGAACTGTTGTTTTTCCACGAAAAACATTTTAGTTTGTTAAGCAGAAATATGGTGTAAAATAGAATTTACAATCAGCGATTATTAACACCTTTGAAAGAGAGCCTTTGCACCAGTTGAGCTGGAAAATTTGTATTAGAAGATTAATCGTAATGACGTGACTTGAGTAACATAAATCAAAGACAATTTCCATGAGCGCTATGATTTGAACGCATGGGAAGCCAGAAGAGCTATGGTTCGAACGAGTAAAAGCAAGAGCGCAATGGTTCGAACGCGCCGAGAGTAAGTAGAGCCATGGTTCGAACGCGTCTTAAGTTAGTAGAGTGATGGTTCGAATACATGGAAAGCAATGAAAGCCATTACTCGAATGTATGGAAGGTCCGGCGATCCGTGGTTTCAGTACATAGAAAGTTAGGAGAGACATCATGGTAGCGTTAGAGGAGAACTAGGAGAGCCATTGTTCGAATGGGGGAAAAGACAGGAAAGCCATAGTTCGAGTGCGTGGAAAGCCAGGAGATCCATTGTTTGAGTGCGTGAAACCAAATTGAACGTTAACAACTCACTGATGGATGTACAAAAAACAAAATATACTGATGTTTGTTTTGTGTCTTTTACTCTTTGCTTATGGGAAGTAAATCAATCTTAGAACAAGAACAACATCATTTTCAAGAGCATCCATTTGTTTAAAAGAGCATAGAAAATTTAAGAAAAAAGTTTTGTGTTTATTCCCAAATCTTATATAACTATCGAACGTGAAATAACCGTTATATACTCCATAATGTTTTATTACGACTACCTGAAATGAAAACTGTATTCCTTAAAATAGCCGCCTGTACTCTTTTCTTTTGCTGTTTGTTTTGTAAACGGACTCAAGTTAATAGTCATTGCCTTATGCTTCCCAATTATTGGACGTCAACGCTTTTAAGCGTTCATATAATCTTTTAAATGTTTCCGCTTTGTATGTATATAATCATAATGATCATAGCATATTATATGACACCCTGACGTATAATCTTGGTGTGGGGAAAGGGTGAATATGAACTTGATGAGCTGAACAGAGCTCACATTGAATCTAACTATAATGCCCCACATATTTCAGTTCAGAAGTACGCTACAAACATCCGACTTTTATCTGCATGAAATCTAATTAGCCCAATGTGGCTTTTTTCAGGGATGCTTTATATCTGTTTTACAAATTCCATTTTAGACAAATAAACATCAAAGAAGAATTTCGTATTTCGTCAATAGGACTTTATGTCGGCGCTGTTATTCGTCAGAGAAGCTACTACAGTAAAAAGCTACAACAGTAAAAGTCAGGGCATTGTTTCGACAAATAAACACTCATACGCTAAGACAACATCCAAAACGTCATTACATGTTTGTCTTACGTCAACCTCATTGGAACAACACACAACAGTAGCGTGTTTAAACCGGGTCCCGCTTGTCACCAATGGCCACTATATGTAAAAACATTAATCCGTCAATATTCTATGTATGATCTTTTCTTTGAGAAGAAATATGCATTGAGAAAAATGTTTGCAGCCCGAATTCGACAAAATCTTTTTTTAATGCCGTCGATTATAGGTAATATTTAAGAAATATTACCCACCACTGAGGGTCATATGACATATTAAGGAACTGCCAGTCAGCCCCCAAAGGTGTTTAACGCCTCGGTCCATTCACCTTCGGGGACTGACTGCCCGGTCCTTATAATGCCATATGGCCCGAAGTGTTGTGTTATATTTCTTAAATTATACCGTACACCTTTTTACCATTTAATAATTTTAAAGGGCCTTTGATGTGGTTTATTGAACACATCTAATAATGTTTACTTGCGAAAAAAATGTCCTTGTGAAAATTGAAAGCAGCACTCACCGGTTTTATGATGTCAGCGGTCCATATTATATGACGTCAGCGGTCCATATTATGTTTTTGGCGAGGCCCGGGCCGGCTAAAAGCATGATATGGACCGCTTACGCCATAAAGGATTTTTATTAAAATACATTGATATACGAACCGATAAACTTTATATACACAAAGAAGGGATACTTTTATGTATGGTATAATATTCGATTTTATTTCTACACCATATTTGAGGAAGGCTAAGTGACAGTGCTATTATAAACAGTTTTCAACAGGGAACATCAATTCACCTTTTTAGGTGATTGCTTACATTACTTTCATATCTTCAATCTCCCGGTCCATTACACCATTGAAACGACAAGAACTGGAATTGCGTCAGTTACAACAGACATTAGGCAGTGATTTATGTATCCTTTTATTGGCTTCATGGTTATAAAAATGAAAGGAAGTGGTAAGCAAAAGCCATATAGAATCAAGCACAAATGTTCTTCAATGCTCCGACGCCTATTTTTCGTGAACTCCAGATTCATTGATTAGCAATTTAAGTACATAAAAGTCATTCATTTCACCGGACCAAAAAAGTGCAGTTTACATTTAAATGAGGCAGATTTTTTAGAAGCCTGAGTTTTCCAATACGTTAAAACATGGGGAATATGCCAACTTTATCCATAAAACACAGGAAGATGATAATTTATTCTGTAGGAACCCTTTTTGTCTAAACATGGGAACAGGTACCACACTGATGTATCACAATATAGTATGCATCGGATATATATAAGTTGACTCTGCTTATACAAGGCTTTAACTGAATATATATATATATATATATATATATATATATATATATATATATATATATATATATATATATATATATATATAGCTCTCTTTTGTATAATAATTATGTCTATATTTGCATTTTTATGAATCTTTTTGCACAGTTTACCAAATGAATAATATTTTGTTCCATTGTTTTACCGAACATTCGTGTAAGTATAGGATATTTTGTCTTGGAGTAACAACAATGCATCGAGGAAACATTTTGGAATTGCTCTAAATATGGTTTCTTATTTGCATATGTTTGAATATAAAGTCTCTGCAGAGACGATGTTGTTACATTGTTAATGCTACTGCATTGGATAAAACATCGTTCAATAGAGAGTACTAAATCATCTAAAAATGTGACTGATGAAAATTAGCAATCTGTTTCATTTTTTCTACCATGTATATATTGACTAAACTTAGATTCGAATGATAAAAAAAACATCAGTCAAAGGCAATTTCATATAAACGAAGGTAAACACAAGCACGTAGTAATTAAAAAACGCCATAAAAGTGTTATCAAAGTATGATATATATTTAAACCCCATTGGCTCGAGTTCAGCGAAAATACATCGAGCCTCAGAAAATTCGATTCAAGCAGAAAAACTTACATTCAGTATGAAGAAATAGGTCCTTACATCCAGTTCAAGCCAACGAGGAATTCGAGCCAAGCAAGCTCGAGCCAACGGGGTTCGACTTAACTTGTTATGTAGTTAAACCATAATCATCTGAGCGGATATAATTAAAGCGAAAAAAACATAGTAATCTTTTATCTTGTCTATTATGCAGCATATTTGCATGGTACAGCTATTATTTTATATCAAAGTTAGTGCCCCTAGTTAAAATGGTAAAGCCGTTAATTCACGGTCTTACTTCCCCTTATTAATGTATAATTATGTGATCAGAAAGGAAAACACGAACCAGAAGGCAAATATAAACTGCTTAAAAGTCGTTTCAAAGCACAAGGTAATGGCCCAAGGGACACTGAACTAGATGCACTAAATGAAAAAATGCATCACCACTTAAGCTTTAAAACATGGTTCCAATTTGCAGTGAAATTACTTTTACAGGAATGTGTTCGACAAAATATATTCTGATACAATAGTCGAATTGCTATTAGCTCCTTTAGGCATGATGTATGGATCGCTCTGTCGTTATAAATCTAACGATAAGATATTTATCAGAGCCCAGAAATTCCCTTGGTGGTAATTCATATGAAACATCGACACAATTCAATGGCT
The DNA here is from genome assembly GCF_026914265.1 of Mya arenaria. Lineage (NCBI taxonomy): Eukaryota > Metazoa > Mollusca > Bivalvia > Myida > Myidae > Mya > Mya arenaria. The sequence continues at coordinate 34,744,987 of NC_069127.1, read as the reverse complement.
TTAATTTGATGAAAATAAAATGCACTCGAATTCATAAACAAATCAGCTTGTTGAAAGCAGAGCGAATTCTTGCTCTTTAAATAATAGATTGCTTACAGAGCGAATTTTTGTACTTTAAATAATAGATTGCTTCACAAATGATAAAATTCATCGAAATCATAAACTATTTAATGATGCCATTAATGTTGATAAACATTATGCTCAAACACATGTCTCGTAACGTTAATCAGGAATATATTAAATTTGTGTTCTTTAGTTAAAGACTTTAAGAATGATCCTTAGTAGAACACACTCCAGAATTGCAATCACTTTACTAGACTTACCCTTTTTGTAGACCGCAGTAATTTCTGTTAAAAATAATATACAAGACGTGTATGGCAGCATATTATTTGAACTTCTCAAAAATTGAAACTATCCTTTAAAAATGGTTCAGATTATCAGCTAAGTACAACTAAATGTGATCGAGTTTTGCCTTATACTGGAGAGGCATTTCCGTTATTATTTCAAGCACCGTAATCTTCGACATCGGCTTCCTGAATGTCTTTTACGAGACGTCATTTGGGCTTTTATTTTTAAATTCATTGAATATCTGATATTCACTAACTTGTGGTGAAAAAAGATTTCGAACAAATTGTGAAACCTTGAGGTAATGTTTAGCCTGAACTATGCCGCCAACTTTATCTTCTTTATCCATAATGTATATAGCAATGGGCACTGCTTCAAAAATCGCATAGAGCACATTTAAAATGCCCATTCTCTAATGTATTGAACCTATCGCAGATCTAAAAATACACGGCCAATGTACTTTAAATATTTATCATCTGTACGTTTTACAAAAACACATCTATCTGAAATAACCATTTCATTAAAGCTCAGTGGTAATACTCAAAAGATTTCAGGTTGGAGGTTGCGAGATCGAAAACCATGTTGAATGCCATTGCTTGTTGTTGTTTCCCTTTGTTTCACTTTTAAAATTATGTTCTTATTTATCTTCGAACTCATGTTGCTGCCACACGAAGTCGTAGGACCTTGCAGCAAGTGTCACCAACAAAGACCATTTTCTGCTTCTGATCTTTTAATGGTGAAAACTGAAAATTACGAAACACTAGTTGTACATTTCCATCATTAAAACTAATGACACTGCATAATCCAGTTAGTTATGCTGATGTGTCATTCATTTATAATACGCTGTTTATAACAATCTAATGTAACGTCGGAAACAAATTGAAATAAAAAAGGTAGATTTCTTTAAACTGATATTTGCCTTAATCGCTCTAGCACCCTTTAGATTGTTGGTGTAACATAAAAATGATATTAACAACCTTCTTATTATTAATCAGAATGGAACATAAGAATTAATCAGTACAGAAACGAAGAATGAATAGCCAAAAAATAATTAGAACCATAAATAGATATTACTCAGTACGGAAAATAAGAATTAATCAGTACGGAAAATAAGCTTTTAAAAAAAACAACACTCAAATAGCTGCTTCATTAGAATTCATTGATATGAAACGTGCGATGATATGGCGGATACTTACCTAGAAAAGCAATATCAGTCTGGTTCTCACAAAGTGCAATAACGAACACAATACCAATCCCCAGCATGCTGTCTGAAAGAAATCCGATTTAACATGACATTTTGAGAACCTTAAATTTAAAAGAACACTTTCAGTTTCGATTTCACCATACCAGTCCAATGAGCCATATATATCAGTCTACTCCACATGTGCATCTTAGATTTAACAAATATTATATATAACTTGATTCGAGTCAGTTTTTGGGCCCAAATAAAACAACACAAAGACATATTTAGGAATATACCAATGCCATTATTTCATAATGTTATTTTGGGAAGCACAATATAGGTTGATGCCAAAATATTTTTCTTTTAGTTTAAATGCATTATCGTGTTTTTCTTAATGATCAAAACGAAAAATGCATCTGATTTAGTTTCAGATTAATTAAAAATCACATATAAAGTTTAATGTTTTTTTAATGAGACCATTTCAAGGCCGTATTTCCATCATATTTTAGTAAAGCTATTTTGAAGTATATGTTGTCTCTTTGTGGAGATTGTATTTGTGAAAGCGGTATGATACGTTTGTGTTTCTAGTTCATTGTCGATTTTGCCCTTACCTTTTGCATCTAAAAGGGCCTTATAAAGTACTGGGAGAGATTGCTGGGATAAGCCCTGTAGTTTTCATTGTATTATTTAAATATTTCAGGCTGGTTATATACACGTATTCAGTTTAAATCATTTAATGAGGAAACATGTTTGAGTTATGAATCCAAAAAGAAAAACAGTGACTGGTGGCATAGCGTGTATTAAAAAAATTACACACTTCGATCTTCAGTTTAGAATAGTCCTGATAATGAAAAATGTTGCATCATAACCAATGGCCGTTCAAATATTATGCTGTCGTCTATTCGAGACAAATAGTTTTTGATAAATGTAATGAAAATATTGATGGACAATAATTTTATCGATGCTTAAGAAATGAGAAATGTCTGAAATATACTAGATTAGTATAGAACTGGTGCATTAACTGATATCGTTCCTTATGGACTTCTCTGCTTACCGAATCTTACAATACAGACCTATTTTAATATAGCAATCAGTCTTTTTGGTTCAAGAAATCATTGCTTCCTTTTTATTCCTAATGTTTGTCAGAAAATTACAATTTATCTAAGAAATAACGGAAAAAGGAACAAATTAAAACAAAACATTAACCGTTCCGGCTGCGTACGATTACTGAAGAGGCAATTAAGTACAGTACAAACAACTTTTATCAGGTGCTGAACCTACGAAGTAAATGTCGGCGGCGAGCAACAACACTTACAGACTGTACTTAGAAACGTCTGACAATGACAGGCGACACAGTAGTGTTCTCATGTTTGTGCATAGTTTGGTGAAATTTTTGTCGAACAATTACATATTATTTGCCGTTTTTTAGTATGCTTAATTTGTAATATAGGACCGGTAGGCCTGTATTGTAAGAATCCGTATGCAACCAGTGAACATCCAAAAATAACGAAAACAGTCGCGCTGGAAAATAAATCTCATTGTTAATAGACACCAATAACAGTATCTTCAATCATTCATTATCAGGATGATGACTCCCATGACATAAAGGGATTCTCACGTTGGTAACCACGGGTCCCAACCATGTAAACAACAAAGCCAATTATAAATAACTTTTTTTGACAGATATGAAAACAAACACTTATCCTATAAAAGACTTCGTTAAATTCTGCTTCTACAAGTGTGAACTATCTTAGATTTTCTTGCATTTTAATGATGCAATCCTTAGTCGAAATTGTTGCCAATGCTTGCATCATTAAAATACAAGCAAATCTAAAGATGTATTCCTTTCGAAGTCACATGAATCCTTAAACTGATTATTTTCTTTTCATTTATCAAAATGTATCATTTTGCCGGTAAGGTATCGCTTCCCAAAAAGACAGCCTAATGCGTGTTGGTCAAATTAAAGAAATTCTGCCAAATGTAAAAGTCACTATTATCATTCCTCAGGGTATATATCTTGACACATATCTTAGTGTTCCCATTTAATTATATACGGTTAAGCTTAAATGTTAAACTAAAATCGTAACAATTTAATATGAAATTAAATTGATTCAATATAAAGGCATTAACTTACATTTGAAAAAAAAAAGATTTCCCATTTCATTAGATGTCATCTTTTATACTAGTTTAACCTCCATGTGATGTAATGAGGTTTTCATTTCTTGTTTTCTTTTGAAGCATATCGTGTAGCTTTTATGACAAAATTTAATTATTAACTTCAATCGTATTAATGTATTCCGTAACTAATCATTTCACTAGAATGAGAGGATCATGCAAAATGGCAATTAAGATAATAGTAATGGATAAAAAATATTCCATTAACTAAATCGATGTACTAGTTGAGAGTCAAAGAAGCGAAACTAAACGAGAGTATAGGGAATTCTATTAATGTTAAGACGGCCTTGCATAAGTCTTTGAGCAGAAAGAGACATTAATGTCATCGCCCTTTCATCTCCCGAATTAGGTCACCTTTTCCCACTGTATGTAACCTCTAGGCACATGGACTTCTAAACCAGTTGTATTTTGATGTTTGTTTTGCAAGGTAGTACGAGATGCTCTGGAAATATTGTGGTTTAATGCGACAGAAAATCATTTCAAGAATTCAGTAGTTATGTTTGTACAGTTTCTGAGGTTGTCTTGCGGAAGTCATGAACATGGAAGTTTTAAATGTAAAGATGTTTTACCTTGCCATTCAACGAAAAAAATCATTTTTGCTATTAAATCAATGAACAGGAATCATAAAGTTACTTTTAAAAGAATTTCTAATTAAATATTCATTATTCAGATGCCATCGATCACCTCTTTTGTTGTAAACGCATAGAACATTTTTTTAGTCGCGGCCAGTGGATATTAAGACATTTTTTAATAAAAACCAAATAAGTTCGAACATTATTTAAAGAAAATGATATTATTTGTTTCACAGAAAGTTGAGGAAGTAGTGATTACTGTTACGATGTCGAAGATTTTGAATGTTTTATTTTAAATAGGTTAGAGAAAATTGCTGGTACAAAGAGAAATTCTGGTGGTTTATTATTGTATGTTAGGCAAAATATCGCCAAATATGTCTCTTTAGTGATGTCACACAGCGACTCGCATTAATGGATAAAAATTGATAAAGCTTTACTATGTTAAGGGGATAGTTTATTTGTTTGTTTATGTTATATTGTACCCTCTGATTCTAGCAGGAACATTAAAGTTAAAAATAACATTTATGATATTATTGAACAAAATATCATCACAATTAAGCAACAAAATGATGACAGTAATTGTTTGTTTATGATACTTGGAGATTTAAATTCAAGGGTGGGACATTTGAAAGATTTTGTAATAGATGATAATTACACATTAAGGAATCAAAACCTTTTACCTGAGGAATATACAACCGATAATTATTTGTCAAGAACATCTGAAGATAATGTTGTTAATACAAATGGTCGATTGGTTATTGATTTTTTGATTGAAACAGGACTTAGAATAGCAAACGGGCGTGTAGGGGGTGATAAAAATATTGGCGCTTTTACATTTGTGGGTGCAAATGGGTCAAGTGTCATAGATTACTGCATTTTAGATGAGGTTCTGCTCACTTTATTTGTAAATTTCAATGTTCATGGACCGAATGTTTTGACAGACCACTGTTTAATTGAATTTGCATTAGAACGGCCACCAAATATGCATGAAAATATAGAAAATAACGAAAGTCGTTCACATATCAATATAGATTTTTCATTTTCGTGGCGTAATTCAAAGAAAGAAATTTATGTAAGTACTTTAAACGCCGAAAATTTTATTCAGTTTATGAATCAGTTGGAAATATCAGTTGAACAATCGGAAAATTATTCTGATATTGATTCGTGTTGATCGAGTTTTGTTAACGGTATCGATAATATTTGCGTACCATTGTTTTCACGTAAAACCGATACTAATGCTTATCCATCTTCTTCTAGTGTTAGGGGTAGTTTATTCGATAAAACATGTAAAGACGAACGAAAGTCTTTTTACACCGCTTTCAATAATTACAGAAAAATATAAAACTGAGGAAAATAAGGCTATAATGATTCGGGCGAGAAGTGTTTATAAAAGAAACGTTCGAAGTTATAACTACCTAAATATGAATAAGCGGACGAATCAAGTAAATGCTAAAAACAAAAATGCAAAAGATTATTGGAAATTATTAAAAGATGGAACAACTCATAGAACTCCTTAAAATATATCGCTTGAATCGTTTACAGCCTACTTTTAGGCAATTAATGACCCTAATGATAGGCTTTTTTCAGCCAGACGAAGACATATTATACTTTAATAATACTATTTTACAAAGTGAATTATAGATAATGTTTTCTGAACTAGATTTGCCATTCACTGAGGAAGACGTTTTTAAAGGTATTTCAAATTTGAATTTGGGCAAAAGTGCTGGTCCAGATCGGATACTGAATGAATTTTTGATATATTGTAAACATAGACTATCGTCGTTTCTTTAAAGGCTATTTAATAAACTATTAATAACCGGGTATTTTCCGGAAAAGTGGATTGAGGGTTATATAGTCCCTATACATAAAAAGGGAAATTTAAACGAAAGAATTACATGATTAAGTGTTCTGGGAAAACTATTAACAAATATTATTAATAGTCGGCTTTCAACTTGGGCTGAATATTACCATGCATATATCGAGGCACAAGCTGGATTCAGAGCTAAAATGAGTACCGTTGATAACATTTTTGTATTACAAAATTTAATTAACCATGTTGTTAATTAAAATAAGCAGTTGTTTTGTGTTTTTGTTGATTTTACAAAAGCGTTTGATATTATAGTACGAGACAATATGTGGTATAAACTTTATATATTAGGACTACGGGACAATCTCTTTTCAGTTATAAAGTCTATGTATAATCATGTGTATCCAAGAGTTAAACACCAACACGAGTTAGGTGCAGTGTTTGAAAGTCATTTAGGTGTACGTTAAGGCGAATGCCTATCGCCATTATTATTTTCATTGTATATTAACGATCTAGAGGAAGTATTATATCTCCAAGGGGTCGACACAGGATTGTTAAAGTTCTTTTAACTCTTATATGCAGACGATATTGTAATTTTTGCTAATTCAGCAGCAGAACTGCAAGCGAATATTAATATATTGGAGGAATATTGTAACACATGGAAACTTAAGGTCAATATAAGCAAAACAAAGATATTGTTTTTTAGGATTACCTATAAATCTTCAGTTTTTCTATCAGGGATCAACATTGGAGGTTATTAACAAATTAACATATTTAGGTATAGTCTTTAGCGCAAGGGGTTCACTTATTCATGCTACCAAAACGTATCTGGCCAAGCACATAAAGCAATTTTTAAATTAAGAAAATATTTAAACAAATTTACTAATATAACACCTGAACATAAATTTTGACAAACTTATTAGACCTATCCTATTATATGGTTCAGAAGTTTGGGGATTTTCAAAACGATTGCCAATTGAAAGGATACACACTAAATTCATAAAATATGTACTTTCGTTTAAAACAACAACACAAAATGACTTTGTTTATGCAGAGACGGGCAAATTTGATCTACTGTCGCAATGCATTATAAATATTATTAAATACTGGCTTAAAGTTTTAAGTATGCCGAATGATATATATGTAAGAACCATCTATAATGTATTGATTAATGATGTTGTAAAATTTCCAAATAAAACAAACTGGGCAGTAGATGTCAAAACAATATTGAGTAATATGGGGTTTCATCACGTTTGGCTTGCACAAGGAGTTGGTGATATTTCGAATTTTGTGTCATTTTTAAAGCAAAGAATACGAGACGTTTATGTTCAAAATTTAAACAGCAGATTGTCAGACTCCTCAAAAGCTTTATTTTATTCAAACATTTCTGATTTTGAATTAAAACCCTATCTTAAGTGTGTTAATGTACAGAAATTCAGAATTGCTTTAAGCCAATTAAGATTATCGTCGCATCGGTTAAATATAGAAGTTGGTAGGTGGAATACTACAATTTTGGAACAAAGACTTTGCCCACATTGTAATGTCTTAGAAGAGAATGCAGCCTGTATACAAATATTAGATCTAAATATATTCCTAGATATTATCGTACTAATCCAAATATGTTTAAAACCATAGAATTGTTGAATACAGATCATACTGATTTGTTAAAGAATCTTTCTATTTTCGTGTATAAAGCATTTGCTCAGAGAAAAAATTTCATTACTTTACATGATACATGCTATTATATGTTTTAATACCAGCCATTATATAGTTGTAATAAGGATTTGTTCGTAATAATTCTTCTTTTGATTAACATTTGCTACTATTTTTGTTACTGTAAAATATCTCACTAGTTAAAAACATATATACACCTCCAAGCAAGTGTTAAATAATGGAAATGATCATGGACTATCATAGTCTACTTCATTGATGTATATATGTGTGTTGATATGTGTGGAAATAAACTTGTATTCTGTGTTTTTTGTTCGGTATTGGCACTATTACAAGTTAATGACCGTAGTGTCAGGTTCAGATACATTAAAGCGTTTAATGAATTAATAAAGTAAAAGCCGATTTATTAATGAAACGAACGCGGATTAAGATGATTTATGACATCATTTAATCATTTTATTATGCATCGTTAATGTATAAACATATTTCCATGGTCATAATAATTAGTAATCTTTTGTGCATCATTCGGGGAGACTTGGTCTTAGTAGGATACAATCTAATGACTCTGATATTTGTTTCAGTGTTTGTGTTTCCCTGTATGAACCCAGTTATTGTACTTTTTTCGCCAAGATGATCACAACTTTATGAAACGTAATACACAAATTACAGTTATGTTTTAACTTTATATTTGAACACCTCGTTAAATGAGTAGCATATCTATGGTCTGAACTCGAGCTCAAAACTCGTGTAATACGCCTATGCTGAAAAACAAATGCATGTCAAGTCTGTGCTGGGTTCGGTAATGTAAAACAAATGTCACCAATTGACAAATAACATTGTAATTTCATTGGAATGCACAACTTTGATATCAATTGATAACGAACCTCTTTTGCATGTTAAGCTGCGATCTCAACGGATTCTTGAACACTCATTTGAATATCAAATGACAAAAAGCCTTGTACACTCATCTGATTATACAATTATGATATTCAATCACAAAAGACCTTGTGCATGTGCACCTCTGATATAATAATACTAAAAACATAGGTCCGAGGACAATTTATTTCACTGGGGCAATTATTAACCAAAAGCTAAGGTCAATCATGTAAAATCCGGTATAATACATATGTTTGGCCTTTGTCAATGGTTTCTAATGGATTTTAAAACATGATTTTGTGGAATAATGAAGGATATGTCATATAATTAGCATGTTGTCCGAAAGTCTGAAAATGAGATATAACAACTGGAAATCAAAATAGCAAACCTTTTCGTACGTGTTTTCAAAATAAGCCTACAATTTTTCCATTCAAAAAATATATTTCCTGTTTTACATCGGCTGATTGTAATGTTCATTTCAATAGACGAGCACAGCTAAGGGCAATCAAGCATAGGAATAGTTTAATAAGAATCTCGGTTTAAATGACCCTAGCCATTTCGCTAAAATAATTAACATTTCTAGGTGATTAAAGTAAAAACAACATGTTTCAACAAAACATTTCCTTGTATCACTGCTTGAAGAATAAGCCTACAATTTTTCCATTAAAAAAAAAATATTTTCTGTTTTACATCGGACGATTGTAATGTTAATTTCAATAGGTGAGCACAGCTAAGGTCAACCAAGCATAGGAATAGTTTCGCTAAAATAATTAATATTTCTCAGTGAATAAGGTAAAAAAAAACATGATTCAACACAACATTTCCTTGTATCACTGCTTTATGACCTTTACCTAATGTAAACATCCGGTACGATTTCGGGTAGTACTCGTTACTGAAACACGGAAGGTGTCATCATTGGTAAAACTAATGTCTCTGTTATCGCACCGATAGTTCCATTTTAATCCCTTTTAAGCTTCTAATAATATTTAAATGTTTGCCTACCAAGTATACGACGGCCATTTTAATTTTCATGAAAATAACGTCAATGTGCACGCTCTCGTCTTCGAAAAGCAATTATGCCTTAATCACACTGACGTGCCGTGATATTCTCACGGGCGGAGACGATAATCATTATTGCGAGAACGTATTTCTATAGTGAAATGTTACTATTTATAGTAACATGTGTATTATGCACTATTGACAAGATATTTGTGTATATGTGTCCTTCATTTAGAGACGAAGAGATGGATGTTTTTCAAATAATAATTTAATTATTTTTACCATTTAAAAACGACAAAATATTAAATTACATAAAGTAATACAGTTATAAAAATATTGTCAATAAACGCTTTGTTGTGGGTATCTCGTCTTCGATCTTTGATGGAAGATCTTTTTTTTAGCACTGGTCACATGACAGGAAATACTTTTCCGCGATGCAAGACTGTATTTAGCCTTATTTCATCTCATCCTAAGTCAGAAGACATTAGGGACATTAACCCAGACTCTTTTGGGAGCCAAGCTGAACCACGTTTCGCTAAAGTGGAAACCGATATAAAAGATGTAAGCGATTCGTTTCCGTGCCATTACAATTATAACGGAGTTTTCTACATAATAATAGGAAATCCCGATTACATGTCATTTTCATAATCGTATTTAGAATTGTATAAGTTATTGAATATTATTATCTCATTTTATTTAAGAAATAGTTTCGTATTGTATGCTATGTGTAGTTGTATCAATGTTAATACTTAAACTAATTGATTAATTTTATTCAATATATTATAATATTTATCAACCTTATTATCTCTTTCTAGTTGATATATAGGTTAAAAATTGTAAAAACACCATAACATAAAGCATGGATGATATTGTTTTCAGGAACTTATAAAAACTTTTGATATTACTTGATTCATGTACTACCAAAATAAGTTATCCAGCTCTTTTATTATTATTTACGTACAAATATGATGGATTTTGGTGTAAATGGTAGATATAGTTACAAATAGGGTTTACAGTAGTAGGTTATTACTAAGTAATTAAAGTCATTAGATAATATATTATTAAATTGTTTGTAAGGAATGTAACTGTGTTGTGCCCGAATCACGCATACAATATGTATGGGGATAATGATAAAGGTTAACATAAAAAAGTATAATATTATACTGTTTTATGTTAACCTTTATCATTATATATCGCCAATACGTGACGAACCACATACATACTGCGGAGTTCATGGACTCAACTTAAACAAGCACATACACATTATCTATACTGTATTACTGTTTATTGTATGTTTAGGAATCTCAAGACATGATTTATCTTGTATTAAAATCTTTTTTTTAGATTGATCGCAATCCTCTCACGAATCTTTTGAATAACAATGAAGCGATAATGTGTAAAACTAGATCGACTGCTTGTTATGTCTGGGTTGCTAATTTTCGGTCTGCTTTAAGAGAGTAACCAATAAAAATAATGATAACTCCTATGTGGCTCATTATGGTGATATGTTCACTGTATAGGCTGACAACTATAAGCGGGCCCTTCCGACAGTTAAAATCAAAAAACATTTCGTCCTAAATTGTTAAAGAAATTTTAAAGTGAATTACTCAAAATCAATACATTCACATGTATAACCAAACCTAAATTTTGAGTGATACTCCTTTAACTACTTACTAAATAATGCACATATGGAAAATATTGATTCTTGATAACAAGATTTTAACCGTGCATTATATAGCTGAAAACCCAAATATATTAAATAATCGGTGAGTGCTAAAAGATTAACTACAATAGCCTCATAAGGTAGAATAACTATGTTTTCTTTTCTTTCAAATTAAGCTCGGTATCCTTTTTACGAACCAGTATTTTCGACATATATTCATCGTTTTGGTATATATAAACAAACGTATTAAGTTTGCTAAATTTTATTTGGGAGTAAGAGTGCATCCTTAAATTTACCTTGGTACAGTAGTTGTTCGTGCATTTATACTAACATGTAGAATGGGCAATTTTTTTTAGCTTTGCGAGATGAAAGGACAATAACATATAGAAATAAATTAATGTCCCTTTCCAGTTTCAACCGAAGATCTATGCAACACTGTCTTAACGTTGAAAATATCCCATATCCGTTGATTCAGTTTTACATTAATTACTCTTAATTGTTAGACCATGTGTGATGAGTGAATATTTGCCACATCACTTTTTCCTTAACAGCTATTTGACATGATACCATTCATTCTGGTGTGATGATTAATTAGGACATGATACATTAAGATGAATGAAATAATTAATGAAACTGTTTATCATAGCATGAAGGTACACGATAAAATACAATATAACAAGAACAGAAAATCCCCGATACACTATTTTAGGGTCATAACTAGTAAAATATAAAAAAAACAAACTAATGTAACAGGTAGTAGATTTTTCAAAAGTCATTTAATGGCCATATTTTAAAGCTGCACTCTCACAGATTGAACGTTTTCAAAACTTTTTTTATTGTTTTTGTCTTGGAACGAGCCAATTTGTGCGAAAATGCATTGAACTAGTTATATGAGACTGCTGACAAAAATATACATCGCAGATGTTTATATTTAAGTTTAGATATCATGTTTTATGCATTTTTCTTAAAGCCATAAAACATTAATTTTCGAACGGAAATATGAGAAACGGCGATCTGATCTTTTGTCATTAATCTTTTATCATTGGTTTGCAGATATTTGCTCTTTCCAAGATAAAAAAATAAAAAAAGTTGTAAAACGATATATCTGCGGGAGTGCATGTTTAACTTAATATCATTTTTCAGATGTTTAGAAAAAAAAATGTAAATATTCGTAAGAATATATATATTTAAATATATTACAGTTAACTGTTTAATTATGCGTTTTCTCTAAATCCCTATATCAATATATAAACAAGAAAAATCTAAGTATAGTCTTTACTTTATTTTAGAGCTGGAAACCAACTATAGACTTTGTACATGACTTGTTTATTTCACCATCAGAAAAAATCATTCCGTTAGGAGTCTGTCAGTCTAACTAAAGTTATTTTAATAGTTGCATATTGTTACCAGCTATAGTTTATTTTATATGACTTGTTTATTTCACGGTCAGAAAAAGGTCAGTCCGTATTCGGATGATTCGTCTAAAGGATTTTTATATTACCTTTTGTTCAGTATAAAACTTTTGTGCAACAACAATAAGAGGCCATATGTAAATATATTTTATATTGCTACACTTTTCGGTTAGGTTTATATGTTGAATACGAATTTCTCGTTACTAATGAATTAACTAATTATGATTAACATCGAAATATTTGCCCAACCTTACCATAGATAAAGTGTCAATCTATTAACAATACCCCGTTAAGATGCTCGTGATAAATTATCGTTCCGAGGCTCGTGAATAAATATCGTTACGAGGCTCGTGAATAAATATCGTTACGAGGCTCGTGAATAAATATCGCTACCAGGCTCGTGAATAATTATCGTTACGAGGCTAGTGAAAAATTATCGTTACGAGGCTCGTGCTTAATTATCGTTACGAGGCTCGTGAATAATTATCGTTAGGAGGCTCGTGCTTAATTATCGTTACGAGGCTCGTTTATAATTATAGTTTCGAGGCTCGTGAATAATTATAGTTTCGAGGCTCGTGAATAATTATCGTTACGAGGCTCGTGAATAATTATCGTTACAAGGCTCGTGATTATTTATCGTTACGAGGCTCATGATTAATTATCATTACGAAGCTCGTGTTTAATTATCGTTACGAGGCTCGTGATTCTTTGACTAATAAACACACTGCGGTACTTTGTATACCAATCTATAAAATATACATTTAACTAGGTTAATTAAAGATTTTTATTCAAAATTGCTAATAACTGATAGTTTCAGATCAATCCTGTAACAAATAACGATATTAATAAAACTGCAAGGAGACCTTTCATAAGAGATACGTCAGGCTTCATCCTTTGTCTGCAGTTATACACAAGGTTGGGTTTGAGATATTACAGAGGATAATGTATGTCGCACAAACAATATATTATTGAGAAAATTAATTAATGATATAATAAAACTAATAAATGTCCTTGTTCATATATGTCATTGTTTTAAACTTAAATCGTTCAGCCTGACAGAAACACTCTGACAAATAGCCAAGTCAGTATCGAAATCAAAAGTGCTTCGGAGTATCACGTAGTCTCGTAGGTTTTGTTTATTTTATTGCTTTTGAGAGAAAAAACCCCATACTATATGAAAAGGCCCAGCTGAGTTCGAGAAAAGTGATGTGTTTAAATAATACTTAAGTTGCTTTGGTGTAAAAGTAAACCAGGTGCTGCCCCGAAAAGTGACAAAATGAATCTTAAGGATGTGGACCTTAAAGATTTACAAATGTAACACAGGCTTAATTATCGTATTGTCCTTGCCTCAGCTATTAAACTGAATTATTTTCGATGATGGGTTCAATTGTCTTAAAAAGTAAAATAATCAATTGTCATGCACGACTACTTTACGAAGGTTCACTCTGAAATATATACTGTTTAATAACGAAACAAATAATTAGAAACAATGTTTATGACATACATATTGTTTTGCCATAGTGAACGAAAACAGCGTGCACAAGTAATATTGTGTTTATGCTTAATACGTTTGCGTGTCGTTCAGGTATACACTATTTAGAACGGACAGCAATGAAACAAACACAACACATTACTATAATGTCGAACTACGTTCAGTGTCTCATGCATTAAACAATGTTTGTTTTTCACTAACACGACCCTTAAATTTATTGCCAAAATGAGGATTTGTCTTCGTGCATTTTTTAAATGAACGTTCTCAAATTGGATCATTTTTTACAACAACTTCCCACATAAGTGATGTCTCCTGATATAGGTCTGTTTAGTATAGAGTCCCTGTTCTTAATAAAGAAATGGAAACAGTTATGCCTACCTAACTACCCTATTTAATTTGGAAATGTATGTGGAAACAAAGACTTTATATTAACCTTATGCTGGGAATCTGTGACACCAATATTTGTTGCACTTCTAAAGTCCTTATTTTATTGCATGTACAACACAAAACAGTCATATTAAATGGCTTCTGGCGACAGTTTTGCTCGTGGTTTGTTAATGACCAACCAACAATGACGGATTAAATGAGAAACAAGACACCTCTCCACGAGTAAACTGATATTCTATGTTAGATGGTTGCTTCTTTGGTAATATTTGGAAATATTAATACTTGAACATCTGATCCCGACTTGTACAATTATGACAAATTATCACAAAAAACATTGTGTCTAGACTGCATTTTGCTGACGGCACTTACGCTAATGATACTTTCGATGTTTGTTTCGCCTTTTCAAAACGATACACTGAATTACAAGGCTAAATTTATTCCCATTAAGCGTATTAAACGGCACGTATGTCATTTTGTGTTCTCCAATAACATATTTCAAAGGAAGAAAAACTGAAAGCAAACCAAACTTAAAAGTATTTTCTGAGAAATTCAATTATCTTTGTTGACATTAAAAGTTGACTCGAGTTTAATTTGAAAAGGTCCTTCGTTATAAAAAGACAAAGGGGATTAGGGTTTTATTTTCAAGAGGCCTAAGCGAACTGCTCTGTGTCTATCACAGTGTCATGTATGACAGTCTTATTGCCACAATCGTTTCGTGTTCGTGACAGCTTTAAGACCTCACTGCTCTCACTGATGGACATGTATTCAATTTTCAGGGAAAGCTATATAACTAATTGTTATGCAATAAGCTTACTTCGGAATTTTAAAACCTGAATTAAACAGAAATAGTCGATAACATTTGTTTAGTGTTACGACTTGTTATCCGAAAGTAAAATGCATTTTAAAACGTTTACACATTACAAACCAAATTTCAATGTCCTTGGGACCGTACTTAAATTCTGCAATTTATTTTATTCTTAAAGAGCTTTAATAAAAGCTTATTGGTCGTCTTTAATGACATCGGTCAGGGCTTTATTAATTCGAATGTCAATTGTTTAATCAGACAATAAAACCTTGAAAAGTGCCGATTATTTATACATTAACGCCAAGGGACAGATGTCTTATCTGAATATTTATCATGGCAGAGAAATGTCAATACATTTTTTTAGGACAAGATAACAGGAGGACTATATCGGGAATGTTTTCATCCAATCTTAAGACTGTTTGCTCTAGTAAGTTGACAGCAAATTGGTAATATATTTTGTTTCAACTCAAGAGTTATGCACTTTTTATCCAATTATACTTGCAAAACAAAGGTTATTGGGTATACGACACTTATAACTGCTTTATCACGTATGTGTGAAAGTATATTTCTGAATCGGCGGTCACGTGTTTGTAAACTATGGTCAATTCGTGACGAGTTGTAGGTCTGAACGGGGACAAATATTGACAGTGAGATTGAATGGTACGTTGTTTATTTAGTTCATATAACACTTATTGTATTTGGAAATGACGTGATTTTGATTGCAATAAAATAAGCAAAGAAATAGTTGCATACATTGAGAAAAAGTGTAAGAAGGAAATACTGCATTTTCAGTTAATTGCCAATAGCCAAATGACGCATAGGTCGTCAATAATTATATAGTTATGGTCTGGAATAAAAGTAGAATTTATAATGTATTTGTTAATCTACTACTCTCATTTTCTTTCTTTAATTGTCAGTGTGATAGTGAATCGAGGAGGCCAGATGTGACGACATCAAAAAGACTTGCTCAATGCTCATGTTTTGACACCAAAAATTAATTTTCCCGGTAATGCACATACAAACAAACTTTCAATAATTTTTATAATTATTTTACTCTTTAATACCCAAATTGCAGAATATAAATTTTATTAAAGTATAACAAAGTCGGTGAGATGTCACGCAAAACTTGTATTACATAGTGTGTTTTAATTCCTCATAAATGATCTTAGTTTTAAGTTTCGCGCATTTAGGTCGCAAAGTGGTAGTGTTACACTGAGTCCATACAGTACATCATTAATAATAAATGTTCTGTTGTGCGTTGTGTTAAATTAAAACACTCTTACCGCAGACCATTCCCTGACAACTAAGCCCAGACTATCCCTTGATATCGTCGTCTTTTCGACGGGTATATATTTAAAGTATCTTCTTAAGTCGCATTGAAAACCGCCGTTCCATTTTTGCGATTGAATATATTCTTCAATTTTTTTTTACAAAAAAGCATAATTTAAGACAATAGCAACACACACTTAGCATTGTTTTTATTAATTGTCATTGAATTAATATGTGGTATTGTTTCTATCTTTAACAGAATAAATATCTTGTTTATTACTTTAAAATCTAAACACAAACATAACAAGGTTATTTCATGACACTTATATATTAAAAGAATACCATCACACCTCATATGTATCAAGATCTTTTTGGCCATTTCGATACGACGCTTGTCTAAAGTTAAATACACACTTATTGAACTATCCTTTCCTCTTTCATTTCGATGTTCGCCTGTTTTACAATTCTTGTGTTATATTTATTTTACAAATCGTACTGTGCGATGCAATTTTCATTTTCAAAAATTTGCAGCCATTGTGCGAATATACAAAATCGAACAGCAAATAAAAAGACTCTTCGAATTTCAAAATGTACTTTCAATACTTAAAAACAAACAGCAAGCCATGAATAAAACTTGACAGCAAACAGTGGATAGCAAATTTAGCAGAGGGCGGTGTGTGATCCAGATGGGACAGGAAACACTATAGCATTCAACTTGAAATAAGGAAGTCATGTTTAAAAAATCCTTCAGGTCGTGGTTTAACGTCAATTTCATGTTCAAGTTCAAGTACTTGCATATACACGTATGATATTAACAAACGCATGCTTGATTTTTATTGCATTGGCAATCCTTTGTAAAAAATACATGCCAATTTACTGCCATCAGCATCATACATGAACTTTCCGCTTTTCCGGTCTCTCGTGGACGCTAATATGACTTTTGGTGCTCACGCGTAACATATATTGCGATCATACACTAAAACATTTTTTTTCTTCATTTCAAATGCTTAAAAATGATTTGAAATGACTTTTTATCGCTGGTTTTATCCAGAAAAGTGCACCAGATTGTATGCGAACGAGTCATTTCGGAATTTACTTCTTTGAAATAGTGTCCCAGTCCTGTTTGCGCTGACGTTTGATTTGAAATTGAGAGCGGGACACAATTCGAAAACAGTGAGAAAAATAATGCATTTGAGACTTTTTTGAGCCCGAGTCGAAAACAAATTCCTCAAATACTGTTAAACGTAATATATGTCTTTAAAGTTGAAATTTCATTCAATGGTCCTCAAAAGTCTGTTTTTTAATAATCATGTTCTCGTCAGAGAAGAACCAACGTTCCTCGATATTTGATTACATTCTTAGACAAAATTGGATCGAAACTTCAGTCCAATCTTATTTCCTTACGCCGTCTGACATGATTTTCTTATGCCTCTAACGTACATTTTAATTAAAACCTTAAGTATTCTTAAATGTTTTAAAGGCAATCAAACACGGACCGAAAGAAAGAATTACAATACAACTTTTTCGGCCTCGGTGGTAAGAGTACCAATTTCTTGTTGTATAGAATACAAAAATATTCCTTTTAACGCAAATCAAATACCACAAAGGAACATGATTTGTAGCTTGCTTAAATGAAACTTCTCCTCCATGAAATCGAACAACAAATAAAGTACATGTATGAAGAGTTGTTGATAAAATAGTAGGAAACTGTATAGGAACGGTTCGGTGGGCGGACAAGGGGGGAGGGGATGTAGTATATAACGTATTTTAAAGCATTTCACTGTATGTTATGCAAAATTACTTGAAACAGTGAATTATTTGAATCTAGAAAAAAATATTAAATCTAGAATGCTTAGACCAAGTTGAGATTGAGATCTTAGATGTCAACGCAGTGCATAGACCTATACACTATATGGATATGGACGATATACCGTGACAGTACGTACATTGGCGTTATATTCTATACCAGTATATACTGTGCACTATATTCTATTCATTTTCAGAGGTGTTGAGTGCTTCAACACCCCTGTTCTCTATACAATGTATACAGCCAGAGATTTTGAAGATTTACTTCAACTCCTCTGTTATAGTCTATATACATTGTGGAAGCGTGCACTATACTCTATTCATTGTCAAGAGGTGTTGAAGCAGTGCTTCAACACCCCTGTTCTCTATACAATGTATACAGCCAGAGATTTTGAAGATTTACTTCAACTCCTCTGTTATAGTCTATATACATTGTGGAAGCGTGCACAATACTCTACTCATTGTCAAGAGGTGTTGAAGCAGTGCTTCAACACCCCTGTTCTCTATACAATGTATACAGCCAGAGATTTTGAAGATTTACTTCAACTCCTCTGTTATAGTCTATATACATTGTGGAAGCGTACACTATACTCTATTCATTGTCAAGAGGTGTTGAAGCGGTGCTTCAACACCCCTGTTCTCTATACAATGTATACAGCCAGAGATTATGAAGATTTACTTCAACTCCTCTGTTATAGTCTATATACATTGTGGTAGCGTGCGCTATACTCTATTCATTCTCAGAGGTGTTGAAGCAGTGCTTCAACACCTCTGCTCTCTATGCAATGTAGATTTTGAAACTTTACTTCAACTCCTCTGTTATAGTCTATATACATTGTGGTAGCGTGGACTATTCTCTATCTGTAGATATGAACCCCTGTTATAGTCTATATACATGGTGGTGACGTGCACTATTCTCTATTTGAATAGAGGTGTTGAAGCAGAGTTTCAACACCTCATCACCTCTATTTATTCTTTGTCCAGTGAAAATGAAAAATGGGAGAAAAATGCTTAGATTTTTTTTTGTTGGTTTTGTGTTATATCAGACACCACATTTAATATACTATAAGTATAATACACTCACATTGTACAAAATATAATTTTTGGGCAAAATGTTTTAAAAGTTAAATGAAAATGAGAATTTCTGGACTTAGCATCAACTCTGCCAAATTTTGCAATAAAATTACCAAAATAACTTTTTAAAACAGATATTATATAACATTATAAGATACTTGAAATATACAAACTATGTATTTTGTAAAATATGATTTTTAGGTAAATTTGTTAGAAAAAAAAAATGAAAATTTCTGCATTTTGCCAATTACTTTGTCAAATTTTGCAATAAAATTACCAGAATTACTGTTTTTAAATATATCTTATATTACAGTATAATAGACCTTAAGTAAAGAAACTACATACTTATGTGAAATGTGCTTTTGGGGCACAATGTTTGACAAATGAAATGATTTTTTTTGAAATTTGGTCACCTAGGCATCAATGAATTTTAAGTTTTTATATTGCAGATATTTACCAGTCGCGCAAAATGCACAATTGCAAACAACATGCAAAAGCACTTTGAAACCAATATAATGCGACAGGCGCTTTGGTGTGCCAAGCCTTGCCTTGCAAACATCTACATAAGCCTAAAAATGTCTGTCTGAGATACCAGGCGTGAAGCTGCATATAACACTAGTATGCGGATGAATCCACATGATTCTGATAAAAACATAAAAAATATCAGCCAAAGTTGCAGTATGCATACTTGACTACATGATCCTTTAAATGTCATTTATATTTTCCAGTACAAAATAAAGCACCTCAGAGCGCCCAGAATGCACCATGTTTTTCAAAATATTCTGAGGGGGCATGCCCCGAGACCCACCTAGCAATTATGAATCCACATATAAAGGGCTAGCTAAGCCCCTTACTTCTGTATGCAAAACAAGACTACATGCTCATCTTTTCTTTATCTATTCTGCCTGTTAATTTGCTTGTAAACTTATGTTAGTCAACAATATAATAACATTAGCTGGGCCAAAATACAAAAGTCTCTTCTTATGTTGAGAAAAATTCGAAAAATTCCGTTACTGTTTAATTTCCGTGAATGTTTATTATTCTTTTGCAAAGAGGTATGCAATTATGATTGCAGGGTTTATATGAAAATACGATATCAGGAATGGTCTGAAACAGCCCTAAAACACACAAAAGCCTTAAATGAAACAAACATATTATATATTAAAGAGAATTGGAGTACTGTCTATAAAACATACACCTTAAAACACAATCTATGAACAGTTTTTTTCTTATAAAAAAAGCTACAACAAAAATATCGCTGGAAGTGATGGTACTTCCCATATGCCCGTTTTCTTTGAAAAAGCAGAACTTGTAATTCAGTGTGCTAGTAGAAGGTAAATTGTTGTTGCATTATTATACACAGTTGGAAATACCATTTTTAATAATTTTTTTCATTGTTAATGCTGCACTCTCACAGATATATGAATTTTTATTATTTTTAACTTGGAATGAAAAACTTTTGTGCACATGTCTGATAACAGTTATATGAGACTGCATACAAAATCACAGTTTTTCCTATTACCATTTAAAACTCTATGTTTAATGGTTAGTAATGCTTGAGAAGAAATGAAAATTTTGGCAGTTTTTCAGACAATTGAATTCTGTTTCATTGAGAGTTATCTTATATGACTGGATTGAAGGCATTCATGCTAAAGTCAGACTATTTTAATTATTTTTTTCAAAGCAAATGTGAAAACTCTTAATCAGTGACAGTGCAGCTTTAACATCCTTTTAGATTTAATCACTATGATTTCAAAATTATCAGACAAACATGATACTAGATGTATACTGTCTTGTTTGGAATTCTTGCCCTTATTCAGTATTGGTTCAATCATAGCAGTATTTATTTGAACTGCCTCTAGGTTAAAGTGTGATAAAATTCATAAGATGTCAAATACATAATTATATAAGATTCACAATTCTTTGAAGGAATGAACTCCTGCTTACATGTCATATGACAAATTATGGACAAATACAGAACCTAATCCTAATAGTTTTTCTCCAGAATTATCAAAGGGGTCACTCTTAACAAAGATCTAGTATAAACTTAATACTAATTTCTTTAGTTTAACAATGTAATAAAATCTTGAAAGGCCATAGGCAGGTAGTTCTGACGTTCATACCCTTCAAAACCTTTGACAAGAGGCATGTCTATCAAATATAATTATGAATTACTGGTGTAAATGGGTAGTGGGTAATGCACATGTCAATTGTAACCACCACCACCCCCGTCTGGGGGTATACTGGGTGTGAATGCGGTGGTTTTGTCTTACCTATGGTATGTTGGATGCGGGGGAAATTTGGCAGGGATTTTAGTTCAGGATCAGTTCAGGGAATTTAACCTGGGGTAGGCTGGACCAAAAGTCAAAAGTCCCCGGACCTGGGGGCGGGATGTGGTTACAATTGACTGGTGCATTATGCTATTCATTTTGTTGCCCACTCTTTTGTTTTTGTTTGATAATCCATTGCACACAACTATAGATCAGGATCTTAAATACTATATATGTTGAAAATTGACAACTTTTGACATCAATGTTTTAGTTATAGTTATGAATAATGAGCGTTCATTCATTGCTTTTTTATCAAATCACAATCATAAGTGTTAGCAAAGCACACCACTTTGTGCAGTAATGTTTAATGCTGTGGCTCCTCTTATCAACCAAGCACTTGGGCTGTTGGTGGATAACCATTTCCCTAGTTTCCTCCCTGTCTGGTCACCTGTTTGAAAATTAAAACATTGATAATATATAATAATGACAAAACTTGAAAGTATTGTACACTATGTTTATACATTTGCTGAATTAAATGAATAAGCTAAGGAAATGTACATTCAAAACAAAAGGGCCAGCATGGCCCTTAATTGGTCACCTGATTAAAATGACCATGAACAAGTCAGTCAGGTAACAACTGGTTATGAAAGGTGTTGCTATTTGCTTAGCAGGTTAGTGGTTGCTGTGTTATTTGATGGTTGATAAGGACTCCTCAAAGAAGGCTGCTCTTTGTTAACAGAAATGAGAATTATGGTAAGCTGGTTGTTCCCATGGTCAATGGATGTTACGGTAATGAACCAGAATGTTGCTATGGAAGTAAATGATTACTAAGGAAGTAATTGGTTGCTATGGATGTTGGCTGTTGCTCAGGAAAAAATGGTTGCTAAATAAGGCATTGGTGCCTATAAAGGTAGTTAATGGATGCGTTGGAAGGAATTGGATGCTAAGGAAGTCATTGGTTGAATGGGGATTCATTTGTTGCTATGGATGAAGGTAGTTGCTAAGGCAATCATTGGTTGATAAAGAAGCCAAGGATTGTTTAGGAAGTCATCATTTTTTATGGAAGTCATTGGCTGCTGTAAATGAAGTATTTGATAAGGATGTCCTTGGTTGCTTATAAAGTGGTTGTTAAGGAAGACATTGTGAGTTTGGATTGTTAAGTCACTAAGTTAGACAAGTGGGTTCCTTAAGGGTACTACGAGGTCTACGATTTCCTCAACAAGGCAAAACCTTGCTTAACATCCTGCCAAAAGGTGATTATTATATTGTTGTAACAACTTGTTTCATAATCTTTGAAACTAAATACCTTTTAGTTTAGACATCAGTTTCTAAGGAATTCATACATTACTGCAGAAGTCATTGCCTGATTTGAATGTGTATCAATTTTTGTTCTAGAAGTCTATCATTAACTGGGGAACTCTGGTTAGGACAACTTTGACCCCAAGGACGAAACTTGAACAACATTCATAAAAAAAATTTATGAATTCTTTTTACTGCCTGTACAATGTACCTCGCAAATTCGGTAAAAAGTCAACTTTGGGAAAAATACAAAATCAGGCCAAAATTGCTTATATAATGGCAAATATACATTTTTTAACTTTTTTATGCATACCTTATGCTGTGAAAGAGTAAGACTTGTCAAGATTTTGTTTATATTTCAAGAAATTCATTGCTATTTTAATCTGGAATGTAATGTAATTTTTTTTAATTTTGGGGAAAATGGAGTTTTTCACAATAAAAAAATCACTGACAATGAACTACAAACTCCAACATATAAACACCACATACACAAAAACAAATTGATTACATATATAAATTACTGAATATTCACATGGTCTTATGATATTATTGATGAATATTATAATGTTATTTTTAGATACCAGTTACGGGTAGTAGTAATGAAGAATACCAGATTACAAAATCAAAGTGGAAATTGGAACTATTAGAGAATCACTTTATTTGTGGGTAGGTCACTTAAATATTCATTGAGGTGAAAAGAAATTACCATATGATGTATTGCATATGTTTAACCGCTGTTGCACAATCATCATTTCCAAGTGACTGTCTTCATGTCCAGTACTAGCTTACAAAATCCCTTTCTAGAAAGTCAAAGACTTCATCTGATGCATCTTAAAAAAGGAAGAATACAACACAATCATGAACACAATAAATGCAAATAATGTTGGGTATGCTTTAAACATGATTCAAATGCAAAACATCTTGGCAATTATTTCTAGAGCAATCTAAATGTCCTACATGAGATTTATTTTCTTATGAAAAAGTGATGTTTATGTACAAGCCAAATATACTAGAAATGTGTCAAGTGGACATTAACTTAAGTCTTGTGTTGCTTGGTGAATTGCATATACTGTGAATGAAGATGATTAACAAAAAAACAGGGATTTCTCATAATATGACAAAGTTTTTTTTACCAAGTTTGGTAAAGATTATTGAGCCATACAATGTTTTTATCTGGACTGCATCGTCTTTTATTCTGGGCAGCATAATATGGAAATCCAGGCCATGTATACATCTGGGTTTTATCTGTAATGGACCACATTTTCCAAAATGTATGTAGGCAAATGAGTTACATGGAAATAAAAACTATCTATACATAATAATAAGTGATTTGTATACATGTGTTTACCTTGGTATTATATACCCATAGATATATTATATGACATAATATTGGGTTAATACAAAAAAAAATGAAAGAATATATAATTAGGTTAATGATAAATCAAGCAAATTTAAACTAACACAAACAATTATATGTATATATTTACATTATTTCACAGTAAAATATAATAGAAATTTATAAACATTGGCATAATGCTTAAATCAGGTATCTATTTCAAGGCAGTTGTCATTAAATCATAAAATTTAAAGCTGCACTCTCACAGATATACCATTTTTACAAATTTTTTGTCTTGGAAAGAGCAAATTTTTGCATAAATATCTGCAAACCAATGATATATGATTGCTGCCAAAAAATCAGATCGTAGATTTCTATATTTCCGTTCGAAAATTAATGTTTTATGGCTTAAACCATTACTAATGGTTTAAGAAAAATGCATAAAACATTACTTTTTAAACTTAAATATAAAAATCTGCTATCTAATTTTTTGTCAGCTGTCTTAAATAACTGGTTTCCATGGATTTTCGCAAAAATTGCCTCATTCCAAGACAAAAAAATTGTCAAAACGTTCAATCTGTGAGAGTGCACCTTTAAGGTCAAAACTAGAAAATGAAACTTTAAACAATTAACTTAAAAACCATGACTTATGGTACAAGTATTTCCACATCGGAGCGGCTGGTTCTTACACACTGACAGTGACACACAATACACTCCACTCCTCTCCATTAACCCTTTATATATATTACAGTCGAAACTCGTTGGCTCGATATCTCATGGCTCGATATCCTCGTTGGCTTGAACCAGATTAAAAGAACCGATTTTGTTTAACTCTTTGTTCATATAAAATTTGATCGGATGGCTCGATATATTGAGGGTCGATATTTCTCCACGCTCGAAGTCATTTTCGCGGTTCCAAGTAAGAATTTCACAATTTTGTTTGCTTGGGTCGATGTCATTTTCGCGGGTTCAGGTAAGAACCTCACACCTTGATTTGTTTTGTTGGCTTCATTTAGCACACGGCGCTAATCGATAAAAATTAATTCAATTTATTATAATTATTATCAAATTTGAATGACTTAACAGTTTGAATAAACATGCCATCACTTTATCTAAGTTCTTTCCCTAATTGTTATACATGTATAAATTTCAATGCATCCTTATATAACTAATAAGCTATGTTTTTGTTACCCACTGTTTAAAATTACTTGTTTGCTGTTTTCGCATAATTTTTATAATTAATAAAAACAATCAAATAATATTTTCTAAGTATCGAATAAGTGATGTTACGAACTTTAAGACGTGTAACTATGCCCAATTAATACTCTTCTTTCCCGGAGATAGCATAGCCAATAACAAACGAGGTAAACAAGACTTTTTGTAACGAATAATAAAAAAAATAACATTCTGTAAGCAATCCCGCTTGGCTCGATATTCTCGAGGCTCGAAGTATTTTGGCTGGTCCCTAGAATATCGAGCCATCGAGTTTCGACTGTAGTTTAAAGCTGACGGAGGCACTCCTGCCATGTACCGCTGCCACCATTTAAGTAAACCTGGGAGGAGAAGTGCCCCAGTGTGGAGCTTGAACCAACAACAACTGCTGGAACACTATCATGGCGCTGTAACCAACTGAGCTAACTGAACGGCTGGTTCTCATAGACACGATCTACATCTACAATAACTTTACAATGTACATGAATACATAAATAACTCAAGTATGAATGCAATGTATTCATGTACATTGTAAAGTTGATGTCTACTGTACTACTTTAAAAGACACATGCATGTACCCCAAAATTAGTTTTGACAGGCATGACTCACTAATGCCAGTTGTGAGCTTGTTCCTAGCTTCGATCAAGATATTTCTTCTGAAAATGACATTGAATACACTCTAAAGCCTAAAAGGCTGTAAAATATGCATTCAACATCTTGATAAGCAACTATCTTAAATAAATTAAAATATTAGGATACAGAATGATGTGAAAGAGACTTTAAAAATATCGCTGCATTGTTGGATGTTGGTGCTGTCATCTGATGATCGGTCAGCGGCAATGATTGAGGCAAGCATCAAGTATATTTAAATAAACATTGCACTTTAACAGATTAAATGTTTTGACAACTGTTTTATTTTTTGTCTTTATACAAGCCAATAAATGCATAAGTGCAAGAAAAACAGTGACACAAGACTGCTTAAAAAAACATTGGATTGCGTATATATTTTAGTTAAAGCTTCACTATCACAGATATACCATTTTTACAACTTTATTTTTTGTCTTGGAAAGAGCAAATTTTTGTATAAATATCTGCAAACCAATGATATAGGATTGCTTACGAAAAACCAGATCATAGATTTTCATATTTCCGTTTGAAAATTAATGTTTTATGGCTAAAACCGTTAATAAACGTTTTAGAAAAATGAACAAAACATCAATTTTTGAACTGGTATATATAAAAATCTGCGATCTATATTTGTCAGCAGTCTTATATAACTGGTTTCCATGGATTTTCGCCAAAATTAGTACATTCCAAGATAAAACATAAAAAAGTTGGCAAAATGTTCAATCTGTGAGAGTGCAGCTTTAAGAAAATGATGTTTTATGCATTTTTCTTCCAACTGTTAGTAGCACTTTTAGCCATAAAACATTTTTTTAACGGAATATGTCAGCAGGCTTATATCACTTATTTGCATATATTAATTTACACAGAAACTGGCTCATTCAAACTCCAAGACAAAAATAAAAAATAACAAAGTTGTCAAAATACATGTATGTGAGAGTGCAGCTTTAAGGAGTACTTCGTTATATCAATAAAATATACTCGTTAAACTGTCAATTGTTTACGTATCTACATAAATTCAATTACCTTTTGAACTAGAAAGTGTTATATTTTCAAAGAAAATAGCCATATACCTCTGTGTCGGTCAAATTCGATGTTTTGAACCCGTTTGAACCTCTCTCGCGCGTGCTAAATACTAAATGACGCAATGTTTTGGACTGGTCTTCATTTTCTTCGATACAGGCACAACCGAGCGTAAATATTAAGCGAGAAAGTCTAGTGGAACGATGCAGGGTTCATTGGGTTTGTTTACAAAAATTCAAGCATCCGGTTAAGAAGACGACAAATAAGAATGGTATTAAGTTGGTAGAATGGAACTCCTTCCTGATTCCTGCACATGTAAG
This sequence comes from Mya arenaria, assembly GCF_026914265.1. Classification (NCBI taxonomy): domain Eukaryota; kingdom Metazoa; phylum Mollusca; class Bivalvia; order Myida; family Myidae; genus Mya; species Mya arenaria. The sequence continues at coordinate 34,717,367 of NC_069127.1, read as the reverse complement.
TTGTAAGTATTGACTATATCGGGATACCATACAGGACACTCAAGTGTTATTTTATATTTTCTTAGTTATCATGCAAATGTATCATTTAAAAGTTATTCAGGGATAGTTGCAAATGGTTTGTTTACATTAATTAGTTTTATGAATTTAATTGAATACACAAATTTTTATTAGAGCTTTGCACCAAATTAAATTCAGTTCATTTTACGGGAGTAACCCACACTAGCGGATCCAGAAAAGGGGTGGGACCCCCCCCCCCCAAAAAAAAAAAAAAAATATTCTGTAAAGAATCTCAGGACAATTATTCAAAAAATCTTTTGATCTTTGATATCATAATGGTAATTTTTTTTTACCAAAATGCAAAATGTAAAAAAAAAAAATCAAGTCAGAGATTGTGTTGGAACCGGTGTCGCCAAAATTGCAGTCCAGTGTTGTATCCACTGTGCTATGAAGGCTTATCCTAAACAGTTGGAATATTTAATCTTTATACCTAACTTGTAATATATTGGCGATTTTTTTTTATTGTAAATTATGTGGTACTTCAGTTAGTAAGTTTTAATGCATTGTACACATAGATACCAAGTTTATGTCAGTTTTCGTCAATTTTCTTTTTTTCCGCTATTTCATTAAACAGATTACAGCCCCTTTTAAACAAGTCTTTGGGAGGAACTGTTGGGGATTGTTATTAAAGCTGCATTTTCACAGATTTACCATTCTGACAACTTTTTTTTTCATCATGGAATGAATCATGCAATGTTAGTGCATAAATTATGTCCGCGAACCATGATTTAAAACTGCTGAAAAAATATCAGATAGCTGTTTTTCATATGTACGTTCATAATTGTTGTTCTGTGACTTAAATTTGAACACTTTCAGAAAAATGAAATAATAAGCAGATTTCTCAATACATGACTTCTGTTTTATTGTTAGCAATTAAAGGCATTGATTCTCTGAGATAATAATAATGTTAAAACAGTCAATCTGTGAGAGTGCAGCTTTAAGATTCATTTTTCCTAAGATCAGCCAAGTTAGTATTATAGCTAATTTTAGCTTAAAAGTAGGTGAATTTTATATTTATTTCAGACCAGATACTCTTGAGGGACCAATTTAAGGGCAAACAGACAAACGTTTTGATGCAAAGAAAGCATTGGATTTGAAAGGTAGATTTTTAACACATATTTACATGTACTCAATGTCATTTACTAGTATAACATAATGTATTCAAGTATAAGATATTTCAAGTATTTGGTCAGGTTGTTAGGTTTAATTGAAACTGTTAAGCAAATAAATGAAAGTCCATGCAATTTTGCATGCACATGTTTGTTGCATGCAGATTTTACTCAGATGGCATAGGGTACAGTTACTCTTGTAACTTGCTTAAAATAAATGCAAATGATTCTGCATGTGTCTGAAGTCATGTTTTATTTTTCTCTACAAATTGTTTTAAAAAATGCAATTGTTTGATTTCCTTTCTTATGTGTTATGCATTGCAGTTCCCATGGAGATGAAAAATGGAGAGATTCTAAAAGTATGAAGATACTCCTGTGTATAATGAGGAAATCTTGTCAGTGAATGGTAAGTTCTCTTTGGATTAATTCTATGTATAACAATATAAATATGAGGTAAGCCAAGAAATGAGAATTTACATAATTATTCTGTTCAAACATACATTGACATATTAAATATAAAGGCATATGTATGATTTGTCTCTGCTATTATACTCCTACCACTTGATGGTTAGGGTTCATTTGGACAAGTCTTCTATTATCCATAATTCCAAATGCTTCTGAGATTTCTAACACATATTAAATATGTTGAGGAGAAGTGCTGTGCAAAAAACATTTTTGTTTATGGTATTTTAGAGTTATTGGTCTTTGATTATTTTTCTTTCACTTTTCTATGTTTTTGAGGTATTAACTTCAAACTTCATGCACATATTGGACGTGATAAGAAAAATAGCTGTGCATATGAATCATTAAATTGTGTATGGTAGTCAAAGAATTGTAAACCTTTGATTATTATCTTTATATTTTTTTATTTTTTTTCTTCTCTTCATAACTTTTTTTCATTTTTTACTTTAATTTAACAAAACACTATTCTGTTTTTGGTATATTAAGGATTATTTTCTTATGTTTATTTTGTGCTTGGCAGTTTTAAAATTATTGCCTAATTGGTTACTGTATGCTTAAAAGCAAATATCACTCTCAGTGAAACCTCTTATTACAATAGGTGATAGCTGTAGTTTTTCATGGAAACAAGTGTTTGACAGTATGAGTCATTTTTTAGTAGCAATATATTATGTACATTTAAGGTATAAGTTCTCTTTTGCTAATCGTTCAGTTGTTTTTCAGTTGTTGCAATTGTGGACCAGGCCAGAGTTGTACTAAACCAACTAAGACACAATGAGATACAGGAATGACACAATGAGAAACAGGAAACAGGAAAGTGATGACTGATCGCCACCTGTTACAAATTCATCTAGGTACAGTTTTTTATTCCAGATTTGATACAACTGTAAACTGTTTTATGCATGCTATGATTATGTTCATCATGTTTGTTTAAGACCCTGATGATGAGGACTAAACTATTGATTATCCCTTGCCAAAAGGCAAAGTGGATACAGTAATTGTGTAATTGTGCACGTGTGTGTGCGTGTGCACGGAATGTAATCTTGAGCATAAATCCCCCAGGTATTAACTTCAAACTTCATATACAGATAGATCCCTATTGAGAAGAAGTGCAGTGTTAAGGGACCATAACTCTGTTTACAGTTCTTTTTGTAATAACCCTTTGTTATATTTCATACTGAGTTTTTGTCTGCAGCAGAACTTGAAAAGTCTTTGAGGTGTTGATCTCAAACTTCAAATATGTACAGATAGATCTCATTTAGCAGAAGTGCAGTGCACAGAAACCATAACTCAAGATTTTTTTTGTAGTAGTTGCCCTTTGTTAGTTTTCAATGTTATCCTTTGTTGTAATGCACAGTTGTGATCATGCTCAAATATGCTCATTCACATTAAAATTAATTGTCCAGGTTCAAATCCTGTAATAGAAACAATTATTTTCTTTCTGTGTTTAGCAAAGTTTATATGAACTATCTATCAATGTAAAATAAACTAAGATTTGTGTGTTTTTATCGTTTCTTATTTATTTGTATATTTTTTGTTACATATTTTTATGTGCATATATATAAAATCTATATCACAAAAAGTGTGGCTAATTTGTAATATTAAGATATAATATGTATAAGAACTATCATATTTCAAAATCAACCATAGAGCTTTTGCAAGATAGATAATAACTTAATGTATCTGATGAACAATAATGTGATTTTGGGATGCCAGCAATAACTTTTCAAGGTCAAAATATGTTCTTGTCATTGATTTTACATATAAGTAATCAGTATGCAAAGCCCTTTCAAATGATACTTATATGGGGTAACTATCAAATTTTAACATTGAAGCCAATGGCACAAATGAATGAAAAGCTCCTTAATAGTTCAATATTTGAAGCCAACAATGGAACTGTGTTTATGTATTGCTTAATGTACCTTTTTCTTTCAGAAAACTCCCCACATCCAACAAGAGACAGTCTGACTTCAAAATCTTCATTGAAGGCAACTTAATGGACAAGACATCCGTCACATAAAGATTCACTAAAATTGGAATGATATACCAATTTTAACTTTTAACAGACAAATACATTATAGATTTGAAAATAGATTACCCTTAGATAAGTTGGATGATTAACATTTACCTCAACACAGTACAAAGTGCTCATGTTGAACTATTGTGATTGATCATAGTCTGTCCTTCATTTTTATTAACAGTTTCATACAGTGTTAACACTTTAGTATGGGGACTCATTTTTAGCTCAACTTTTCGTAGAATATGGAGAGCTATACTACTCACCCAAGCGTCGGCGTCGGTGTCACCCCTTGGTTAAGGGTTTGCGTGCAAGCACACATAGGTTAATATCTCAGCAACTACTTGAGGTATTGCATTGAGACTTTATACAATGGTACTCAACCATCCAACCTACTTATTTAAACAAGTAAGATAACTCTAGTTTGCATTTAATGTAAATAATAGGCCTTTATTATTTGACTTAGAAATTCTGGTTAAGGTTTTGCATGCAAGCACACATAGGTTAATATCTCAGCAACTGCTTGAGGTATTGCATTGAGACTTGATACAATGGTACTCAACCATCCAACCTACTTTTTTTAAACAAGTAAGATAACTCTAGTTTGCATTTAATGTAAATATTAGGCCTTTATTATTTGACTTAGAAATTCTGGTTAAGGTTTTGCATGCAAGCACACATTATATCTAAGGTTAATATCTCAGCAACTGCTTGAGGTATTGCATTGAGACTTGATACAATGGTACTCAACCATCCAACCTACTTAATTTTCCAAGTTATATAACTATAGTTTGCATTTAATGCAAATACTTGCGTTTATTATTTCACTCAGAAATTCTGGTTAAGGTTTTGCATGTAAGCACACATAGGTTAATATCTCAGCAACTACTGGATGAATTGCATTGAGACTTTATACAACCACCCAACCTAATTGAATAATCAAGTTAGATAAAAATTCTGGTTAAAATTTTGCATGTAACCACATTTATGTTAATATCTCAGCACATCATGTATTGCATTGAAATCTAATCTTACAGTGATCCATGCATGTTTCGCCAAAACTTTTCAATCCTTTCACTGAAAAGCAGCGGAATAGTCGAGAGCGCTGTCTCTGTGACAGCTCTTGTCTCTTTGGTCTTTATTCATACTGGCCAGAATATGTTTACCAAAAAAATCTTAGTAGAGATTGATAACTGTTCAGGTTGGACAAAAAGCATGTAGGTTGTTTGTTCTAATAATATAAACTGTAAATGCTTCAGAAACTATATATATAATTTTCATGATATTTGTCAGTATTTATTCTCGTCAACATTTAAATGATATTAGGTGAAACTTGTTTATTGGTCAAAATGTGTTTGATTAGAGTGGCCTCAAGTTCCACTTTATATGAATGAAATTTGGTCAAGTTTTAGAAAAAAACTATGTTCTAGTTTTATAGGCCATATTCTCTTCCCAAGCCCTCCTTAAAGAATGAATGTAGGTAAGATGAAACAGGAGTCACTAAATCAAGTATTAAAAGCCTTAAAAATTGCTATTCATAGAGGTATTGTTTCCTCATCATAAATCACAACTTAGCCAGCAAGACTTTACAACAAATAAGGCATAACATGTAAAAAGTTAATAATTAGGCACATATTTTAGTGAATAAAATCTTGTGAACATATTATTGAAACAAATAATGTGTCTGGTTCTGAGGTGAGCAATAAAGCACATTGCTTAGTAACAATTGAGCTAGCTCATTATTAAAAGTTTGTTTTAAACATGAATTAAATGAATGCAAATCATATATTATTATTTTTAATCTATATTTTTTTTAGTTACCTTGTTCTGTTGTTAATTTCCATACTGACTTGGTCAATTACGGCTAATTGTCTAATTATATTTTAACTTCTAACCTAAATGTTTCATTGTACTTTTGAGTGTTCTGTTAACTATATTGCACATTATCCTATATGACAGTATAAATTCAATAAAACCATGGTTATTAAGTTCCATACATATTGGAGCACATGGTAAGCCTCTAGAAATGTCACTTCTTAAACCTAGATTCTTGATCTGTTCGCCACATTGTTTTGTTAATTTTTTGTTTATAAAAACAAATGATTGTTTAATGTCAAGGAAACCTTTTTAAAGTTAAAATGTAGATGTACATAGATAACTGTCAAATATTATTTACCATTTAATAACTGTCTAAAGGCAAAATTTCCATTCATTTTTATATTTGATTTGGGTCCCTAGGGTCATGGTCACTGTAACTAAAAATAGAAAAATGCTTGGTACTGAATAACTTCAGTTTTAATACATTTAAAACTGAATCTCACAATAAAGGCTGAAGTTCTTGTTGCATTGCAGCATTTCTAGTTAACTTTTTAATTTGACTCTTTTTATTGCTTTCGACAGGCACATATTACATCATTATTGTATTCATTTTTAAGACAAAGCCTCATTTAATTGAGCGTGCTGTCCAAAGACAGCTCTTGTTGACATAATTATAAGACACCTTATGTTATGGTTTATATGAACAATAGCTGTTTCTGTGTATGTTTTAGAAGAAACTTCCATTTCTTATCATATTGATGGACATAGATATACATACATGTACGGGATTATTGACATCAGATTCTTAGGATTAAATTTACTAATGTTCTGTTCATGTTCAAAATAGATACAGTTATGGTAAATGCATAGTCTTGTTTGTTTATAACATAGACAACCATGTCTTTTGGTTGTCCTGGTCTCCTGTCCTGTTATGTGAATTGGGTTTTATGGACATCTTCGATATTGTAGGTCCAATTCTAGTGTCTAGCTGGAAAAGTATTTAGCCTAGGGAGACCTTAGTTTGGGTTATCATGTTGGATATGTCTAAATGTTGGCATGTCGGGAAATGGCAATTTAAGGCTATGACAATTTAAAAATGTAGACGTTGCTGGGCAAGGCTCCACACCCAAGTGACTGTCGCATTATATTCTTGAAAAAATGCCTTGGGCTTTTGGTTTGTTATGAATTTTGCGAGTCTGGCAAATATCTGCATTATAAAATTCATCGACATACAGGTGACAGAGAAAAAGGTCAATTTTCAATGATTTCAAAAGATTTATTAACTAAAAGGGGATCATCATAAATGAATACAGAGAACAAGGTTAATTGATTTGACAGAGGATTGATGCAGAGCTTCAAATATTAAGGAGACAATTTCAGAAAAATGCACATAAATGATTTTTGTTTATTTGTGTTGTTTGATAACTGCTGTGTGTCGATTTTTATTTAATTTCATTTTACCCCCCAAATCACACTTCACACAATACATGGTTTCTACACTTTAGGTTTGTTATACTGTATTATAGTATCTATTGAATACAGTAAAATTTCTGGTCATTGTATTGCAAAATTTGTGCTAATAATTTGCAATTTCAGAAATTCTCATTTTTATTTAATTTTTCAAACATTTTCCCCAAAATTCACATTTCACAAAATTACATAGTTTCTTTACTTTTGATATATTAAACTGTAATATTTATGAAATACAGTAATTCTGGTCATTCTATTGCAATATTTGAAAAAGTTATTGGCAAATTCCAGAAATTCTCATTTCCATTTAATTTTTCATACATTTTACCCCGAAAATCATATTTTAAAAAAAAACTGTGTTTCTATATAATATATAATAATGTTAAATGATATATATTAGCTGCAGTAGTTCTGGTGTTTTTATTGCAAAATTAGGCAGAGTTATTGGCAAAATTCATAAATTGTCATTTTCATTTAATTTTTCCAACATTTTACCCCAAAAATCATTTTTTGCGCCATATAATTGTTCTATGATTTAAGTATATTAAATATGTTGCCTGATATGACATAAATTCATCAAAACTATTTTTGTGCAGTTTTCTTCATTTTTTGTTCAAAAATCTCCGTTTAAATCTCCGTTTGTATACATTGAATAGAGAACAGAGGTGTTGAAGCACTGCTTCAACACCTCTGAGAATGAGTATAGTATAGTGCACGCTACCACAATGTATATAGACTATAACACAGGTTCAAATTTACAGATAGAGAATAGTGCACGCCACCACAATGTATATAGACTATAACAGAGGAATTGATGTAAAGTTTCAAAATCTCTGGTTGATACATTGCATAGAGAACAGGGGTGTTGAAGCACTGCTTCAACACCTCTAAGAATGAATAGAGTATAGTGCACGCTTCCACAATGTATATAGACTATGACAGAGGAGTTGAAGTAAATCTTCAAAATCTCTGGCTGTATACATTGTATAGAGAACAGGGGTGTTGAAGCACTGCTTCAACACCTCTTGACAATGAATAGAGTATAGTGCACGCTTCCACAATGTATATAGACTATAACAGAGGAGTTGAAGTAAATCTTCAAAATCTCTGGCTGTATACATTGTATAGAGAACAGGGGTGTTGAAGCACTGCTTCAACACCCCTTGACAATGAATAGAGTATAGTGCACGCTTCCACAATGTATATAGACTATAACAGAGGAGTTGAAGTAAATCTTCAAAATCTCTGGCTGTATACATTGTATAGAGAACAGGGGTGTTGAAGCACTGCTTCAACACCTCTTGACAATGAATAGAGTATAGTGCACGCTTCCACAATGTATATAGACTATAACAGAGGAGTTGAAGTAAATCTTCAAAATCTCTGGCTGTATACATTGTATAGAGAACAGGGGTGTTGAAGCACTGCTTCAACACCTCTGAGAATGAATAGAATATATACCGTGCACAGTATATACTGGTATAGAATATAACGCCAGTGTATGTACTGTCACGGTGTATCGTGCATATCCATATAGTGTATAGAGTCTATGCACTGTGTTGATATAAGATATCAATCTCAACTTGGTCTAAGCATTCTAGATTTAATATTTTTTTCTAGATTCAAATAATTCACTGTTTTGATGTTAATCCAACTAGATATCCATGTAAGACCTTACAAGGCGGTAACAAATACATTTATTATGTTAAGTGTATGTTAGACCTAAACTTGATGTCTCTTACCAGGGCCTTCGTTAAATGTTTGGGTACTTGACTTGTCCCTGGTAATTCCATTGTATAAAATTAGTATGTGTATACCACGTGATAAATTGCGTCATAAATGCTACGTCGGAAGGCAATATTTTGTTTCGAATGAAGACTTTAAACAATGATAACTTTCCATTTTCTTTACCATTTTAAATAAAACATAGCGCAGTCTATGCCGCTTACGGAGCCCAACCTTCGGTCTTTTACCAAATTTTGATTCAGAGTTTAGTTTCTTATAACACTTCGACAAACCTTTTCACAATACGGCCGTCTGACGGAGCACTGTCAAAACATTGTTTTTGAAACAGGTTTGTCGAAGTGTTTGATGAAACTAATCACCTTATCAAACTCCGGTTATAAAACAAAGGTGGGGCTGCCCGTTGTTTCATTTAAAATGGTTTAGTAAAAGGAAAGTCATCTTTGATTTAAGTCTTCATTTGAAGCAAAATGTTGCCTTCCGACATAGCATATATGACGTAATTTATCACGTGGTATACACACACTGGAAATGTACGACCAAAATTTCGTCAATTTCTTGGCGATCGAAAAAGTCCTTCTATCGAACATAGTCATTGACAAGTTTTTGGCAATGTTCAAAATTGAAGAGCGAATATCTGTGACTTATTGCGGGTATGATGGGTATAAGTTGCATGGTTTGACGATCAGTCAAGGGACAACTGATGTCTTGTGATAGTTCGCAATATGATTTTAAAATCACGACTATTCCTGCAACAAGACATACTACTTGCACTTACGGTTGAACGTTCTTTGTCTACAGTATAATAAAACTATTTATTTCCTTGTCATAAGAGTTCATTGAATATATCTTACTGCTTTATAATTATAGAATACCACTCAATTCATTGATGACACTGCGCATGTTTCTGTATTGTAATGAACAATTTAAAGCTAACAGAGGCTAGTGCTGTTATTATGTGCATAAAGTACGTGCTTACAATTGAGAAAACACACGTCCGAACCGGATTAAAACTAAAGAAGCGGTGATAAATGCGCCAAAGTAAGAACGGTAGACAACTGAACCTTAGGCAATGAGAAAGACTTTCGTCCCTAAATAATTATTAAATTTCCTCAAAATTGTTAAATTACACAATTGATACAGATACGTTTAAACAAAAACTGTTGACATCAGCTTTGTATTATTTTTGTATTATTTAGCCTTTAAAAACAATTCTGATATGTTGAATGGCATATTGTGTAGTGGCTGGTTTATAAATGGGTGAACTTCTTCTAACTCTTAGTACAAATTATTATTGCAAACAATGAAAGTCTTACTGAATTGAAAGTGAAACAACTTTCTGCAATAATGGGGCTCAATATTATTGCGAAGGTGCTTTTTCAAGCATAATTTTAATCTGACGGAATTCAATATTATACTCAATTTACTTTACTACTTAAAATTGATAACAAATAAATCAAGCATTAAATCAAGATTGAAGATCATACAAACATCCTTAAAGCAACATTCCTCTTGCAGTTGATCGCTTGTTCCAAACGATGGAACATCAACATCAAAATGAATAGAACAAGCAAAGGGACTATCAACATGGTAAAGAATACTACCACAAAAAGGAATAACACCAGCGAAAGGGATTGTACTATCAAATAGGATATCACCATCAAAAGGAATATCAACATCAAACGAAATATCACCATCAAAATGTATATCAGCATAACAAGGAATATTACCATCAAAAGTAATAAATTGTACCACCAAAAGGAATATCACCATCAAAAGGAATATCAACATCAAAGGAATATCATCATCATAAGGAATATCACCATGAAAAGGGATATCACCATTATGGGAATATCAACATCAAAGGAATATCATCATCATAAGGAATATCACCATGAAAAGGGATATCACCATTAAGGGAATATCAGCATCAAAAGGAATAGCACCATCAGAAGTAATAGCACCATCAAATTGTTAAACATTTATTTTATGATAAATTGGTTAAAAGCTTGTATTTGCTAATTTCACAAACTTCATTGAAGCAATTTTTTTCCTGGAAATTGATCCGTCGTGTCGTTCAGAAACGGAATGTTATTGTAGCACTATCCAAAACGGGACGAAATAACGAATGTTTTGAGAATGCAATCATGAGTTTGTTTGCGTATAAACTATGTACTTCAAAGGGTTGACAATACACCTTTAGACCACTGATTATTACGGTTTTGGGGATAAGCTGGGAAATGCTCTATTGTTCTTAGAAAAGAATACAAGTGGAAGATTGTCTGATAGTTGTTTAAATCATACTTTTAAAAAAAAAAAACATAGTTTTTGTTTTATCAAATACAATTATGAAATCATAAATATCGAATTAAATGGTTGACACATTAATTTAAATCTAATTGTCAAACCGTTAAGTTATCAAAGGTAGAAATCAACAAAAATTAGACAACTAAACACATGTTTTCAATGAAAAACTATTACAACGAGGAAATGCTTTTAGGTAGCATCAGTGCTTATAGATCAATAACATAATTTCTTCGATTCTAATAAAAATATAACAAATAGTTTAACATATCAGATATGTTATAAGGTAAACGCCTAAGCAGTTCAATAAACCTTAAATGTTTCTTGGTTGGGCAAAATCGGAATCATTAATTCGCAGATTATAAGTATCTTCCATGGCTGAGAGTGTAAGATAGGTTCATTCCGACCCGAGCGGAGGGTGTTTTGCGGAAACGAGGGATGAACCTATCTTACACGAGCGGCTATGGTAGATGCTTTTTCTCCCACCTCAGTTAAACAAAATTAAGTAAAAATGTATTTTTGCTGGAACTCTTTTGTTTTTAGTGAAAATAATTGCATATGGATATGCGATAGCACGTGGTTGTCATGGATATGCGCGCAGTTATCCAGTTAATGTTAGTCAAATCGGTCTCTTTAAATAGTTCTAAGGAGAATGAAGCATTATTTCTTTAATGGTGCGTGAAAAATGTTTTATGGCGACATTTGAAGTGAGAAATAATTAATAAGCGTTCTAAATATTGCCACAAGACAAGAATTCCTTGATGCTACAGACGACAGTCTTCAACAAGGGAGGTAATTACAATGTGTTGACCATGAAAAAGGAGTTCCATCCGGGCATTTTATTTTCGCCCGTGGGCAAAATAAGAATATCTAGCATGGTTACATTATTGGATCTACTTATCTGAGGTGGGAGAAATACATGATAAAATACATGTCGAAAATTGATGAAAACGGTATAAAAATTATCAACAATTCTGTTTAAATGTCAAGCAGGAACAATGTGAAATAAATATAACAACATAATATCCTTTACAAACTGACGTTGCTAGCATAAATTTACTTAGCATTCGCCACTTCACAATCTAGTGCTTTGATTTATAAAATTCCCTCGCCCAATCTCCAACTAGCCGGCACAGACGATACAAGGTTTGAACCGGGCGGTTTGGGGATGACGGTAAAGTTGGAAGGTAGTTGTTAGTTGGTAGTTGGGGATTCGAATAGTCAACTACCTACCCTTTGCCAGTTGGGGATTCGAATAGTCAACTACCTACCCGTTGCCAGTGGGGGATTCGAATAGTCAACAACCTACCCGTTGCCAGTTGGGGATTCGAATAGTCAATTACCTACCAGTTGCCAGTTTGGGATTCGAATAGTCAACTACCTACCCGTTGCCAGTTGGGGATTCGAATAGTCAACTACCTGCTAGTTGCCGGTTGGAGATTCCAAAAATCAGAGTTAGATGTGGATATTGAGCTACTCGACTATTTCCAGACGATTATTCGCAAATATCCAACTACCAACCAGTTGGTATTACCAACCAGTTGGTAATTGAGGATTCATATTATGTCTATATATGTGGTTTTAAAGGTCACATATGAGAAATTCGACCGCCAAATGTTTGTTTATGCATGTACACATGTGTATCTTTGCGACAAACAGTTTTAAATCACTTCGCCAGTCGGATATTCGACCATTTCCAGTCGATTATTCGCGAATATTCACCTACTAACCAGTCAGTGATTGGGATTCAGATTATGTCTATATTTATGGTTTTAAAGGTCACCTATGGAAAACTCGACCGCCAAATGTTTTTCTATGCATGTAGGATATACACTCTAAACAATCTATAACCCTTACAGAAAAATGCATTAAATGTGAACAGTTATTGTGAATAATATGTAAATATTTTGCGAACTATCTGCGAACATGTGTCTTCTTCTAAGAATTCATTCGCACAATATTCCCGGAATGTTCACTTTTCACATGGAAATTAGATTATCTGCGAACTCAAATTGTGAACAAATTGTACAAATGGAGATCATTAAATGTTAACAACTCGCGAATATTAAATGTTAACAATTCGCGAATATTAAATGGTAACAACTTGCGAATATTAAATGTAAACAATTTGCGAACAGTACATGTAAACAATTTGCGAATAGTACATGTGAACCATTCGCGAACTATGAACCAATAAATGTTAACAATATGCGAACAATAAATGTGAACTATTGGAGATCAATAGATGTGAATGACCTGTGATATACATATTGTGATACTGTGTGCAAAACTTTTGGAGTCAAATCCTAAACTGCCATTTTGGAGTATATATCAAATATAAGAAGTGAAAACAATTATTATACAGTTTATTCAAACACAGGTAATTATTCATTTTGTTTTAGTATACATACATGCATTATACCTTTTAACAAACATTGTTTTCTTAACTTTTCCAATAATTTTGTCTTATATACTTGTCAAAAAATCCATTTAAGTAACTTACTGGTAACCATACTTATTGTTTATAACATACAGTTTCAGTCATAATATTGAAGAAATGAGCTGCAGTAAGATTAGATTACCATATCTAAGTTAAATTGAAATTTTAACAGTTTTTTTTTTAAGTGTTATAAGGGCATGCAAACCCCTGGCCCCAGTTATGAAAAAGGTAGAACTAAGAAATAGTTCGGCAACCTCCTGCTTTCATAGAATTAAAAGCTTAAGTCAGTCAAATATTTGTCAAATGATTTAAAACAGTGTTTGTCGCAAAGATACACATGTGTACATGCATAAACAAACACATGGCGGTCGAATTTACATATGTGACCTTTAAAACCGTATATAAAGACATAATCTGAATCCCCAACTACTGACTGGTTAGTAGTTGAATATTCGCGAATAATCGACTGGAAATGGTCGAATATCCGACTGGCGACTATACGAATACAAGTGATTTAAAACAGTGTTTGTCGCAAAGATACACATGTGTACATGCATAAACAAATATTGGGCGGTCGAATTTACCATATGTGGCCTTTAAAACCATATATATAGACATACCACTGGTTGGTAGTTGGATATTCGCTAATAACCGACTAGAAATAGTCGAGTAGCTCAATATCCACATTTAACTTTGATTTTTCGAATCCCCAACCGGCAACTAGCAGGTAGTTGACTATTCGAATCCTCAAATGGCAACTGGTAGATATTTGAATATTCGATTCCCCAACTACCAACTACCAACTACCTTCCAACTTTACCGTCATGGTTTGGGACGCCTATAAGGATATAGCTGTATTTTATGTACTTATGGTAAGCATGTCTCTTCATTTAAGAAAATGTAAGTACATTTTGGCATACGTCAGTTGCATATATCTTTACAAGGGTAATTTACACTTAACTTTAAGACATTTCAGTACAAAGGAACACAATATTTCCTCATCTTCTTTTAAATATGTTTAATAAACTTTGGAAATCTTTTTACCACAAAATGTGAGATTCTTTAACTAGGGCTTGAAGTACGGAAAGTTCAGAATAGCTTTAGTGGTTTCTGTCTTCTAGTCCATTACAAGAATTGTCAAGACAAGAATTCGTCGTTACAAAAGACAGAAGTTGGTGATTTATGCTTGTTTTCATCTGTTTCCTGGTAACAAATGGAACAATTCTGGCAAATAGAGATTTTCAGTGTCAAACGAGGGCAGTTTTCCCGTGCACTTTTTTGCGAAGGAACCTGTTGACGTTTAACATGTTCGTATTTCGTGTGAAATGTAAAACAAAATGCCTAAAAAATGAACTCTTTTTCTACAATTGATAGTTTACAAAACAATGGTCTATTTTGCCTGATAATGGTTAAAACGCTGAAATATAACAATTGTTTTGTTTGCATGAGTGCCGAGCTTTTGCTGTATGATGTTACAAATACAGTAGGTGAATTAAATAATATTTAACGAAGTAAGAAGGAAGTTGTCGCCAATATGAACTGTACGAACGAGTTAAGGTTCATGCGCGTAGTACGATACCTTGATGAACTCAATAATCATTTGATAAGTAATTAAATGAGAACTATTGGGTGGTTATTTTCCTTGTCAAAAGTAATTTGAAAAATTACTTAGCTTTTTGAGTGTAACAATATGTTTAATAATAAAGAGTTGTCAGACTCTATTCAAAGACATTTACCAAATTAGTTCTTGAAGTACGTTCAAGGAATATCTAATCTTTTGAATTTAAAAAGCTTTCAGAAATAAAGAGTTGAAACCAAATGGACTAAAAATCATTACATATATTTTTATATGAAACACAACAGCTCATTTTTATAAATTCCATGAGCTATTGGCAATAGTAACACTATCTCGTGAAATAAATTACAATCTGATAAGACGAAATACGAAATATTTATTAGAAACGTTCGATACCCAAAAAGATCAACGGACCTATTTTTACGCTCTGTGATTCTAAAATATTTCTTGTGCTCTTTCCTTTAACTTGTCAAACTGTCTTTAACTGACTAGGTGGTTAGAATAGTGATGGGTTTGGCCTTAGATATGTATTTAATCAAGCATGTAACGCTGAAGTGTCACGAGATGAATACCACTTTTGAATAATTGGTCTGGTATGCTCACATTGAAATTGGAATTTGTATTTTAAATTCGTTTTTCTCTCAATCTCAAGGTTTACACCAATTTCTTTCAGACAACATGCAGGGGATTGGTATTGTGTTTGTTATTGCACTTTGTGAGAAGCAAACTGATATTGCTTTTCTTTGCAATTCTTCTCCGCCTTCTCACACTTTTGATTTTATGAATGCTATTGAAGCATTAATTGACGTAGCGTGGAAACGCGAAGTCATTATGGAATAGGTTTTGATGCTGTAACATGGAAAGTCACGTGATCAAAATGGACCACCAAACATTTTTTTAAAGAATCATCAACATACAAAATAATATGTATGCATTATACCGTTAATACAAACCTTAGGACACATTTAATTGGGGTTTAATAACTTGTCCCCAGACTCGTAGGCTACTTTTTTGTAGCTTTATTTACGAACCTTAGGACCTGATTAAACAAAACACAGAAAAAAACGTTTTGGAGGATGCTTAATAAATGGTTAAATGTGAAGAATCAAAGAACATTCATCACATATAACAGTCTCAATGATCAGCTATGCAATAAGCACGTCTGTTTTATTGTCTTCTTATCTATCTTTTCCTTTAATTAATATTATTTAGCTTTCAGTTGGAATATTTATAAGAATAACAGTTTAACAATGATTGTTTTGTTTATTAAATATTTAAAACATTTTTTTCTTAGTTAAAATGAAAATTATTTGTATATAAAGCAATGTGGTATTTTTGGCAATAAGAAAATCATATTGAATATAGGTTTCCAATCAATATCTGAAGAACGTTATGAACCAGCAAGCTCAAACTTTGTAGGCTGGATGGTCATGAGCAGCAAATGAACCCTTTTGAGGTTAAAGGGTCAAAGCTCAAGATCGTTATGACAGTAATAAGGACATACACAGATTCCTATCGGTAATTGAATCCGACTTAAGCCCAGATACCTCGAACTTGGTAGACTGAGATCACTCAGGCATAACCAGCAACCTACTTATTCGACATCATTAGGTCAAAGGTTAATGTCAGGCTTGCCATATTTGCCGTATAAATTATTTAAGAGTTCAATTTTGGAGATCTAAAGAAAAGAGAGCGGGAGGCCGAGGATGCTACCTCTATTTTTTTGTAGATCTTTAAAATATGACTCTTACTAATTTTTTTTTTTTTGTTTATTCATCAGAATCGATCTACGAAAAATTAATGAACAGAACATTGGAAACATTCTGAATTGTCAACTGCCTGCACAAATATATATGCTTTATTTTACTACTGATATATTTTAACAAGGAAGCTTTGGTTGAGAAATAGACCAATGTTTTGGTTAATTTGTCAGAATCGACCGTAAATTTAAGGAGCAGAAATTTTGAAAATCATTCGATTGCCCTTGACCCGCACAAAATTAAACACCAAGCCACGGTATGTGCATTACTTCATGGTCGATGCAATATCTTTACTTATATTCGAAAGATTTCCACTGCGATTTTAGAAATTATATATACAGTGTTTCCAAATTTGATCGACAAAACTAGTCGGTCATCTTAACTTGTCATTTTCTATAGCCATTTTACTTCTGTATTATACCATGTCGTTTTAAATAAAATTTATCCATCGATCTTAGATACGTACCACCATATCAAAGCGTTCATAATCTTTTGGGTTACCGACATGAAGAACAAGCAATAACCGATGCAATTTTACAAAATCTGTGTTTTCCTTATATACTATATTGGCTGCACCGCAACGTTTTACATCCTAACAACGCATTCTGCAGAACGCAGTCAGTGCAAGTAGCTGCGTTTTATACAGACCCCAAGTAGATATAAGCTGGAAGAACAAGTACAAGTAGCGCTTCGCAACCTCGTTATCTAATTGAAATAAAAGTTCAAAATAACGTCTCGTTAAAGACATAAAAGGGAACTGACGTAGAATATTAGAGTGATTAAAGTAAAAGCGTAAATATCTTTCTAGTATAAGGCGAATCTCGATAACATATCATTTTCATGCTGCATTAAGCTTAAATTTGAAACACTTTCAATGATGGTTCCAATTATTTGAGAACGCTAAATCGTGTTACGCACGACTTGTTAATTGTTTTGCATAGGAAGATAATGTTGTCCTAAATAATGTGTGAAGTTTGCAAAGGATCTTTTTTCTTAGCATATATTTTTGCTTTTTTAATTAAGGAACCCAACAAAAATAACTTAATGATTAACCTCAAAGTTTAATTGTGTATGAACCATTCGAGGTATATTTACTGACTGATTGCTCATATATAATCAAAGGACAACATACGAGTATTACAGTGTCTAGATATTTACTTAATTTAAACACAAATTAGTCCTAAAGGACATTCAATATTGTATCACCTTTCAAAGCCAAAAAAATAATTGTTCACTTGTTTTGTTTTATTCTCAGAACTCTTTTAAATGATGTAAATAATATGAGGCCAGCAGGAAACTAAAACTTACGTATGTGTGTATCCATTAACTTACTGTTTACTTTTTAGTGTAATTTATCACGATCTTCACTTTAAAATCTCTATGTCGAACACCGTTTACTCGATTTTCTGGTAATATAAAAAAAATCAAGTATATTGGGTCTAGTTATATTTGTTTTTGTATTTTGGTTTTATCGAACTCTCATTATCTCGAAGTACTTCCAGAGGTCCCAAATACTTCAACATTCAACAGGGATTTTTACCTGTATCATTGGTTACCGTGCTAAAATGTCTCTATCATGTCACTCGAAATTGAACACAAATGTTTATATTCATTTATATTCATTACCATCGTCATTTAGATGCTTATTAATTCGAATTCATCTTTCAACAAACTAAAGGGCTTAAATAACGCCGATATTTTTATATGAATAACTGCCAAGGGAATTTATGGGCTCTGATAAATAAAGTATCCGTAGAAGTAATGACAGAGCAATTCCATAAACCATTTCTGTACAACTGGTCGGAACAGTTTTTAATCTTACGTTCAGACATCTTGCTGTAATAAATCGACAACAAATTGGAACCATATTAATTTTCATAGCTTTTTCATTCATCTCGTTCACAATCGGAGAACCTCGGCTTATTATTTACTCCTGGGCTTGTCCCTGTACCTGCCAATGGATTCTTAATAATGTAACATATTTTTAGAGGTAGTAAGCGCGTCAATTACCGGAATAACCATTCTCATCAAACTACGGTCACTTATTTAGTTTTAAGATTTCATGCAATTGAACTGCACAAAAGACAATAAACAACATATATTACGATATTTATGTCACATTTATTACATATATGGTAGACAAGAATATTATAATATTATCATATTGCACATCTTTACCAAGACGGTATTCCCTATTGAACAATGTTCAATTCAATGCAGATGAATTAACACGGTTAGTAACTATCTAGAGGCTTTTTATTCAAACGTATGCAAATAAGAACATATGTTTAAGAGCACTCCCAACAAATATGCAATCATCATAAAATATAATTGCCGGGACAGACAACAGATCTAAAAAAAACAACAACAAAATACTGAACAAACAGTTATTGACAGTTATTTACAAACTGGGCAACAAGATGCAAATATACAAGATGGTTATGCAATAGGGAACACTTATTCTGAAAACTGGATGAGGAGTATACTTGCAATTTCAGCTAATACGCTAGAACTAAAACCCTTCTTTATCTTATCGTCAATTTGGAGACATTTTTAAAGGTTTTAACGAGTGTTTATTTCACTCTGGCCGGCAATATTTATCGTATTGAAAAAAAAATCAAAATAATAATGATAATGATATCATGGTAATAAAGATAATTTGATGCATGTGTAATCCCTAGTTTTGATTTGTGAATCCTTCGAAATAGATTTCAATCCATAAAATATTGCGAGTTTGATGTTATTGTGATACATTTTTAATGATTGAAAAGGGAATGTTATAAGAGTGCTTGAGTTGCTCAAAAGTCCACTTGTATTCTGCACAAACACGAAACAAATAACACTCATTTGGAAGTCATCGAGAGACATTAATGGCGTCGTTGCGATTATTTCACGTACACTATGATAACATCAAGCAATTTAATCAAAGTCTGCTTGGTATTCTTTTGCGTCATTTATTTCTCACTATCATCGTTTTGACGGTTATTCTCAACATATTGTGTTCATTGTTAAATCATATGACGTTTTATAGTTTTAGTCGAAGAAAGGTTTTGTTTGGTTTTATTATCTGAACTCTTTTAAATGTTATAAAAAATATGAGGTCAGCAAGAAACTCAAACTCACGTTCGGTGTATCCGATAGCTTAATAATTACATTTTGGTATTAAGTATAACGATATTAACTTTAAACTCTCTATGTCGAACTCAGTTATCTCGATGTTTTGGTTATGTCGAAAAGAAAATCAAATATATTGGGTCTAGTAATACATTTTTGGTGTTTCGGCTTTATCGAACATTCGTTATCTCGTAGTATTTCTTGAGATTCTAACGACTTCGACATATGATATCTGCCTGTATCATTGGTAACCGTGCTTAAAAAGCTCTTTTATGTCATTTTTTTAAAACAACAGTTTGTGTTATCATCAATGTCATCATTTAGAAGTTTATTTATTCGAATTTATCTTTCATCAGTCAAAAGGCTTAAATAGTGCGTTTATTTCAAATGAATTACTGCCAAGGGAATTTATGGGCTCTGATAAATAAAGTATCCGTAGAACTAACGACAGACCAAATCCATAAACCATTACGATTTGTCATAATGGTATCAATTCGAACGTTTAGACATCTTCCTCTTATAAATTGACAACAAATTGGAACCATATTTCATAGTTTTTTCATTTGGTCTATCTTGTTCACAATCGGAGTATCTCGTCCATTTCCAACGAAAACAACCTCGGATGTATGCCGGTGCATTAGTTGTAGTAGTAAGTAAATATATAATAATACTAATACTATCAGTTAATTGTAGTCTTTTAATGTTTAATTTGTATGACTGGGTTTAAATTTGATTCCCAGTGAAGTATATAATCGCATAAATTATCAAGATTCTTAAGAGTAATGTTAAACCGCTAATTGAAATTACTGCGATATTTACTTAAAGCCTATTTAAATGTAAAGGATTTGACATTGGAAACCGTCCATATACATCCGAGGTTGCTTTCGATGGAAATTGGCCGAGGTGTTCGTTTTGGCGTCGTTTTGGCGTCGTTTTAGCGTCGTTATGGCCATGACCTGATGCCCTTAAACAAGGTTTCAGCTGTAAATGCTTGACTACATTGCTTGTCCCTGTTGTTTCCAGTGTATTCTCAATAAAGTGACATATTTTCAGGTGAAAAAGAGCGTCCATGTTACTTAAATTACCATTCAAATCCAACAACGGAGACTAACTTGTCTTTAAAAAATAGCCATTTCTGTTAATGCTAGTATTCTGTACAAACGCCAAGACAAAACATTTCCATTTATTGTCACTTTTATGATATAACGTAGACAAGAATAAAAAAAAAGATTGCGCATCTCTAACAGACAGTATTCTTCAACGAACAATGTTTTATTCAATGCAGTTGAATTAACAAGGTTAGACCTTCTTCTCTCTAAGGGCTTTGTATGCAAACGTATGCAAATAAAAAAGATATATTTAAGAACACTGCCGAAAATATTCAATAATAAAGTATGATTTCCGGAAACATTTTTGTTGCTTTCAGACACCGTTTCCAAAAATGCAAAACAAAATGCAAAAACAATATTTTTGGAACGAAATACAAACACTTATTGGCAGTTATTAGCATACTGCGCAACGAAATGCAAATACAGAACATGATTATGCAAAAAGGAACATCTATTCTAAGATATTTTGTGAAAATTGGGTCAGAAGTTTACATGCGATTGCAACTAAATTAGCAGGACTAAGCCATCTTTAACATATTATCAATTTGGAGACATTATTAAAGGTCTTGACGTGTTTCTCTTTCACTCTGTCCGACAATTATAATCTTTTTTGTCATATTGACAAAAAAGATAAAATATAAAAATAACTGCTTAATATGCTGCTTTGCAAATGCTTATAATAAACATGGTTTAGTTTTCAAACTCCAAAAAAGGAGTATAAAATGACTGAGTATTTTGTCTCAAATCAGTCCATCTTATTTATTACTATCGGGTCAAATCAACAGAAGTGAGCTGTTTTCAGGTATATTTTTTAAATTCGAAAAACCGTACATTGCTCATAAAGAGTCTTTTTTGGATAGTATTTAGAAAAAAATACAAAAGTACTAACCCACAGTTTCCAAGCATGTTGTTCCCGTTTTACCACCTCTAAAATGTCGAAATTAGTTCATATAATTTTCACTACAGCAAATCAAGTGACACACTAGATTAACATTAATAGCTTGTTTTAATGAATGTTATCCTCTATAATATAAAATAGCAAAATAAGGACAGAAAGCTTATAAAATAAGAGGTAACTGTCTCGGAAAGGTTCGAAAGAGTTGGGTTATAGTTTATTTCAATCATAGTCACTGTCTTTCAAGCATATTTTTTATACAAACCCAATTCAAACCATATAAGATTACTGTTCCAAAGCGGTAACCGAACGTTATTAAATAAGGATATTTTAATGTATAATTTATCTTCCTTTTTCGTTCAGCGTATGTTTGACCTTAACCTTACATCTCTAAGCAATGCATTCGTGAAATGTTTGGCTACTGGAATTGTTTCCATTGTACAAATGGGGACTATTCAATGTCGGAAATTTCTAGGCTGTCGAAATATTGATTCGATCTAAAATAGTACTGGCAAATATTTTGACAATGTTCAAAACTGAAAGACAAAGATCTGAGACTTTATGCGGTGGTGGGTATAAGATGCATGGTTTGACGACCAGTCATGGAACTACTGATGTCTTGTGACGGTTCGTAAGACGATTTAAGATCATCATGTGATATTCATGACAAGCTATGCAACACGACATAAGACAAGTACGGGCGTTTGGTTATTGTTTTTTCAAAGTACAGTCAAACCTGGTTGAACGGTCACCTACTTTAAAAGGCCATCTGCAGTATCGGGCTACTTCAAATAAACTGTTCTTTTTCACAATATAAAGTATGAGCATTAAGCGGCCAGATGTCTAACACGGCCACGGTCACTAATCTTTGAACCCATAAAGCCATATAAACCCTAATTAGCGCTCACTTACTTGTATATTAAAATGATACATTCCCTTACATCATAAGATATGATTTAATTCTTATATACAAACAGACAGACAGACAGACAGACAGACAGACAGACAGACAGACAGACAGACAGACAGACAGACAATTTATTTTGACTTGTACAATGTACATCGTCAACAATACATAATGATATAACATATAATGTTAACGTGTATGTAAAGTAACAGATAATGCAAACAAATGAGTATATATATACAAATATATATGTACAAAAGTATTCAATACTTCTAAGTAGTTAAATTAAATAAACTAATATATATATATATATATATATATATATATATATATATATATATATATATATATATATATATATAAATGCAGAAGGTCTTATAAAGTAACAATTGTTGATATATTTCTTTCTTAAATTGCTAAAGGATTTACAAACACAAATAAAATGATATTCATCTTCGATGTCATTAGATTTACAACACAAACAGTATCTTTGGTTGCGTACAACGTTATTTCCATTGTATCTACCAGTTTGAATATGGAGTGGGTGCACGGACAGTCGTAGTCTACAAAAGAAAGTCTTCAATAATCTTTTACAAAATTTCAAATGAATTCTTTCTAATTCCTTTGATTTAGTATACCCCGAAACCTCTACCGAATAATTTAAAATAGAACCAACAAATGCGTCAAATAACTGACACATAATTTTGGGTTTTAAGTCATAATCTTGACTTTTACAATATAATACGTTCATTGCCTTAAGTGCTTTGCCATTTAAATGTTCTTGGTTCAGGTTAAAATTTCCAGTATAATTAAAAACAACACCCAAATAATTAAAATCATCAACAACTTGTATATCATGGTCATTGTAAGTCCATCTTTCATTGGGAAATAATCCGCCTCTTTTACGAAACACCATGATTTTTGTCTTATCAATATTCACCTTTAATCCCCAGGTATTACAGTAATTTGACAAATTGTCCAAATGGGTTTGAATTTCTTCAGGAGATTTTCCTACAATGGCCATATCATCAGCAAATAATAGCATAATTATGACAATATCATCTATTTGTAATCCTGAATTAATATCATTTTGTAAATACAATTCAATATCTTCCACAAATAAAGAAAATAACAAAGGGGACATAACTTCACCCTGACGCAACCCGACAGTATAGCTAAAGTATTCAGAATATGATGACAACGATTTTACACAAGATTTAACCTTCATATACATATCACGCACTATTCTAAGTATTTTTCCCTGTATTCCACATTTATACATTTTCAGCCATAGGGCATTTCTATTAATAGTATCAAAACATTTCATCATATCAACATATATAACATAAAGCCTTTTGTTTTCAAACAAATAATTTTGAATAAGAGATAACAATATAAATATAGCATCAGTGGTAGAGCGCCCTTTTCTGAATTCGAATTGGTCATCCGAAATAATATCATGTTGTTCACAAAACTTTTCAACACGCTTATTTATAACAGTGGTAAATAATTTCGATAAACAACTAACTAAAGTAATTCCCCTATAATTATTTACATCAGAATATGATCCTTTTTTATGTAAGGGGATTATAATCCCTTCAGTCCATTGTTCGGGAAAATAACCCGAATTTAATATATTGTTAAACAAATCACATAGATGTGATGCTAAAATAATTGTAGTTTCAATAAAATATTTATTCAACATATTATCAGTACCATAGCTTTACAACGTTTTAATGACTTACTAGTGTTTATTATTTCTTTTACAGATATTGCCTCGTCAAGTTCTGGAAAACTATTATTTGGTGCATTAAAATCATAATTAATATTAAAATCCTCTGCGTCATGATTAAGGCTGCCAAAGGCAGAGGTACTGAGATTTGCGATATAGCTGATTCATGATTACTGAATACCGCTTAATTCAGAAATGAAAGTATGCACTTATCTGTATTGACAACGAACAATTCGTGATTGTTGTTTTCATAGTTTGAATGTTTCTTGGAAAGGAGATCTACCGGAAGCTCATACTACAATGTCATATGACATGTACCAATTAAACACTATTAAAACGTTTAAAACAGTTTTTCGACATGAAGTTTGTATTAGGCTGGCTTCATTGTATACTAAATAATTCTGATTGAAAAATATCGTTTTATAGGTTGATTTAAATTTGTGAACTTTTCACTATTAAAAGATACTAGCATTACAGTTTTGAGTGAATGGAAAAAATGTGATTAGCTCATCCAACAAGTTCTAATATTTGCAGATTATTGTTCTAAACGAAGTCTTATTTCATTCGATTTCATTTCTTAGTCACGGACTTTACAACTTAATAATATATATAAAACGATAAGGCAATCAAATATGGTTTCAATTAATATTACAAACTTCAGTGAAGCAACGTCTATCTCTCACGTTCAATATAGCCAAAGGAACCGCTGTTCAAAATTGTTAACACGTTGTTTTATAATGTGTGAACATTTTTAACATAACTTTGTGAATTTGCGCCACACATGTGTGAAATGTTCAATATAACCATGGTTATCTCCAAGACAACCGTGTCTCCAGAAAAATAAACTTCTTGAACTAGGATATGGAACACATAAGTTCAGAAAGATTACCATATCTGACAGTTTTATTTTCTTTCTCATGGTACATAACGTTAAAAAATAATAGGCATTCTTCGTTTTAATTTCTGAAAGTTTGAGTTTAACAATTGGTCTTAAAAATGAGGGATGAGTCAGACTTTATCCATAGGCATTGACACTAATGTATTTAGTTTAAACATATTTAATTTAACATAAATATTATTGTCAGGAATTGTATTTGCATAGAACTACGCGCGAACTTACATAACGTGACGTCGCGGCGTTATGACATAACGTCGACGTCACTTCCGTTGTTTTGTATATATGATAGTTGAATAAATAAAAGGATCGAACCTGATACGACGTGTTGTTTACTTACTCAGTCTTACAAAGACAATTATATATTGAGACAGTGTATGTTATCATATACATGATATGTTGAATTGCATTAAAACGAGAGCAGAACCTTTAATGTTTCTCTCCAAATAAATGTATTTGAAGTACTGTACAATGCAGACACTGTAGGAAGTTTTACATTTCGTATTACAAATTTCCTGAACAAGTAGAGAAAATTTAAACGAACAAATTCCAGCCTGTTAAAAACAACAACAAATCATTAACAAAGCCGAAAAATGTTTTTTACTTATATACGACACACTTTCACTAAAAGCCATGAACAGTTTGTAATAATTACATTTAATTAACATCTGATTAGGACAAGGAGTATACATTCATAACGTAAGTAGCCCCAAATAGCATAGAAATAGCAAAAGGGCTGATAGCATTGGTATATCTAAATTTGTCCTTGTGTTGTTGTTTTTGGTTTCAAAGAGATTTTGACCAAATAGATGGTCAATAATTGGTGTGAACTTTGATATTTGTTTCATTCAAAATGTAACTGTTGAGTGTCAGGTGTTGAGTTATATTTATAAATCATTTGGCTGGTATGCTGAATTTGAAATTAAAGTGTTCATTTAAATTCATTGTTGTCACAATCCCAATGATAAAACGGATTTCTTTCAGACAACATGTAGGGGGATTGACATTATGTTATTGTATTTTGTGGAAAGTAATCTGGTATTGCTTTTCCATGTAGGTATCGCTTGTTTTATCTGTATGAATATTAATGAAGCAGTTATTTGATTACTTTTTATAGACGCTTATTTTTCGTGCTGAATTACTCTTTTTTTCCGAACTGATTAATTCTTACTTTCTGTACTGATTGTTAATGGAAAAAGGTTGTTGATTGTCAATGTTCAAGTTACTCCAATCATCTAAAAGAATCTAGTTTGACTACGGAAAATATCAGCTCCAAGCATTCTGTGTACGATTCTAATTTGTTTCCAACCTTTCATGAGATTATCACCCCAACATATTATTTTACATGAATGACAAGGAAATATATACATGAGTGCGATGACAGACACAACATTTAAATTGAATGCAACAAAGGGAAATAACACAGTGCGATGACAAACACAGCATTTAAATTGAATGCAACAAAGGGAAATAACACAGTGCGATGACAAACACAGCATTTAAACTGAATGCAACAAAGGGAAATAACACAGTGCGATGACAAACACAACATTTAAATTGAATGCAACAAAGGGAAATAACACAGTAAATAATGAAATAATACAACATGGTTTTCGAACTCGCAATATCCAACATGCCATCTTTTGCGATATATTGGGATTTCGGATTGATGGTTGTTCTGAGACTCGTTAAGGTACATATATTAAATATTACTAGTACATTGACTGCGTTATTACTTTTAAGGGTAGTATCATTTAATTTTGAGAAGTTTAAATAATATGGTGTCATACACGACTTGTATATTATATTGCAACCGAAATTACTATTGCATTGAGGCTAGTCTTGCAAATCATTTGCAGTGTGTGTTTTTTTTCTAAGGATCATTTCTGCAGACGGTCAACATTGATGTAGCTATTAAAACTATATTTTTATCATAATTTTGAAAAGCGACGCAACACGTCAATTCAAGTTTGTTGTATATGTAATGGAATCTTTCAGGATTTTATTAAATCGACTAATGGCATCATTTGAGAAGCAATCTGAAGTGACATTAAGAGAATAAAGTCACTATTTTTTTCAACAAGCTGATTAGAATTCGAATGTATTTTTCATCATTTTAAAGTACTTGAATGGTGGCGATGTTTCATATGAATAACCACCAATGGAATTTCTTGGCTCTGATAAATATTTTATCGTTAGATTTAAAAGACAGAGCCATTTCATATATCATGACTATAGCAACGGATATTAATTCGATTATTAAATCCGATTTGATTTCACCAAAAGTGTTGTAGTAACAATTTGAGAACAAATGGGAACCATATTTTAATGGTAAAAAACAGTTGAGCTTTTTTATTCAGTGAATCTCGTTCAGAGTCTCTTGGGTCAATACTTTGTACCTTCAAACAACGCTTTAACTGTAACTGTTTGGCTTTTGTTCTTTAGTTTCCATTATATTTTTAAAGGTATTAACATTTTAACAGGGGAAGTAAAAGCGGGAATAATCTAAATTGCCATTCTAACTAGAATACTAACGTGGCTTTAAATTAATAGGTGTTCCATTCAATGATACTGGACAAAAAGGACGAACTAAATTTTACATTGTTTTTGGCGCTTTTATTATATCCACCTAGATATGATATTTCGGCTCTTATTAAATAACACGTACAATTTCACTCAGTTGACTCGAACATGCTTGACTCGAATTACTCATTGGCTGGAACTGGTTGTGAAGGCCCGATTTCCATATCCCGAATGTAAGTTTTCCCGCTTAGCTCGAATTTTCCGAGGCTAGATCTATTTTCGTCGGTTCGGAAAGTTCGAGGCAACGGGCTACGACTGTATTTGATATTTTAATAACTCTTTTATGGCATTTTTAATAAATGCCCCTTTTTTATTCAATCTTCATGTTAAACTTTGTGCTTTCCCTTTCCTCTATACGAGTTCGCCTTTGTTTTTTTGTTCGAACCTTTGTTTGATCAGTATATAAATGGTAGACAAGAACGAAACAGATTGCTAATGCTCAACAGACAGTCACTGTTTAGAACAATCTTTAACAATGTTTATTCAATGCTACTGAATTAACAAGGCAAGAACTTCGTCTCTCCGAAGACTTTTTATTCAAACGTATGCAAATATGAAAAAAATGTTTACAGCAATTCCAAGAAACATACACAAGTCAGAAATAGAATATGATTTCCCTCATATTGTTGTTGCTCCTGGACAACAGATCCAATACTTAAACGAAGTAAGGTTCAGAAAAAAAATGCAGAAAATAGATTGAAATACACTAAGATATTGGTATACTGTGCAACAAGATAAATTAAAATGCAAATAAACGCAGATTATACAAAAGGAAGTTCTATTCTTGTTGCAAAAACCGTTAATTTAACTCAATAGATACGAAATGGGTTTTTCATTCAAATGACCTAAAAGGTCGTATTGAAGTAGTATAATTTAATTAAACGTCTATTGTTTTATAACTAAATAAATGCCTGCATGAATTTGATTTCAAACTTCAAGTAACAGTCAGAGCGTCCCAGACTCATGATTCGTAAAAGTATCTATCATGTGTTTCCGGTATGGATAGAAAAATCCGACCCGAGGGCACGTGCGTAAGCCGGTAACGAGGCTTGCCGAGTTACCGGCCACGCAGCGTGCCCGAGGGTCGGATTTTTCGATCCGGACCGCAAAAACATGATTGATAATTTTTCTTGCATATCTAAATTTATCAATTTGTGGAAAAAATGACGTTGGAAACGAACTTTTGTACAATAACACCAAAAGCGCGTGCGACGTTGTATACTGACGTCATAGAGCGCAGTAACTAAAATTAGCGTTTTTCTACGATTATTTATTTTCAATTTTAATTAAAAGTCTTGCAAACATATATATTTGATTGCGCTTTATTGAAAAGGCATAATTTATTTTTCATAAACCTAACAATAAATGAAATAAGAAGTGGCGCGTTGTTGCGCGTGACTCATCTTACATGGGGTATGTAAGATGGGTTTTTCCAGCACTGGTCACATGACCGGAAACACACGTCCGGTATGCAAGAAAAACTGCTATTCCACTCCATACACCCCAACCTTATTCTCTTGGTTAAACATTTTTCTAACAGAAAGCCGAGTTGCTATTCTAAACGAATTTGGTGAGCGACATACAGAAACAACTAACATTACTTTTTAAAGACTCCTAGGTAAAACACCTATGCTATCAGTCGACATTTTTGTTTTGGGGTTTATTACATTATTACAATATATTTCCTTACTACTTACCATAGGATTTAGATGGAATAAACGATTTAGATAAAATGATTAAAAAACGTTACGTTCGTATAATGATCAATTTTGTTAACGATATGTTGTTTTTCATAGAACTTGAAAATTAGCATATTCCCTTATAATTTAATATATTGGTATACTCAGAAATCTACCTCGATTTAAGATGAAGTGAACTTAATTTGTCAGGCTAAATGAATGACTTTTATACAATTTAGCTAAATGAATGACTTTTATATACTTAAATTGTCAATCAATGAATTTGGAGTTCACGAAAAGTAGGTTTCGGAGCATTAAAGAAAATTGGTGCTTGACTCTTTATGGCTTTTGCTTCCTGATTCCTTTTATTTATATTACCATGAAACCAAAAAGAGCTAACAATAATCACCGACATCTGTCAGTTGTATGGGACGAAATTCCAGTTCTTGTATTTTCAATGGTGAAATGGACCGGGAGGAAAAAGATAAAAGTCATGTTAGCAATCTCTCGCAATATAAATTGGTATTCCTTGTTGAAAACTGTTGCACGTATCTAATACCATTCATAGTTAGCCTTCGTCAAATATGGTGTAGAAATATTATCTAACATCAGCTATAATCGACGCCATGGAAAAGAACGCATTTGATACGAACGCTTTAGACGAACTCAAGATGCACTTATTTTTCTCCATGCCATTTTGTTCTCAAAGAAAAGACTGTCCATACAATTTTGTCGGGGAAGTATAACTATTGAATGTTTTTACATATAGAGGCCATTAATGCAATGCGGGACCTTGCAAACATCGGGTTTTAACACGCTACTGCTGAGTGTTGTTAAAACGAACTCGACGTAAGACACAAATGTAATGTCGTTTTGGATGTTGTCGAAGCGTATAAATTTTTTTGTCGAAACAATGCACTGACTTACGTAGCTTCTCTGACAAATAACAGCACCGGCATAAAGTTCTATTGACGAAAGACGAAATTCTTCTTTCACGTTAAATAGTATGGAATGGACAAAGATAAATAGATATACAGCATTCCCGAAAAAGGCAACATATGATAATTGGATTCATGCAGATAAAGTTCTGAATACTGTAGCGTACCTATGAACTGTATTATTGCCGCACTGTAGTCAGATTCAATGTGAGCACTGTTCAGCTCATCAAGTGTGTACTCACCCTTTCTCTTCACCAAGATTACACGTCAGGGTGTCATATAATATGTTATGATCAATACACTAATATACATACACGATGGTAAAAATGGAAAAGATCACAATGTAAAAGCGTTTACGTCCAATTATTGGCAACCATACGGCATTGACCATTGACTTACGTCAGTTTACAAAACAAACAGCAACAGAAAAGAGTACAGACGGCTTTTAAAGGGAATACAGTTTTCATTTCAGGTAGTCGTAATACAACATTATGGAGTATTTAAAGGTTATTGCACGTTCGATAGTTCTGTATGGTTTAGAAACACTCGCTCAAACATGATGGCTCTCCTGTTTCCACGTACTCAAACCACGGATCGCCTGACCTTCCACACGTTCGAGTTATGGCTCTCCTGACTTTCCACGCTCTCGAACCATGATTCTACTGATTTTCCATGCGTTCGAACAATGAACCTCATTGCTTTCCACGCGTTCGAACCATGGCTCTTCTGACTTTATGCGTGTTTGAACCTTGGGGCGTTTTGCTTTCAATGCGTTCGAACCATAACTCTCCTGACTTTCTTGATTCAACGCATACAAACCATAGCTCTCACCAAAATTGCTTGTGAGTGATGTTAGTCAAGTCAGGTCATTACCTTTAATCTTCTAAAATGCATGGATAAAAAGGTTTCCAGCCAAACTGCTGTAAAGGTGTTCTTTTAAAAGACTTCGATTATAGCTGATTGTAAATGCTATTTCTACACCATATTAGTGCAAAACAATATGAAATATTGTAGACATACAACCGGTCTCTTATGATCAAATTCTAGAACTGGGACAGCGAACACCAATTAACGTACGGTTAGTTTACGTACACGATTTTGATATCTTCCATCTCCTGGTCAATCACATCATCACAAAGACAATAACTGGAATCTCGAATGTTGCACATGACACACGTGGTGATTTATGTATGTTTTTATTCGTTTCTTGGTTATATAAAATGGAAAGATTCGGGAAGCAAAGTCTATTTAGAGTAAAATAAATGCATTTACCTTAATCCTCTGACGCCTTCTTTTCGTGAACTCTAATGTCAGCTGGTGGTTTAAGTATATATAAGTAAATCATTCCGACCGACCAATACAGTGCAAATCACATTGAAACGAGGCATATTGTTTACTTGTATGGTAAAATTTGCCAGTTTTATCCCTTGAAGCCATATAAACACTAATTAACGCCCACTTACTAGTATATCGAAATTATACATCCCTTATTGAATGGAAAATATGTGAATAGCTCATCCAACAAATTCTAATATTTGCAGGTTTTTTTCTAAACGATATATATATTTTTTATTTCATTTCATAGTCACGGACTTGAGAACTAATTTATTATCATGAAAAGATAAAATAATCCGATATGATTTCAATTAATATTACAAACTTCAGTGAAGCAACGTTAATTCCTCACGATCATTATAACCATAGGAATCTGTTCTACAAAATATGTCAAAACGTGTTTTTTAATGGAAAAAGGTTGTTGATTGTCAATGTTCAAGTTACTCCTACAATCTAAAAGAAACACACTAAACTACGGAAAATATTAGCTCCAAGCTGCGATAACAAACACAACATTAAAATTGAATGCAAAAAAGGTAATAACAAAGCAAATAATGAAATAATTCAATATGGTTTTCGAACTCGCAATTTCCAACATGCCATCTTTTGAGTACAACCACTGAGCTGTTATGATATGGTAATTTCGGAGTGATGTTTGTTCTGAGACTCGTAAACGTACAAGTGTTAAATATTGCTAGTACATTGACCGCGTCATTATGCATCTGTGATAGTTTCAATAAACTAGACAATAAGCAACTACCAACGACCCTTTCCATAATTGGGTTTGTTCTGTTCTACTCAATTTGTGAAGCTGTGCGTTTTGCTATATACTTTGTGTTTTAAGAAAAAAGATCTGGAGGCATTGTTTAAGCTATATATGTAATCTTAAGATTAGCGATTCGTTTGGAAATTTTAAATATCTTTCACTACAAGTCAGATCATCTCAGATATGTAGTTAAAAAAGCCAAATAACGTCTCGTAAACGACATTAACGCCTTAAAAACAGGAAACAGGTGACAAAGATGATGGTGATTGAAATAAACGGAAAAGGCCTTTCTAGTATAAGGCAAATCTCGATTATTTATTATTTCAAAGGCAGTACTTAGCTGATAATCTGAACTACTTTTAAGGGTAGTATCATTTAATTTTGAGAAGTTCAAATAATATGGTGTCATACACGACTTGTATATTATATTGCAACCGAAATTACTATTGCATTCAGGCTAGTCTTGCAAATCATTTGCAGTGTGTGTTTTTTCTAAGACGGTCAACATTGATGTAGCTATTAAAACTATATTTTTTATCATAATTTTGATTAGCGACGCAACACGTCAATTCAAGTTGGTTGTATATGTAATGGAATCATGAAGGAATTTATTAAATCGACTAAATTCATCATTCGAGAACCAATTTGAAATGATATTTAGAGCAAGAAGTCACTCTTATTTCAACAAGCTGATTAGAATTCGAACGCACTTTTCATCATATTAATGTCCTTGAATAGTGGCGGTTTCATATAAAATATCACCAAGGGAATTTCTTGGCTCAGATAAATATTGTATCTTAAGAGTTATAATGACAGAGCCATTCCATATATCATGACTATAGCACCGGATATTTATTCGATTATTATATCAGATTCGATTTCACCAAAAGAGTTGTAGTAATAATTTGAGAACACATTAGAACCATATTTTAAAGGTAAAAAAGAATTGAGCTTTTTCATTCAGTGAATCTCGTTCAGAGTCTCTTGGGTCATTACCTTGTACCTTCAAACAACGCTTTAGCTGTAACTGTTTGGCTTTTGTTCTTTAGTTTTCATTATATTTTTAAATGCATTAACATTTTAACAGGGGAAGTAAAAGCATTAATACTCTGAATTGCCATTCGAACTAGAGCACTAACGTAGCTTTAAATTAATAGGTGTTCCATGCAATAATACTAGACAAAAAGGACGAACTAAATATTACATTGTTTTGTCGCTTTTATTATATCCACCTAGATATGATATTTCGGCACTTATTAAATAACACGTACAATTTTACTCAGTTGACTCGAACATGCTTGACTCGAATTCCTCGTTGGCTCGAACTGGTTGTGCAGGACCGATTGCTATATCCCGAAGGTAAGTTTTCCCGCTTAGCTCGAATTTTCCGAGGCTCTATGTTTTTTCGCCGGTCCCCGAAAGTTCGACCCAACGGGGTGCGACTGTATTTAAAATTTTAATAACTCTTTTATGGCATTCTTAATAAATGCCCTTTTTCATTCAATCATCGTATTAAATGTTGAACTTTCCTTTCATCTATACGAGTTCGCCTTTGTTTTTTCGTTCGAACCTAAGTTTGATCAGTATATAAACAGTAGACGAGAATGAAACAGATTGCGAATGCTAAATCACTGTTTAGAACGATCTTGAACAATGGTTATTCAATGCAACTGAATTAACAAAGCAAGAACTATGTCTCTCCGAAGATTTTTTATTCAAACGTATGCAAATATGAAGAAATGTTTAAAGCAATTCCAAGAAACATACACAAGTCAGTAATAAAATATGATTTCCATCATATTGTTGTTGCTCCTAGACAACAGATCCAATACTTCAACGAAGTTAAGGTTCAGGAAAAAATGCAGAAAATAGATTTTAATACACTCAGATATTGGTATACTGCGCAACAAGATAAATAAAAATGCAAATAAACGCAGATTATACAAAAGGAAGTTCTATTCTTGTTGCAAAAACCGTTAATTTAACTCAATAGATACGAAATGGGTTTTTCATTCAAATGAGCTAAAAGGTCGTATTGAAGCTATTTATATCTGATTGTCAAAGTTAGTACAGTTTTCAAAGGCTTTAACGATATTTAGCTCGTCTGTCTTTTTATCAAAATACAAAAGCCATGCTTACAAATTGTCTCAAGCCTGAGTTCTGACTAAAGTTGAAAAACTGCCGCATATCTACATTACAATTAACTTTCCTTCAAGTTAAGCAATGAAGTATGCTTAATTTTATTACGATTTGAAATTGTACGCAAAGAACATTTCTTAAGAGTACATCGAATCGAATAAAGATGATTATTTGTAATTTACTAAAAGTTTTTCTGCTTGTTACCAAGCGCAAGTCCAATATCGCTTATCTAAAAACTAAATTACAGTTGATTATCAATTTAAAAGTTGAACATGCAAACTGATATTAAATGTCCATAACTGACCAATAAAGTTATTAGTTTCTAAATAAATATTATAACTACTCAGAATATAAATTCTAACATGTTATCGTACGAGTTCCTGTTGATAAGACAGTCTCAATGTGTGTAAGTCCTAAATAAAAGCGTATTAAAGTATAGTCATATTTACTCTTATCATATACCCATCATAAATCCACACGTAATACATATTGCAAAATACGGATGTCTGTATTCCACTCAAGTGCAATACGGCCGTATTCCACTCTTTTGACGTCACGTCATAACAAGTATCGTTGCGCGATGTTAAAATGACGTCATAAAACAAAATAGTGCGTCGTTAAAATGACATTTATTATGAAAACATGTAGCTTTTAAGTATTCTAACCAGTAATGTATATAATAAAAGGGTTATTAGTACTGCGTTTTGATACGGAATGTCGTATTCAACT
This sequence comes from Mya arenaria, assembly GCF_026914265.1. NCBI lineage: Eukaryota > Metazoa > Mollusca > Bivalvia > Myida > Myidae > Mya > Mya arenaria. The sequence goes on along the minus strand of NC_069127.1, from coordinate 34,681,793 downwards.
CTCGTGGATTTTTGCAGATTTATTTCACTCGGCTTCCTGCAAACATCCACTCGAGCCGAATACAACCCCCCGGAACAAATCGCAGTTCTAATAACCCTATTATATAACTTGTTTCTTCGAGTTTAGAAACCATTCGATATTCAGCTGTAAATCTTGATGCGCGTTATCAGTTTATGATGTATTTTTGTTTGTTTATCCATTTTGTTTGGTGCAAGAGGCTAATTCTTGACGAGGATTTTAAGCCCCAACTGAGTTCTAGCTTACGTTTTACTGATCTTGGCAAGGTGTTTTCTAAAATATCGAAATATTATAAGTTAAAACAATATTTTGACATTTTTTGTAATAATGTTTGTCCTGTTATGTTGTGTGTCCCTAGTAAAGTTTTTGTTGGCATTAATATTTTGATATTTCGAACTTGATTAAAGTTTAAGCTACTGATCCTGTCCCTGTATTTTCAATTGTTTCATTAGCTCTGTTTTTATCTCTATCTCAAGATCTGCAACGGCTTACAAGTCTCAGCAACGGCTTACAAATCTCCAGCTTTTTGAGTTCCTTTACTTGCAAATAACTTATCGAGACCCGAATCTATCGCTTTGAGCGTGCACCGAATATATTTGATATGGTTCAAAATGTAGCTTAAACGGAGGAACCAGTTAATAAAAAACAGAAGAATGCTTTTGAAAATTTTTACGTTGCACGAAAAAATGTGAAGTACAGTGTGTTTAAAAAATAACACGTACAATCATATCATTAAAATATGTATACTTTAAATAGATAACGAAGTCTTAGATTATAACGGCCCTGAAAAGTGTTTCTTGGAAATATTGTTTTAAATACCAACTCTTCGTCCGAAAAGATGAAGGCTACAGAGTACTATAACAAACTCGCTATATTCTCCCTTGCGGAGCAGCGACAAAGGGAGTTTGAAAAACTAATATTAAGCTTCAACATAAACAGACTAGCTCAAAATCGCAATTGACAGATGTAAGAACATTGACATTTCAAAAATAACTATTAAAACTGGGCTCCGTCTTTTTTCAATGAAATACTCTGTGGTATTGATTGAGTTGTATTTACGTTTTTGTGGTAAAATGACTACTCACTTTTGTATAATCTGTGAATGTTTACACTTTTTAATCTTGTTGCACAGTATGCCAATTAATTACTTAGTGTATTGCATTACAAAATCATTTTCTGCATTATGTACGGTATTTGACCTTTTGTTATGAGCAACGACTAGATTTCCGGAAATAAATTGTGTACATTTCTTTGGATTGATTTTAAGAAATTAATATATTATTTTCATACGTTTGAAGATAAAGCCTTTGGAGGGACGAAGATCTTCCCTTGCTGACTCAGGTTCATTTAACAAAACATCGCTAGATAGAAAATAATATATCATCAAAATAGCTTGTATTATTGTGACTTTTCTTTTTGTGCAGTATAATTTAATTGAACTGCTATTATTTTATATATAAATAAATGTCTGAATGAATTTGATTTCAACTTCAAGTAACAGTCTAAGCGTCCAAGGCCCATGATTCGAAACTGTTATTCACTTCATACAACGTTATACTGTAGGTTAAAACAAATTTTAACAAAAAGCCGAGTTACTATACAAAACGAATTTAGTGAGCGACATACAAAAAAACTAACATTACTGTTTCAAAGACTCCTAGGTAAGACATCTATGCTTTCAGTCGACATTTTCTTTTTGGGGTTTATTACATTATTAAAACATAATTCCTTACTACTTACTATAGGATTTAAATGGAATAAACAATTTAAATAAAATGATTAAAGAAACGTTATGTTCGTATAATGATCAATTTTGTAAATGATATGTTGTTTTTCATGAAACTTGAAAAATAGCATATTCCATTATAATTTAATATATTGGTAAACTCAGAAATCTACCTTGATTTAAAATGAAGCGAACTTCATTTGTCAGGCTAAATTTAATGTGAAATGCATTTTATTGGTCCGGTGATTATGAATGACTTGTATATACTTAAATTGTCAAACAATGAATTTGGAGGTCACGAAAAGTAGAGCATTAAAGAACATTGACTCTATATGGCTTTTGCTTCCTGATTCCTTTCATTTGTATTACCATGAACCCCAAAAAGGCATTCTTTAAAGTAGGTTTCGGAGCATTAAATAACATTGGTGCTTGACAAAAAGAGCTAACAATAATCACCGACATCTGTCAGTTGTATGGGAGGAAATTCCCGTTCTTGTCTTTTCAATGGTGAAATGGACCGGAAGATAGAAGATAAAAGTCATGTTATCAATCTCTCGCAATGTAAATTGGTATTCCTTGTTGAAAACTGTTGCACGTATCTAATACCATTCCTAGATAGACTTCCTCAAATATGGTGTAGAAATAAAATCTAATATCAGCTATAATCGACGCCATTAAAAAGAACGCATTTGATAAGAACGCTTTAGACGATTTCAAGCTGTGATTATTTTTTTCCATGCAATTTTCTTCTCAAAGAAAAGACCATGCATAGAATTTGGTCGGGGAAATATAACTTTTGAACATGTAATGACGTTTTGGATATTGTCTAAGCATACAGATTTTTTGGTCGACACAATGCACTGACATTTACTTAAGTAGCTTCACTGACGAATAACAGCACCGGTATAAAGTCCTATTGACGAAAGCCGAAATTCTTCTTTCACGTTAAATGGGAACTGTAAAGTTAAATAGATATACAGCATTTCCGAAAAGTTCAACATAGGGCTAATTGGATTTCATGCCGATAAAGTTTTAAAGTCTTTAGTTCACTAGTGAACTGTAATTATTGCCGCCTTGTAGTCAGATTCAAAGTGAGCTCTATTCATCTCATCAAGTGCATACTCACCCTTTCTCTACACCATGATTATACGTCAGGGTGTCAAATAATATGTTATGATCAATATACTAATATACATACAAGATTGTAAAATTGGAAAGGCGTTTCTTGCTTTCAATGCGTTCGAACCATCACTTTCCTGACTATCCGAGCGTTCGATAATGGCTCTACAGACTTTCTACGCGTTTGAACCATGGTGCTACTTGCGTCCCACGTTTTCGAACCATGTATGTCCTGGTTTTAAACGTATTCGATCCATGACTATCCTGGCTATCTCTTTCTACGCTTTAAATGGATATTCTGGATTTCCACGCATTCAAACCATAGCTCTCACTGAAATTGCCTGAGTGATGTTTGTCAAGTTAGGTCAACGCGTGAAATCTTCTTAAATGCATGGATATAAAGGTTTCCAGATAAACTGCTGCAAAGGCGTTCTTTTCAAAGGCTTCGATTTTAGCTGATTGTAAATTCTTTTTCTACTCCATATTAATGCAAAACAATCTGAAGTGATATTTGTCGACATACAGCAGTTTTTTATGATAAAATTCTAGGGACAGCGTACACCAATACGTTCGGAGAGATTACGTACACGATTTTGATATATTCTGTCTTCTGGTCAATCACATCATTGCAAAGACAATAACTGGAATCTCGAATGTTGCAAATGACACACGTGGTGATTTACGTATGTTTTTATTCGTTTCTTGGTGATATAAAATGGAAAGATTTGGGAAGCAAAGGCTATTTAGAGTCAGATAAAGACATCTACTTTAATCCTCTGACGCCTACTTTTTGTGAACTCTAATGTTAGTGGTTGGTAGTTTAAGTATATATAAGTCAGTCATTCAGACCGACCAAATATTAAGTGCAGATCACATTGAAACGAGGCATATTGTTTACCAGTATGGCAAAATGTGCCAGTTTTATCCTATGAACACCTTTAGGTAATATGTGGGAGACAGATGCCAGATGGCTTGGTGTCACTTAATATTGTATATATAGTTTAGGGGTGTTTAGTTAAAATTTTGTGTTAGCAAAATAGAGTTTCAAAACATACCACGGACATAACAGCTTGTTTACAGTTTCTTAGATCATATGCATTTTTGACACTCAAGTCAAGTTAAACACGATGATGCATTAAAATTAAAATACATATATATGTGCATCAACCTAATATACTGTGTGCTTTTAAGTGAGGAGATACACATTTAAGCGACTATTTGGCAAAACTACAAAAAAGACATTTCAATATGTTTTATTCATTGAAACCGTCTTTTCATAAAGATAGGGGTGTATCAAGACTTGGTTTAAAAAAATGATTCTAGAAAAATTGAATACGTCGTAAGCTGGTATAAGACCGTTGCATTTATTGCATGCTACTTGATTAAAGTAAACACTACAATCAAATCGTGAATGTGGTATTCATACTATTTGAGTAATTTGTGCTTCCTAAATGCCTCCCTGTCAGAATGTCTTCAGCATTCAGAGATTTCATCTCAATTCATTTTATAGATAATTTAATTAAAATAAAAGCTACAAAAACGTCTCGTTAAAGACATTTATCTAACGGAAAACAGTAAAAAGAAGAAAATTACTTCCTTTCGTGGAATTAAAAGGGTTACAGAAATTTAAAAGAATGCTTTTCTCGAATACAAGTTTCAAAACCCTTATGAATGCTCTATGATGACATGGGACATTAAAAGCCAGTTATTTTAAATGAGATTACATTTTTCGTTAGTTGATCTAAAAGTTGAACATTAAGAAGAGAAAACATTATTCTTTGTCAGTTGATATTTGAGTTGTATTTAAAGATGAGTGTTCAAGGTATCTTGTCAGTTGATACATTGAGATTAGTGTACGAGGTTCTTTGTCAGTTGATACATTGAGATTAGTGTACGAGGTTCTTTGTCAGTTGATATATACTGTGTACATTGAGAAGATTGTACGAGGGTTTTTGTGAGTGAACAATGGTAGTGGTCATTTAATATCGACGTTGTGCATACAGATGAGTGTATAAGGTTCCTTTTCAGTTTCATTCTCTTCGTCGGATGCTTTGCTGATAATGTTTTAAGTTTACTTGTTAAATCGAACCAAAGATGATTGTAGAAGGTGCTTTGTCATTGAATGTCGAAGTTGTATATTCAGATAAGTGCACAATGTTTTTTGTCACTGAGGGTCAAAGTTGTATATTCAGATAAGTACACATGGATGTTTCTTGTCAGCTGATTTCAAAGGTGTGTATTTAGATGATTACACAATGTTCTTTGTCAATGAATATCAAATATGTTTATTCACATGAGTGCACAATGTTTATTTTATTCCGTTTCGAAAGGGCATATTTAAATGAGTGCTAAATGTTAATTGTCATTTCGTGTCAAAAGTGTATATTTAGATGATTGTACACTGTTTTTTTTTTGTCATTGAATGCCAAACGTGTATGTCATGCTAAGTGCACAGTGTTCTTTGTCATTGAATGTCAAAGTTGTATATTCAAATCAGTGTGCAATGTTCTTTTTGTCAGTTTATGTCAATCGTTCTACATTATTGAACCCAGCACAGACTTGTCAAGAATTTGTTTTTCAGCATAGCCGTATTACACGGGTTTTAAGTTTGATATTCTACATAATAAACGCGGTGTTGAAATATATAGCATTTTTTATTTGTTTAGATTTTATTTTAAAAGGCACAAGAGGAGTGTAGAAACATTTAGCCTCGTTGCGTACCTTTAATAAAATGGTGATCATCTCGTCGAATTATAGTACGATAACTCGGTGGTTCATACAGAGCAGCACATACTAACACTAATACAATTTTCATGGTCATTACACATTATCCTCTCAACTTATGCACAAAAGATAACCAATAACCATAGAAATATTTATATAAATTAACGATGCATAATAAACTGATTAAATGATGTCGTTAATCATCTTAATCCGCGTTCGGTTCATTAATAGATTGGCTTTTAATGGATTAATTCATAAAAAGCCTTCATTTTATGAACCTGACACTTAGGTCATTAACTTGGAATAGTGCTTATATCGGAACAAATTACGTCATATCCGCTGGCCGCGACTACTCTCTTCTGTGCATTTTGAACAAAAGAGGTGATCGATGTTATCCGAAAAAGGTATATTCTATTAGGTATCCATTAAAATGAAAACTTTATTATTTATGTTAATCTAATTTATAGCAGGGAATGCAATTTATTGTTTACTGTTCTTTTGGCTTGAAATTTCTTGCAGTGGGTGAAGGTGAACTAGTTTAATAGATGAAAGGGCGATGACATTAATGTCCCTTTCTACTTAGGAGTTCCAGCCAAAGATGTATACAAGACCGTCGTAACGTTTTTGATTTTTCCTATAATTTGGTTCAGTTTCGCTCTTTTGACTCTAGAGTGGAACATCGATTTAGGTTATGGAATATTCTTTTTTTTCCATTCCTATTATCTTAATAGCCATTTTGCATGATACTCTCATTCTAGTGAAATGATTAGTTAGGGCATACATTGACACGATTGAAATAAATAATTAAATTTTGTTTTTGACTCATAAAAGCTTCACGATATAGTACAAAATACAGCAATGAATGTAAACCCCAGTATATCACATGTTGGTTAAAAAGTATAAAATATGACATCCGTGGAAGTTGATAATCGCCTTTATATTAGATTAATCCAATTTCAGATCAAAATGTTAGGATTTAAGTTTAATGTTTAAGCTTACCCGTATATAATTAAATGAGACAAACTAAGATAGGTGTCCGGATATATACCCTGAAGGATTACCACAGTGAAATTTACATTTGGCAGATTTTTTAAAATTTTGACTTCACATTTATGGCTGTCTTTGAGAAGTGATACTTTACAGACGCGTTTGTTTGATTTTGATAAACTAAATTATCAGGGTGAGGATTCATGTAACTTCAAAGTGGATAATAGTTTAGATTTGCTCGTATTTCAATAATGCAGTCCTTAGACAAAATTTCAGATTCGCATCGTTATACAAAATAAGGTCTAATTTCTGCTAAGGATTGCATCACTGCAAGCAAATTTAAAATATCTCACACTTGTAGAAGCAGAAAATAACATAGTTATTTATAGGCTTAGAAATGTTTTTATATATTTTCTGTAGAAAAAACTTTTTTGTTTACATCGGATGTGACCCGAGGAGACCCATATGAGAATCCATTTAAGTCACGTGATTCTTCACCCTGATAATGATTGGAAATAATGTTAGCGGTGTCGATTTTAAAAAAGGTAAAACGTTTGCTATCTTGATATACTCTGATAAGTATTGCACAAGGGCATTTGGGTTCTTCTTTTGTTACATACCGAATCTAACTATACAGATCTACCTTTCTTATATAGCAAATTAAGCATACTAAATTAACGGCAAAAATATGTAATTGTTCATGAAACAGTTCGACCAAACAATCCACAAACTTGGAAACACTACAGTATCATTTATCATTGTCAGGCATATCCAAGTACAGAATATAGGTATTGTGGTTCACCGACATTTACTTCGTAGGTTTAGCATCTTTATCAAAGTTGTTGTTATGTACTTTTTTCGCAAGATATATTACAGAACGATTAAATAAAATCGATTTGTTCCTTTATTTTTTATTTTATTTTTATCTATTTTTTATTTTGCAACTTTCTGACAGAAGTTAGGAATAACAATGAAGCAATGCTTTGTTTAAACAAATGGACTGATTGGTTTATTAGAAAGGAAGGTCTGTTTTGTCATATTCTGTATTCGACCAGAAAAGATCTAACAACAACGATAACAATTAATGAACTAGTTCAAAACTAATCAGAGTACATCAATATTTCAAATGTTCTAAAGATACCAATAACATTAGCTTCCATCATTATTTCCTTTACATTTATAAATAAAATCTGATTTGTCTCGAATTTATCAAATCTCAAAGGCAGCTTATTTGAACGGCCAGTCATTATGACGCAACACTTTTCTGTACCAGCACTATTCCAAATTAAAGTTCAACGTGTAAGATTCGTACAGGTGTATAGGTTTCATGAATTGATACACTGACAGCCGATTTATGAATGAAAAGAACGCACAGTAATTCAAAAATTAGAAAGGTATGCAACTTCATACGTCAGTTAACAGATAAAGGATTTGACAATCAAACTCAGTAAAGGACTTTAAACTATTCCTATAGAATATGTACAGAAACCAAACGTCTTTGAAAAATATATTGATACTCATAGACCAATATGAAAAGTGGGGGGATTTGCAAAAACAACTCAAATAAGCTAAATTAGTTGCAATAAACAACATGATGACAGACTGTCTGAAAATAATCACTTTATTATAATAAGCAATTTTCAAAAATGAATTTGATTAACCTCTTTATATAAGTATCCGATCGTCCAGGACCAATGTTCCTAAAATGTTATTCTTCTTCTCACACTCACATGAAACATTATGGGTTAGACAAGTATCTCATGAAAAGCTTAGAGTACAATGATACACACTCTTTTGTCGTGAGCGACACAAAGAATACCACACGCAGAGTATTATTAAAGGCATATGTGCCATCAGTCGACGTTTTCCTTTTGGGGTTAATCACTTTACTGAAACAAAGTTTCTTCTTAAAGGATTAAAACTGTATTGACGAGTAAATTATTTCATTAAAAATAATGAAAATAAACCTGAACTATAAATAATACAATGAAAATTAAAGGTATATGTCCAGTATTCAAACACGACACAATAAGCCTAAGGTAAGGGCCCAAACGACAAAATAATAGAAATACGCATCAACACCAGGTTCACAAATGCATATTTCACAAACAGACCGCACATGCATCCAGATAGCTTTACCAAAACATAATGGAACTACCACCTTGCAATAGTCATTGTACCACACATCCAATAAAAAAACTTAAATATTACCTTTGTTTATTAATTGCAACGTAGCCACGAACTCCACATTTAAGAAAGCGCTAAAATGTGGCTAATGTTTTTATATCTGTACCAAAATCATATGCATCATTTAAGTCAAATGAGTAAAACACGATAATGCATTATTTTTGCATCAACCTTTATTGTGTGACCTAAAATAGCCTCAAAATAACACTTTGGGATGATGGCATTGGAATATTTCAAAGAGTTTCTTTGTGTTTTTTGGGGGGTCTCTAAACTGACTTTAACCGAATTGGTGGTCAATGAATAGCGTTACCTTTTTATATTTGAAATGTAACTAGTGAGTGTCAGGAGTTTACTAATTTTATGAATCCTTGGGCTGTTATGGAGAAATTGAAATTGAATGTGTTCATTTAAATTCATTGTTCTCATAATAATACATTATTCAAACGGATTTCTTTCAGGGGATTGGCATTGTGCTCGTAATTGCAATGTGCGGGAAAGAAAGTGCTATTGCTTTTTTATGTAAGTATCAGCCAATTTATCGCCGGTTTTATCTCTATGAATACTAATGAAGCAGTTATTTTATTTTTCTCTTATATTTTCCGTACTGATTTATTCTTATTCCCCGTACTGTTTATTTTTTATTTTTAGTACTTTTAATTTTTATTATCCGTACTGATTTATTCTTCGTTTCCGTACGGATTTATTCTTCGTTTCCGTACGGATTTATTCTTCGTTTCCGTACTGATTTATTCTTCGTTTCCGTACTGATAAAACCTTATTATTTCCCTTCTGATGAAATGATTTAAAAAGTTTGTTGATTATCAATTTTTATGTTATACCAACAATCTTAAGAGTCCTACCTCGATTACGGCAAATATCATAATTATTCACAAAAACTATTTTTACTTCGGTTCATTCCCGACGTTTCATTTAAATTTTTATAATACACATGTTACTATATATAGTAACATTTCACAATAGAAATTCGTTCCAGCAATAACGATTATCGTTTCCACCCGTGAGATTATACCGGCGCGTATAAGCGATTATGATTTTATATTATTGCCTTTGGAAGAGGAGCACGTGTACAGTGAAGTCCTTTTCACGATCATGAAAATGGCAAACGAATACCTGTATACGAGTTTAGTAGGCAAACATTTTACTATGTTCAATTGTACGTTATATTCTTTTATTTTTGTATAACGAATGGAAAGAAAGTGAAATCTTTGTTGATAAAATTGGTTTCTGAGTCTTTGGGATTGCTCGAACCATAATTTAAGTTTGTATAACCCGTGTCTTAGACTAATTGATACCATTCGATATTCTGCTATATTCCTACCGCGAGTTTTCAGTATATGATTTTGCTGTTGTTGTTGTTTTATTTTCCCCTAAAATGCAATAAGTCATATATGTGATTTGTGTCGTCTCGTGACGTTGTCAGTTGTTTAGTATATGTTTGGCCTCAATCATTAGTCAACTGTCCATGAAGTTTCCATTGTTTTCTTCAGCTTCATTCCAACTGTATCTGACGGTCTGAGTGACTGCTGTTTGTTGCGTTCCTGCAACCGAAAACAGGTTCGCGATTCCCCAATGCACTGTTTTTAATCCTAGAAGTAGGGCTTGATTTGCATATTTACTGTTGACGCTAACAAGAGAGCTGTTTAGTCTTCCCGTGCAGTCGTTTTGATTAAAGCACCTTGCATGTGATAATTTAATTTAACCATTGGGGTCATTTGACTCCCTGGATTCATGCAGTTTCAACACGCTACTGTTGAGGTGAGTTCCGATAAGGTCAACCTAAGTAAGGCATGCAATTCCGTTCGGCTATTTCAGTGGTGAGTATGATTTTGATGAACAACTGCCCATACATACATTCATTATGAAAGCAAGATGTTATTTCTTTGAGATTTAATTTCAAAGAGGGGTCTAATGATGCTTTACAGACATACAGCATGCATAAAAACAAGCAACATTGGGCTTAATTTGTTCTCAAGCAAATACAAATCTAAAGTATTCACCCTAGTTGTGAATTTTCATAATTGCGGCATTGAAGCCATATGATAATGTAAAGCATTGTGAAGTGTTTAACTAAGAATTTAAAAAACAACATATTTAGATTATTTTCAAACGTGTGATTTCTTGTGTCTCTAGTTTAGTAGAAATGTTTGGCCTCGACCATCGGAGTTTGGTTAAATTTAAGGCTACTTGACTTATCCAGTAGTTATCTAACTAGTCTATTATGTATATTTTACTAGAACTGACTCAAGATCCGCAACGGCTTGCTGGACGACTGTCGATTGCTGGGTTGCTGTACCTGCTTACTGCTTCGCGAGGGTCAAATCTATTACTTTCAACAAAAGTGCTACTCCCTTTTGCATATTATTTGTTTTTTATTAATCTTGTTACACTTTATTCCAATAACTGCTTGTATTTCATTCCAAAATTATTGTCTTGCTTTTTTATAGTATTGTTTGGGAGCATCAACAATATTTCGAGAAAATATATTTTATTAATATGTGTTCTTTGGGATTGCTTAAATCATAATCTTATTTGCATAAGTTTCAATACAAAGTTTCTGGAGAGACAAAGTTCTTGCCTTGTTGATTCAGCTGCATTAAATAAAACATAGCTTGATACAGAACACTAAACTTTCAAAATAGCGACTGTCGTTTAAAGATGCGCAATCTGTTACATTCTTTTTGCCGGAATGAATTTGATTTTCCACTTCAGGTTACAATCTGAGAGTCTCATAGACAATGTTATTCCACTCTACACACAACCACGTTAAACTGTGGACTAACCAATTAGTTACTCTGTTAAACCGCAATTTGGTGAGAGCCACAGAGCAAAAAACAAACATTTCTTAAAGACTGCCATGTTAGCCACCTATGACATCGGTCGACGCTGTTTGGGGTTAATTTAATTATTAAAACATAATTCCAAATACAAGGATTAAAATTATGGAGTTGGCGAAAAAATAAAATGAAAACATATGATGCGTATATGTGCTTTTATGAAGCTTTATGTATCTAATACAATATTTTGCCGCAATATTTACTATTTTTACAATATTGTGAGACAGTCACGTGGTATCTTCCTCCCATGTAAATACTTAGATGTTCTTGAAGGCTAATATTGCTTTTGCCCCGAGTTTGCTCTTATGGATCAAATTGGCATCTTTTCCTTTTATATAAAGATGGTCTCAGTTCCAAAATAAATACAATTGTTTTAATATACCGAAAAAGATTAATAAATATCGAAACACAATAATTCTTATGACGGAAACCGTGTTTAATTTGAAAGAACGGTGCATAAAACACGGTTTTTCTAACTTATGCGACTTTAAGTGATCACTGCAAATGTTTTAGGACCATCAAGTCATTTAATATTTTCCCTTTTGCAGCTATTAAAATATTCGGATTTTTTTTATCAGTAATTAATATTTTTCATGATTGCGTTATTTTGTAAGCAACTAAAGGTTTATCACTAAAATTCATGTTTGGTATACTTGTCAATGTAATGGTTTAAAATACGAGTATCACTTTCGATATAATGGCAAACACCGAGTTCTCAAATATCTACCTGAATTTAATGTAAAAAGCACTTTATTGGACCGGTAAAATGAATTATTTTTATATACTTAAATTGTCAAGCAATGAATTTGGAGTTCACGAAAAATAGGCGTCGGAGCATTGAAGAACATTGGCGCTTGATTCGTTATGGCTTTTGCTTCCCGATTCCTTTCAATTTTATTACCATGGAACCAATAAAGGGATACATTAATTAACGACGTCTGTCTGTTGTAACAGACGAAAATCCATTTCTTTTCTTTTCAATGGTGTAATGGACCGGGAGGTAGAAGAGGTTCAAGTCATGTAAGCAATCTCTAGGAACGTAAATTGGTGTTCCCTTTTGAAAACTGTTGCTTGCACGTTTATAATACCACTTCTAAATAGCCTTCCTCAAATATGGTATAGAAATACAATATACTATCAGCTATTATCGACGCCATTGAAAAGAACGCATTAGAAAAGAACGATTTTTGACGAGTTCAAGCTGCAATCATTTTCACCATGCATATTTTTACCCAAAGACCATACATAAAATATGCTCGAGGAAATATAAGTGTTGACTATTTTTTTTACATATGGTGGCCATTAATGTAATGCGGGACCCTGTTAACATCCGGTTTTATCACGCTACCGTTGTGTCTTGTTCCAACGTAGTCAGCGTTAGACAGACATGGAATGACGTTTCGGATGTTGTGTTAGCGTACGCAATGTTTGTTTCGAAACAATACACAGACGTAAAGTCCTATTGACGAAAGAAGAAATTCTTCTTTGACGTTTAATTGTGTAGAAAGGGATTTGTGAAGTAAAACAGATATACAATATTCCTGAAAAAACAACAACACACAATTTGGCTAATTGGATTTCATGCAGATCAAGTTCTGAAGTCTGTAGCGTACCTGTGAACTGTAAGTATTGCCGCCTTGTTGTCAGAATCAATGTGAGCTCTGTTCAGCTCATCAAGTGCATGCTCATTCTTTTCCCACACCAAGATTATACGTCAGGGTGTCATATAATATCTAATGATCATTAAAATAATATACATACAAGACGGAAACATTAAAAATATCTCCATGGACTCCGTTGCGTTGAAGTCTAATTATTGGGAAACAGGAGTTCAGGCGGCTGTTAAATGGAATGCAGTTTACATTTCAGCTTGTCTTAGTAATGCATACATGAGTATTAAACGGATATTTCACAATCGATATTTCTCTATGGTTTGGAAATAAATACAATACTTTCTTCTCGAATTTTCCATAAACTTTGAAACAAATAGATGCTTGTTATAAGGAAGTTTTTCTAGATTAAAGATCAGTATGTGCTGTTTTTGTACATAAGTGATCTGTAAACATTCAATTTTGTTTCACGCACGCGAACAATGGCTATTCTTGCTTTCCACTCACTCGAACTTTGGTATTCCTGGCCTTCCTCGCATTCCAATAATAGCTCTCCAGGCTTTCCACGCACTCGAACCATGACTCTCCTGACTTTCCACACCGTCGCACCTAAATCATCTGGCTTTCTACGCGTTAGAACCATGGCTCTTCTGACTACCCACGCGTTCGAGCCATGGCTCTGTTTGCTTTCCTGGCTTCAAAGTGTTCGAACCATGGCTATCCTGGTTTTAAACGTATTCGAACCATGCTTATCCTGGCTATCTATTTTTACGCTTTCAATGGCTCTTCTGAATTTCCACGCATTCAAACCATAGCTCTCATGGAAACAGTCTTTAAGTGATGTTAATCAAGTCAGGTCAACCCGTTTCATCTTCTAAAATGCATGGATAAAAAGGTTCGAGCTCAACTTCTGCCAAGGCGTTCTTTTCAAAGTCGTCGATTATAGTTGATTGTAAATTCTATTTCTACACCATATTTGTGCAAAAGGATCTGAAGTGATATTTTTTAAAAAAACAACGGTTTTTTATGATGAAGTTCTAGAACTGGGACAGCGTACACCAATTATTGTTCGGGGAGATTACGAACATTATTTTAATTTTATCTTCTTGTCAATAACATCATTTCAAAGACAACAACTGGAATCTTGTATGTTGCAAATGACATTTGTGGTGATTTATGTATGTTTTTATTAGTTTCTTGGTGACATTAAATGGAAAAATTCGGGAAGCAAAAGCCATTTAGAGCCAAACAAAGACATTTACTTTAATGCTCTGACGCCTACTTTTCGTGAACTCTAATGTTAGATATTGGTAGTTTAAGAAGTGTATATATGTCAGGTATTATACCGACCAATAAAATGCAGTTCAAATTGAAACGAGGCATGTTATTTACCAGTATTGCAAAATGTTCCAGTTTAATAAGCTTGAACATCATTTAGCAATATGTGGGAGACAGATACCGCATTGGTGTCTCACAATATTGTTTTTATAGTTTAGAGGGGTGTAAAGTTAAAAACTGGTATCAGCAAAATAGAGTTTCAAAACATTACACGGACATAGCAGCTTGTTTACAGTTCCTTTTGTTCTTTACAGTAATTCAATATTCCATGGAGAATATTTGGCAAAAATACAAAAAAAAACTGTGTTATTCATTAAGCCGTGTTTTCATAAATATAAGTATGTATCAGTACTTATGTGAAAAACTACAGAAACAAGCTCAGTAGTCAAAGGTTAAAGACAAACCCGGTTTACTGGCACTGGGTAAACGCCTAAGACACAGAACACAAAAAACACAAACAAGAAACATGGGAGAACAGCAAAAATCTCCACAAACAGTACTGTGCATACTATAATATATACACACCTACGTATGATTATCAGGGATTGTTAGGTACCGCCTTGGAACGGTCAGTTAAATGTAAATTAAGGTTTAAAAGATATTTCTCGAAAAAGCGAATACTTCTTAAGCCGGTACAAGACGATTCGATTTATAGAATGCTACTTAATATAAGTAAACACTACACTCAATTCGTAAATGTCATTTTTTATTCTATTTGTGTAATTTGTGCTTCCAAAATGTCTCCCTCTCAGAATGTCTTCAGCATTCAGACATCTCATCCCAATTCATTTTATAAATAATTTAATTAAAGTCACAAAAACGTCTCGTAAAAGTCATTTATTAAACGGAAACCACTGAAAAGAAGAAAATGATTTCCTTTCGTATAATAAAAAGGATTACAGAAATTTAAAAGAATGCTTTCTCGATTACATCTTAAGTTAGTTTCAAAATCTGTGTGATTGCTCTAGGATGACGTGGGACATTAATATCCAGTAATTCTAAATGAGAATACAATTTTCATTGTCAGTTGATATAAAAGCTGTACATTACGATGAGAAAACAATATTCTTTCAAAATGATAAAATGATCTTAGTCAGTTGATACTAAATTTGTACATTGAATGTCAATGCTGTATTTTCAGATGAGTGCACGATTTGTTTGTCCTAGAATGTCAATGTTGTATTTTCCGATGAGTGCACCCATTGCTTTAACAATAATTGTGCAAAGTGTAAATTCAATTGAGTGCAGAATATTCTTTGTCATTGGATATCAAAGGTGTTTATTCAGATGATTGCACAAATTGTTCGAATGATTGCATTAAATGTCCAAAGGAGTGTATTCAATTGAGTGCAGAATATACTTTGTCATAAAAAGTAACGATGAAATTTGCGTTCATTTTTCATGAACCGTTAGATCTTTCGTGACCTTTTTCAAAGCTTGGTCATGAATATATAAACATTAAATTAAAAAATAAGATTGATATTTTTCTGGATAAACGCGAAAATAACAACAACGAAATTCTTATTTTCGTGCGTGAATACAGTATTAGGGCTCGGTCGCGATTTTGCAAATTTTCCAAGAAGCGTCATTTCTTCTTATAGTTGCATCTTTATGTTAGGCTGTTATTTTTTGCTCTCTATCTATAATTATCACGAATAAACATTTTATTACTAATTGATATCATTACACCGCTATATATTTAGCAGGCCGCTTTTAATTACTAAAAAAAATTTCGTATTTGTAGTGCACTCTCGCATATAATTACTGTTGCCATGTCATGTGTTGATGTTATTGTAATAACGATGAACTTTACATGTTAAAGTTGCAGAATATTCTTTGTTACGATTGAGCTTTAATATCATAGTGACATGTAAGTACTTAGAAAGTGATATCAACATCTTAAAGTGATACTGACACAGAAATGTGATATTGTCCTACGCATATTATTTGCCTTATACCGCACATGTTTACATACAACATATTCTCAGATGACCTCCATATTTTATTTAATAACGATGTTATCAAAACATTTTAGTATAGAACTTGTACCATAGCAACATTGCTACTCGAAAACATTGGTAGTAAAATTGTCGAAGATTTTCTATAATCGTTAATAAACGTTAACAACAATAATATTCATAAACGTTTTCTATGTATGGATTTGGCGATAAAAAAAAACATATTAATTATATTCACAAAAGGCTTCTTAATGTGTCAATTAACGAAGTAAGGAATTGACAATCAAATGTTTATAGCATTTCAAGATGCGTCTATGTTTAATCGCATCGGAAAATTAACGTCTAGGATGAGCAGATTAAATTCAAAGAGATAAAACGTGGGCTGATTTGGCGGATAAATTCCAAGAAAAGCAATTATATCAATTTAATTTTCACACGATTCAATAACAAATACGATGACAGGCTGTCTTAAATAAAGCCGTCTTAACATTGAAAGCAAAAATAAATTCTATTAATCAACCACAGTGACTTAAAATCACAATCGGTGTGCTCAAGATGAATGCTTTGAGAATTTATTCCTATCCAAACTTTTCAGCAGCACATTCAGCAATGAAACAATGTCGTTATGACTATGTTTCGATTTAAAAAAAACTTTATTTTTGAAAATGTACCACAACAAAAAGTCCTTGCCGACTACATTTTAAACAATTTATATTGTCATGCCTACTAGAGTAAAAACCTTTTTTTATATCGTTTAACCTTCTTGATAACTGTAATTTAATATGGCCTTGCCTACTATTCTAAGTGTCTATTAGATTGGCCTGGATACACAGACCAAATAGGAAATGAAAATCAAACCAAAATACAAGACACACACATGCATTGTTGGATTTAGTCTGTGAAAGGCCATACTCGGACTTAAAACATTGTATTATAATATCAACTAATATGGCAGAAGCTTTTCTTTGTATACATGTAACACGTGCCCCTTAATTAACAGTAGGCAGAATGACTGAATATCGATACAATAAGAGTATTTTAGCCTGTACTACCGCGAAAGCAGCATATGAACTTACCAATATAAACGTTTAATTCTCAAAGTACAATCTTATGCATTGTAGATAATTTATTCCTAAAAACCTTTCAATGTAAAGTGCACACAAGGTAATGCTAAATGTCATCTTTAACAAGCTTCATCTTCTTAATTCAAGCAATGTATTTATGAGCCATTTCTGTCATATGGAAGGGATTTTAATGTTGCGCTGCGTAATGACATTAAATTCAGCAACAACTTATCAAGTATTCCGCCATCGTGGAATTTATTATCAATCAAGTCAACGTCCTCAGTTTTCCTGTTATGTTCGCTTTTCAGACAGATAATGTTTATTTTGAGAATATGAACTGGCTTTTTCTGAAGGTAATGGGCGTATTGATGCTGTCCATGCTGATGTAAAAAAAAGGTGTTAAGAAAGATTTAATATTTATTAAAAAACATGAGCAACCAAAATACTTGATTAATGCTTTGCATGGTATACAATCGTGTTGATACAAAATATAGGGTTGAACACAGCATCCTTACATAACTAAGCTTTCAGTCCTTTGATTTTATGAAAATTGTACTTATTCATGTTATCTTTAAAACCTTTTTTGGCTGAATTGGAGTGTTTTGGCATGCAAAGTCAGTTCTTCAAATATTTTACATAGATAATCATTTGGAAGAAAAGATTAGCTTATATATGTCGCTTTTATTTTTAATAATGTTTTTTTTATTTGTTCCTAGTTTTAATACAATGATGCTTTTTATTATGAAACTCTTTGATCACACAGTTTTAAACCTTTTATTTTATAAGGCAGACTGTATGTGATGCTCATAAGGCAATGACTGCATCGTATCTTTGATTTTTTTTTTACATTAAAGTTGGGATCTCTAATCATAGAAGTACTTGGGGTTTACTTATTAGTTTATTATTATTTGTTTTATTCTTAAGTTTCCTCAGGTTAATGCATACTTTGATAAGATTTACCCTTTGCGTTTTTTTCTTTAATTAGAATTGTTGGGATAGAAGTGAGGTTTGTGCACTTAATCTGGTTTGAACCCAAGTAAATTTACATTTTACTGACCGTTCCAATGCGGTACCTAACAATCCTTGATAAACATACCTAGTTCTTTTATATATAGTATGTATGCAATGTGCTGTTTGTGGAGTTTTGTCCTGTTCTTCCATGTTTCTTGTTTGTGATTTTTTGTTTTTTATGTTCAATGTCTTTGGCGTTTACCCAGTGCTATTAAACCGGGTTTATTTTAAAACCTTTGCTACAGAGCTTGTCTCTGTAGTTTTTCGCATAAATATTGACACCTTCCCAGTAAATAATCTCATTGTCTCACTAACACATATAAACAATATGCATAGGTAATGTATTTATTAATGAAACCGATTGAAAATAAACAAATAAGTGTGATAAGTATTTAAATAGTTATATAACATATATGTTTAGATCCACTTTAAATGCATGGTCACCAGTGTTATATCCAAATTGTAAAGCATTCTAATTAAATCATATGGGTTATTATATATAACATAACTCTTATTCTTATTCAAATGCATATTATTGTCATTTGAATACATCAACAATTAAAAGAGAAGATGCATTTTCCATTTCTATAATACAACCTCTTTAAATGTACAGCTAGATACTCAGATCAGAGATCTGAGAAGCAGCAAAGGGCCATTAGAATTAAGATCAGTACACAGAAGTTGTGTACTAGACACTGATTTTTTTTTTTTTTTTTTTGGGGGGGGGGGTCATTTATAGAAGGCTTAAACTAGGTCTTTAAGTGATTAACATTGTTTATGTATTTTTTTTTTATCTCATTACGTCTTTATGTTCTTATTCCAAACTCAACTACATACTTTAAGATGCAAAAGGACCAACATGGAATATAAAAAGTGGTTATCTAAGACATGTACAACCAAAAGCATGAGGCAAAAGACATATATACCGCCAATTTTTGTATAAAAAGAAAATAAAAAGATTCTGTGAGGGACACAAACTCGGTTCGGTTTTCAACCAGAGATTATTCTCAAAGAACATTACTAGTTAATGCACGAGTTCAATTCTAATCAGAGTATATTAAGACGTCAGATGTCTCTCATTTTTAAAATAGACACCAGTATCTGCAATCATAATTTCCAAACTTCATCTTATTTGTCTGTAGGGTATCACTTTTCAAAGGAAGCCTCATATTTGAACGTCAAATTTAAGATATTCAGCCAAATTTTAATAACACTGTAGTTTTTTCTCAGGGAAATATACCCGAAAATATCTCTTTGTCTGACCCTACGGTTTAAGGCCAACAATTTATCTGAAATAAAATTTATATAACAAAAAGGCATTAACCTTCATGTTATGCACTGAGGTTTTCACTTTTTGCTTTCTATTGTAGTCAATGGTGTAGCTTTTATGAGACAGAAACAAAACTTAATTATTAATTCCATTCGTGTTAATGTACGCCGTTACTAATCATTTCACTAGAATGAGTGTATCATGCCAAATTGCTATTTAGATAATAGTAATTGAAAAAAATAGTCCATTAGCTAAACCGATGTTTCATTTGAGAGTCAAAGATCGAAACCGAAAGAAAGTATAATGAATACAATTAACGTTAATACTATCTTGCATATATCTTTGACTTGAAGTGGAAAGAGATATTAATGTCATCACCCTTTGACCTCGCAAACTAGGTCACCCACTGCATGTTCATTCAAGGCACAGGAACGTCTGCACCAGTTATATGTGGATGTTTGTTTTACAAGGTAGTACTAGATGCTCTTTAAGTGATGAGGTTTAAATCAACAGAAAATCAGTTCACAAATTCAATATGTGTATACACTTTTCGAGGGTCCATCGCTGCTGTCAATAACATGTCGGTTTGTTAATGAAACAGTTTTGCATTGCCGGTCAATTACTAAATACATTTACTTGCGATTAATTCAATGAACATGAATAATAATGCTTATTTTAAATGAATATCTAATTAGATATCCCTTATTCATATACCATCGATCATCTGTTTTGTTGCAAAGAGCACAGATGATTGTAGTCGCGGAAAGTGGATAATAATACATGTGTTTGGTATAAGCAGTGTTCCATGTTAATGACCTTAGTGTCATGTTCATAGAAAGTTAAGCGTTCTATAAATGGATACATTCAAAACCAATTTATTAATGAAACGAGCGCGGATTAAGATGATTTACGACATCGTTTAATAATTTATTATACATCGTTAAGGTAAAGACACATTTCCACGGTCATTAGTTATCGTAGGCGTAAAGTCAGTAAATCTTGATAATAGTAGGATAAAATGTAATGACCAAGAATTAGAATTAGTGTCGGTATGTGTTGCTCAATATGAACCCAGTTCTTTATTGCGACACCATTATCATCATTTCTTTAAACGTAAAAAACAAATTAAAATATTTCTTTACTATATATTTTAACGAATATCATATCAATGGTCTGAATTCGAGATCTAACCTAAACTCCTGTAATACGACTATGCTGAAAAAACAAATGCCTGCCAAGTCTGTGTTGGGTTCAAAAAAGTAAAACTTTTGAAATGAATTCACGAATAACGTTGTATTTTCATCGGTATGTACAACTTTGATATCAACCGACCTTGTGCACTGATCTAAATGTGTAACATGGATATAACATTACAAAGAACATAGTGCACTTAATGACATCTGAATATACACCTTTGCCATTCAATGACCAAAAACACTGTGCACTCATCTGAATGTACTCTTTTGATATTCGATGTACAAATTTAATATCAACTGACAAGGGACATTTAACACTCATTACATACACCTCTGATATTAACTGAGAAAGAATATTGATTTCTCATCTTAATGTACATCTACTATATCAACTGACAAAGAATATTGTATTGTCATTTGGAATTACTGGACTGTAATGTCCCATGTCATCATAGAGCATCATACAGGTTTTGAAACTTTATAAAAATCATACACTCATCTCAATATACACATTAGATATAAACTGACGAAGAACCTAACATAATCATTTGAAAGAACTGAATTTAAGTGTTCAATGTCATCATAGTGCACACACACAGATTTTTAATCTTAATTGAGAAAATCATTCTTTAAAAAATCCTTTTAATTGTACGGAAGAACATCATTCCTTCTTTTTGTTGTGATCCGTTTAATATATGCCTTTTACGAGACGTTTTTGTTCCTATTATTTTAATTAATTACCTACAAAATGAATTGAGTTGAGATCTCTGAATGCTGAAGACATTCTGAGAGAGAGAGAGAGACCTTTTGTAAGCACATATTACAAAAACAGTATGAATACGAAAATCATGATGTTTATTTATATAAGTAGCATTCAATAAATGCAACGGTCTTGATACATTGACGTATTCGACATTTTATGAATCAGTTTTTTATACTTGATACACACTTATATTTACGAAAATACCGCTTAAATGAATAACACATATTCAAATGTATTTTTTGTAGTTTTGCCATATAATTTTTAATTACTTCAACAGTGTCCTTAAATGTGTAACTCATCACCAATAAGCTCACAGTATAGGTTGATGCTTTTTGTTTTATTTTAATGCATCATCATGTTTAACTCATTTGACTTGAATGATCAAAAGAAAAGTATATTTCTTTTAAAGAGACTGTAACAAGCTGTTATGTCCGTGTAATGTTTTGAAACTCTATTTAGCTGATACAAGTTTTTAACTAAACACCCCTGAACTATAAATACAAAATTGTGAGACATCAATGCTGTATATGCCCCCCACAAAGGTGTTCAAACGGATACAACTGGAACATTTTGCGATACTGGTAAACACTATAATAATTCCGATTCAATTTGAACTGCACTTTATTGGTCGGTCGGAATGAATGACTTATGTAAACTTAAACTACCAATCTAGTACATTAGAGTTCACGAAAATTAGGCGTCAGAGCAATAAAGTAAACGTCTTTATTTGACTGTAAATAGCCTTTGCTTCCCGAATGTGTTCATTTCATATCACCGAGAAACGAATAAAAACATACATAAATCACCACGTATGTCATTTGCAACATACGAGATTCCAATTATTGTCTTTGCAATGACGTTATTGACCAGAATATATAATATATTAAAATCATGTGCGTAATCTTCCGAACGTAAATTGGTATACGCTGTCCAAGTTCTAGGATTTCATCATAAAAGAACTGCTATATTTTTACAATATCATTACAGGTTATTTTGCTCAAATTTGGTGTATAAATAGAATTTACAATCAACTATAATCGACGCCTTCAAAATGCATTTTAGATTAAACGTGCTGACCTGACATGACTTACATCACTCAAAGAGAATTTCCATGAGAGCTATGGTTTGAATGCGTAGTTATCCAGAAGAAGATGGAATGCGTAGAAAGAGAGGGATATTTATGGTTCGAGTGCGTTTAAAGGCTGGAACGCCATGGTTCGAACACGTGGAAAGCAAGGAGTGTCATGGATTCGAACGCGTGAAGAGCCAGGGGATCCATGTTTTGAACTCATTTAAAGCAATGAGAACAATGGTTAGAACGCCCGGAAAGTCAGATGAGCCATGGTTTGAACGTGAGGAAAGCCAGGATATTTATGCTTTGAACGCGTGGAAAGCCAGGAGAGTCATGACACTCTGATGTAATATCTTGGTGTAGGGAAAGGATAAATATGAACTTGATGAGCTGAACAGAGCTAACATTGAATTGAATGAATACAATAATGCAATAATTACAGTTCACAAGTACACTACAAAATTCAAAACTTTATCAGCAAGACCTCCCGATTAGCCCAACTTTGCTCTTTTGTCAGGAATGCTGTATTTTACAAATCTCATTTTACGCAATTTAACGTTAAAGAAGAATTTCGTCAATAGGACTTTATGCTGATGTTCCTCAGAAAAGCTACTTAAGTAAACGTCAGTGTATTGTTTAAACAAAACAATCTCGTATGCTAAGACATCCGAAACGTCATTACATGTTTGTCTTACGTCGACCTCATTGGAACAACACTCAACAGTAGTGTGTTTAAACGAAATGTTTACAGGATCCCGCTTTACCTCAATGGCAACTATATGTAAAATATTTAAAAGTTATATTTCCTCGATCATATTCTATGTATTGTCTTATTTTTAGAAGAAATATGCATGGAAAAAAATGTGCAGTTTAATTTCGTCGAAAGCGTTTTTTTTTCAAATGCGTTATTTGCAATGGCGTCGTTTATAGATGATATTAGATTGGGTTCCTAAACTCTATTTTAGGAAGTCTATCTAGGAGTGATGTTATATACGTGCAACAGTTTTCAACAGAGAACATCAAATTACATTCGTAGAGATTGCTAACATGACTATAATATATTCCCGGTTCTTAATGCCATTGAAAAGACAAGAAATGGTACCTCGTCTATAACAACAGACAGATGTCGGTGATAAATGTATGCTTTTATTGGTTTCAAAATAAAACAATTGAAAGGAATCGGGAAGCAAAAGCCATATACAGTCAAGCACCAATGCTCTTCAATGCTCCAACGCCTACTTTTCGTGAACTCCAAATTCATTGATTGACAATTTAAGTATATACAAAGTAATTCATTTCACCGAACAAATAAAGTGCATTTCACATTAAATTGAGGCAGATTTTTGAATACTCGGAGTTTCCAATATGTTTATAGTGAAACTAGTATTTAAGATCAATACATTCAAAAGTATACCAAACATGAAGTTTTAGTGGTAAATCTATCACTGTTTCCTTCAAATGAACCATTGTTTTGAGATATTGATTCATCCTTTTTGGTATATAAAAATGTATTTATAATAATTGTGGTACTAAGTATACCTTTAAAAATTAATATATGCCAATGTTATCCATAAGGACAAACTGATAGCAGATACAAGAATTTTCTTAAAGAACTCTGTAGCTCTTTACAAAGAAGACAGATACCACATTGCTGTCTCACAATGTCATATGTAACGGTAATCTATATTGCGTTAAAACCTTGTATAAGAAAAATATAGCTTTATAAAAACAGGTTATAAACAAAACTGATCATTACATCATTCGGAAAACCTCCATTAAAATCCTATTAAAAGGAAATATGTTTTATTAATGTCGTTCGCCTTAAACAGCGTCGACCGGTGTCATAGCTGTCTCACGTGGCAGGTCGTAAAAATGTTTGTGTTGTTTTCTGTGTGACGCTCACCAAGTTGGTATTTAACATAGTAACTAAGGTTTAATCCACAGTGTAACGTGGGATGTGTTGAGTGAAATAACATTGTCTGGGACGCTCAGACCTTTACCTGAAGTGGAAACTCAAAATCATTCCGGCACTTATTTAGATACAAAATAAAAGGAATTCCATTCAATTATACTACACAAATGACAAGACACAAACCAAAACAAAACCAGTTTCAAGTCGCTTTTAATATATACATGGTAGCCAAGAATGAAACATATTCCGCATCTTTAAAAGAGAGTCGCTATTTTGAAGGTCTACTGTTCTATATCAAGCGGTGTTTTATTTAATTTCAAGGGAAGAACCAAAGCATGATACACGAAAAATACATCACTTTTTATCCTTAAAAAAGGTTCCAATTTGCAATCAAACTAATATGGCAAGGCGTCTATTACAGCAAGGCCTCCGATAAAATCTATTCTGATATAATAGTCGAATTGTTATCCGGTCCTATCGTAATGCTTTATGGAATTGCTCTGTCATTATAAATCTTACGATAAGAAATTTTTAGATTCCAGAATTTCCCTTGGTGGTATTTTATGAAACATCTGAACCATTACATGGCTTATATTTGATGAAAAATACATTTGAATTGATCAACTAATCAGCTTGTTGAAAAAAGAGTGACTTCTTGCTCTTAATGTTATTTAAGATTGCTTCACAAACGATGAAATTAATCAAATTGATACAATTTCAATGATGATATTAAGGATAGCACAAACTGTTATTGAAACACTTTTTACAATACGTTAATCCAGAAAAAATAAAATCTACGACCTTGTTGGCTATAAGCAAAAACGATCCTAAGAAAAATACGCTTTAGAACTGAAAACAATTTACAGGGCCATCCCATCTAAAACCATTATTCTACACCACAAAATTGTTTGTTGCTAAAAATAAACAAGTTGTGCATTGAAAATGATACCACCATTGAAAGTAGTTCAGTTTATTAGCTAAGTTCGGTTTTACAAAGTACATGTGCTCGAGATTGGCCGTTAACTAGAAAGTCATTTCCGTTTATATTTCAATCACCGTTAACTTCGACATCGGTTGCCTTAAATGTCTTTTATAAGACGTTATTTTGGCTTTTATTTTGATTAAAAGTCTAATATTTACTGACTTTCCGTGAAAAGCATTAAAAAATCCAAAGAAATCGCGAAAGTTTGTGATAATGTTTAGCCTTAGCAACACTTTTTACTTTAACAACAATGTATATTGCGAAAGGCACAGCTTCAAAACTTGCATAGAGCACAATAATTTGCTTATTGTCAAATTTATTGAAACTATCACATATTTACACGGTCAATGTGCATGCAATATTAAATATACGTACGCTTAACAAGAACAACACTGGAGGTTGCGAATTCGAAAACCATGTTGAATGACATTTTTTTTCCTTTTGTTGCAGTTTCATTTTTATGTTTTAATTTATCATTGCACTCATGTATATGCTGATATTTCATTCATTTATAATACACTGAAACTTCGGAAATAAATTTAAAAGGAAAATAGATTTCGTGAATCTGATATTTGCTACATGGTTCCAATATAATGTTGTCAAATTATTAGAGGGAGATGTCTAAAAGTTCGAATAAAAACCATTTTGACCAGTCGTACGGTAATGAGTTATGGAATTGGTCTGTCATTAGTTCTACGGATACTTTATTTATCAGAGCCCATACATTCCCTTGGCAGTACTTCATATGAAATATCGGCACTATTTAAGCCCTTTAGTTCGATGAAGGATGAATTAGAATTAATAGACATCTAAATGATGATATTAATGATTAAACACATTGTTGTTCAAGTCTGTTTGACATAAAATGTATTTTTTAGCACGGTAACCAACAATACAGGCAAAAATTCCTATTTCGGAGTAGTAAGAACCTCTGGAAATACTTCGAGATAACGAACATTCGATTAAACCGATATCCAAATATGTAAAACAAGACCCAAATGAATACATTTGATTTTTTTATGGTTGTCCGGTTAGCGCAGTGTTTAGCGCACTCGCTTCTCACCTAGGCGACCCTGGTTCGATTCTCGGCTTGGGCGCATGTGAGTTTGGTTTTTGTCACCAAGCCAGACAAGTGGGTTTTCTCCGGGTTCTCCGGTTTCCCCCACAATACAAGACCACACTCTCGCGTAAAATCGTGCCAACGAGAGTGATTAATATAATGTTGTAGTAACTTGTTTCACAATCGTTGTAAAATCAATATGTTTAAACTAAACTAAATTATTTTATCGACATAACCAGTACATCGAGAACACAGAGTCCGATATTTTTTTTTTTAGTTTTAATTGAATATCGTACTACACAAAAATGTAATTACTAAGCTATCGGATATACACAAACGTGAGTTTAAGTTTCATACTGACCTGATAATACTGTAGTATCATTTCAAAAGAGTTATGAGGACAAAACCAAATGAGTAACTTGAGTGAACTAGTTGTTTTGGCCTTCACAGATTGCACAATTTGTACGTCGTTAACGGCCGACGTCGTTAACGTTTTTTGATGTTTGTATTTTTGTGCGGGCCAAGGTCAATTGAGGCACTTTCAAATTTTCTGTTCCGTAAATTTACATTGATCGATTCTATCAAAATCAACCAAAAAAAGGTTTATTTTTCAATCAATACTTATTTGTGAAAATATAAAAGAAGTATAGTAAAGCATATATTTTTTATGCAGGCAATAGAAAATTCAGAATGTTTTAAATGTTAAGTTCATTCATATTTGGAATATCGATTCTAATGACAGTCAAATTTTAAAGATCTACAAAAAATAGTGATAGGATCCTCGGCCTAACGCTCATTTTTATAGATCGCCAAAACTGAACTCCAGAATTATTATAACGTATATATGGCAAGCCT
This sequence comes from Mya arenaria, assembly GCF_026914265.1. Classification (NCBI taxonomy): domain Eukaryota; kingdom Metazoa; phylum Mollusca; class Bivalvia; order Myida; family Myidae; genus Mya; species Mya arenaria. Next base: position 34,654,086 of record NC_069127.1, on the reverse strand, counting down.
GACATTATCCTCAAAAGGGTTCATTAGCGCCCATGATCAACCAGTTTATAAAGTTTGAGCTCGCTGGTTCATAACGCTCTTCAGACATTGATTGGAAACTGATATTTAGCTTGAATTTCTAAATGCCGAAAAAAAAAATACATTGCTTCATATACCAACACTTTTCATATATTTACTAAGAAGAAATTCGTTTAAATATTTTATAAACAAATAATCATATTTACAATGTTTTTTTTATAATAAATTTCAACTGAAAGCAAACTCACCTCATATTAGTTTGAGGAAAAGGGAGGTTAAAATACAATAAAACGGACATGTTATTGCATAGCTGATCATTGATTCTGTTACATGTGATGAATTGCCAATGACTTTTCAAGTGTACCCATTTAATATTTTTTATATATTTTTTAAAGAAAAAAGCATTCTCAAAAACGTTTTTCCGAGTTTTGTTTAATCGGATCCTTGGGTCAGTAATCAAAACTATGAAAACGTAGCCGACGAGTTTGGGACAAGTTATTAAATTCCCATTAAATGTGTCCAAAGGTGTGTATTAACGGTATAATGCATACAATGTTTTGTATCTTGATGATTATTTAAAGAAATGTTGGTCGGTCCATTTTCAACACGTGACTTTCCATGTAACAGCATCAAAACCTATGCAATAATGACGTCGCATTTCTACGTTACGTCAATAAATGCTTCAATAACATTCATAAAGTGTGAGAAGGCGGAGAAGAATTGCAAAGAAAAGCAATATCAGTTTGCTTCTCTAAAAGTGCAATAACAAACACAATGCCGATCCAATGTATGCTGTCTGAAAGAAAGTGGTGTAAACCTTGAGATCGAGAGAAAAAAACGAATTTAAATTACATATTCCAATTTCAATGTGAGCATACCCGACCAATCATTTAAAAGTGGTATTCATCTCGTGACACTCCAGCGTTACATTCTTGATTAAATACATATCTATGGCCAAACCCATCACTATTCTAACCACCTTGGTGGTCAAAGACAGTTTAGAGATTTAAAGGAAACAACACAAGAAATATTTTAGAAAAACCAAGCTTAAAAATAGGTCCGTTGATCTGTTTTGTGTATCGTACGTTTTTAATAAATATTTCGTATTTCGTCTTATCAGATTGTAATTTAATTCACGAGATAGTGTTAATATTACCAATAGCTCATGAAATTTATGAAAATAAGCTGTTGTGTAAGTTTCATATTAAAAATATGTAATAATTTTGTGGTTTTACCATTTAACTGATGGTTTTTGACGACGCTTTGGCTTCATCTCTTTATTCGAGAAAGCTTTAATTCAAAATATTAGATATTTCTATGGTGCCTTTACTTGAAAGTACTTCAAGAACTAATTTGGTAAATGTCTGTTGATAAAGCCTGGCCACTCTTCATTATTGAGATACATTTTTACACTCACATAGTTAACTATTATTACTACCTTTGACAATGAAATGGTCATCCAACGGTTCTCATTAAATTGCTAATTTAATGTTTTTAATGAGTTCACCAAGGTACGTGCATCAAACCTAACCTCGTTCATATAGATCAAATTGGCGAATAATTATAATAATTTAATTTCTAATTTCGGTAAAGATTATTTATTTACCTAGTGTATTTGTAACATCAAACAGCAAATGCTCGAAATGCATCTTAACAGAAAAAATGTGATATTTCAGCTTAGAAGCATGTTTTGTCAAAAATAGTTCATTGTCTTGCAAAAAAATCAATTAATAGTTGCAAATAAACTCATTATTTTAATTTGTGACAAGGATTTTGTTTACATTTCACACAAAATACTAACATGTTAAACGTAAACAGGTCCCTTTGTAAAAGGTGCACGATGAATCTGTCCTCTTTTGACACTGAAACACATTCTATGAGGGGAATGGTCCATTTATAACCAGGAAACAGATGAAAACATGAACAAATCACCATCTTATGTCATTTGTAAGGACGAAGTATCCGCATTCTTGTCTTGACAGTACTTGAAATGAACTAGAAGAAACTCTGAACTTTCTGTACTTCAAGCCCTAGTTATGGAATTTCATATTTTATAGAGAAGATGGTTTATAAAAACATGTTGAAAAGAAGCTGAGGAAATGTTGTGTTCCATTGCACTGAAATGTCTTGAAATTAAGAGTAAATCTGCTCCCGTAAAAAAAGAATGCAATTGACGCATGGCAAACCGTACTTCTATTTCCTTGAATACAGAGGTATGCTAACCATCAGTACATAAAGCAAGAATGATACAACTACATCGAGCTAGGCTCGCAAAACCGCCCTGTTTGAGCCAAAACCGCTCACAAGTGCTTGCTCGGCGGAGAGCGGGCGAGGACGTTTTATTAATCAAAGCACAGGAGTTGCTGAAGTGGCGATTGCCAAGTAAAACATGCTAGCAACGTTTCTATGTAAAGGATTTGATGTTGTTATATTTATTTTATATTGTTCCTGCTTGACATTAAGAACAGAATCGTTGATAATTTGTTCGTACGTTTATATCAATTTTCGACAAAAACATTTCTGCGAACGAATGGTACCGAGTCCGTCCAACTAAGTAACATTTTAGGCTGTTTCTTTCAATTCTTAATTTACCTTTTAAAAAATCAGTCTATATGTTTAAACTCTTTGTTATATTTGTACAACTGTTTAAAGAACGCTTTTGTTGATTTAAGAATGTTGAACACGTGAAAAGTGCATCAAAACAGCGCAATCCATTATTGAGGTAGAGGCAATGTTAAACGCATTTACTTTTTCAAGTTACTACAACGCTTTATGTACTTCCTATTTATTTCTATTGATATTTATGATGTTAAGTAAATTTAATATCTGCTCTTGACATACTTCGTTATCAGTGACAATGCTTTAAAATAACACATGCCCCCGAACCTTTCCTATACACTTTTCTGTTATGTTTTCAGCTATCCTTCCTACATGTATTTTATTTATTGTTTGATTTCATGAAGGCGAATTTACATTAGAGAAAGCTTCACATATGATTTCATTGTATTGTTTGATCAACAGTAAAGGAAATTAACGAAATATAATTTCTAGTGGCATATATATATAAATGGACATATTTTTGTATGCTATACAGCAAGAACTTTTCCACCGTTTAGATCTTAATCTATGGAAATGCTAGTAGTTCATGTAGTGCAGGTTTAAAATAATAATTCATCTATAAATAATTTTGATTTTTTCTCAATGCACGTTTTGCAGTACATTTAAAACACATTTGCGGCAGTTTATTGAATTCTCTAAAACGAATATCACCATCTTTATATGATTTTACGTATTTTACATTTGTCAAATTTGCTTCTTCTTCTTCTACTACTACTACTACTACTACTACCACTACCACTACCACCTACCACTACTACTACCACTACCACTACCACTACTACTACTACTACTACTACTACTACTACTACTACTACTTCTTTTTCTTCTTCTTCTTCTTCTACTTCTTCGTCTTCTTTTTCTTAATTGATTGAACTAATACATTTTATTAGACTTGTCTTCTTCGTCTCGATTATTTGAACTAATTCATTTTATTAGATTTGTCAAAGTGATTTTTGAGGACCATTGAACGGAATGTGTCAACTGACAAATCTTACATACATATGAAAGTATTTGAGGAACTTATTTTTTGAGACTTAGGCTCAGGAGAGTGAACTCTCAAATTCGTTCCTGAGTCAGAGTCTCATACTCAGTATCCAGTCATTGATAAAAAATATACCGTTTATAAATGTGTCCTTTCTTTTTTTATATAAATTCGATCAGTTCGAAGTTCACTGAATTTTATCAAAAAAGTGCTAACTTATTGAACGATGACTTCATAAAACTGTTGCGTTCGGCTTTGAGATTTTAACAGGGCCGGGATACAATTTCACAGACGTTTTTTCGGAAAAACAACAACAGCGATACAACGTCATTTGATTTCATTCTAAGCATATAATACAATGAAATATATTAGAGTGTATGATCGCAATTTATTTCACCGAGTGAGCACCAAAAGTTATATTATTTCTTTACATGTATATAATTCCAGTTCTGTCAAGGAATATTTGAAACAAAATATATTGGGAGATATTTTTACATTTGATAACAAGACTAGTTAAGATAACATATTCAGATTAATCTGTCTGCGCAGGATGCCAATAACTTTTTTTCATTTCAAAACTAGTTTCTGCAAAGAATTATTTTATTGAGCCTTTACTTTGTTTCGGTATTGGATATTTTGTCTGGGAGCACCAGCTGCATTTCCTGTAAACATTTCATAATTGAATGTGTCTTTGTATGCTCTTTTAAGATTTCTTTGCATTTGAATACGCTAAAAACAAAGAGTTTGTGTAGAAAGTCGAATGTCTTTCCTTGTAATTTTAACAGCATTGAAATAAATATCGTTCGATATAAAATTATATATAATGAAAACCCATAAATGAATTAAGGATTATGCAATCTGTTTCATTTCCCTTTTAAGTCTGTATCATACAAGCGACCGGAAAAGCGGGAAGTTCGTGTATGATGCTGATGGCAGTAAACTGGCATGTATTTTATACGAAGGGTGGCTAATGAAATAAAAATCAAGCATGCGTTTGTTGATAATATATATGTAAGCCATTTAGCTGGCCGGGCTATTTTCATCATTTACATAAAACACGACCTGAAGGAATTTTAAACAACATTTCCGTTGAATGCAGTGGCGTTTCTTGTCATATTTGGATCACACACCGCCCTCTGCTAAATTTGCTATTCATTGTTTTTGATGTTTTATTCGTGGCTTGCTGTTTGGTTTTAAATATTGAAAGTACATTTTGAAAATGCAAAACTTAAAACTCAGATTATAAAGGAATTATTAAAAACACACCATGTTATAAAATTTTGCGTAAACCTGACCGATTGTGTTTATACTTTAATTAAATTAATATTCTGGATTTGCGTATTAAAGTGTAAAATAGTCATAATATGATGTTTTGTTTGTAGATGCATTACCGGAAAAGGTGGTACTAGAACATAAGCAAGTTCTTTAAATGTCACCAAGACTGGCCCCCTCGAATCACTATCTCACTGACAGTTAGAGAAAGGAAATGACAGTAGGAGATTAACACATACGTTTTAAGTATTACCTTTATTCGTGACCACAACTATACAAAAACCTTTGATGACTTATACCTAATTTGTATTTTGGCAATAAACTGAAAATTAAATATTTGTTTCATACCCTTTTTCTCTATGTATGCAACTGTGTTTTCGTTCTTTTTATGGTTGAGTGATCGACATCACGTTATTGACAAATGCAATCAGTGTTATATGAACTGAAAAAGAACGTGCCATTCAATCACGTTTTCAAGAGTTGTCCGCGTTAAAAACTACAACTCGTCACAAAGTTACCATAGTTTACAAACACGCGACCATCAATTATAAAATATATTGACACACAATCATAAAGCAGCAATAAGACTAAGTGTCGGAATATACCTAATAACATAATTTATTTGCAATTATTGTTGGATAAAAAACGTAACTCTTGAGGTGAAACAAAACATTTCCAATACGCTGTCAACGAAATAGAGCAAACACTCTTAACCTTCGTTGAAAACCTCCCGATCTAGTTAACCTGTCATCTTGCCCTAAATGTATGTTTATTGGCATTGCTCTGTCGTAATAAATCCACAGATAAGGTATTTGTCATTAATAATCCAAGAATTCCCTTGGCGTTAATGTATAAATAGTCGGCACTATTCAAGGGCTAATTGTCTTATTAAACATATAACATTCGAAATAAAAAAATCCGCACTGTTGTCATCAAAGATATAATAATATAAGCCTTTATTTAAGCTCTTTCAGTATAAAATAAATTGTAGCATTTTATTGTGGTGCCTATTGGTTAAAATTGGGTTTGAAATATATTACACTGTGAAAATGCATTTAACTTTTGAATAACCAAGATTAAGCATGATTTAACACCTAATTATGGTTGTTGACCTTTTTTGTTAAATTTATGTTTTAAAATTGTAAGTGCTTAATGCATGACAATTAACTTTTTCTGAAAATGAAAATATCGCCCTCACATAAAGCAGCAAGGGTTGATAGTTGTATCGAAACTATGACCACATTGGTAATGGACCGTCATACATGACGCTGTGATAGACACAGAGCCGTTCGCTTAGGCCTCTTTGAACTGGTCCTTAATCCCATTTGTCGTTTAATAAAGAAGCACGTATTCTTATTAAACTCGAGGAAACATTTAATGTCAGCACAGATAAATAAATTTAAAAAAGAGCACACTAAATGACATACGTACCATTTAATAGATATATAATGGGAATAAATGTAGCCTTAGATTCAGTGTATCGTCTGGAAAAAAGTACCTTTAGAGTTAGTGCCGTCAGCAAAATGTTGTCTAGACACAATGGCTTTTGTGATAAGTTGTCATAAGTGTTCAACTCAAGATCAGATGTTCAAGTATTAATATTTCCAATTAATTACCAACGAGGCAACAATCTAACATAGAATAGCAATTACCTCGTGGAGAGGTGTCTTGTTTCTCATTTCATCTGTCATTGTTGGTTGGCCATAAACAAGCCACAAGCAAAACTGTCGCCAGAAACCATTTAATATGATTGTTTTGTGTTGTACAAGCAATAAAATAAGGACTTTAGAAGTGCAAAAATATAAGCGTCTAAGAGTCCAAACAAAAGGCCAATATAAAGGTCTATGTTTCCACTCACATCTCCGAACTAAAATTGATAATTAGGTTGGTAGGCATAACTTTACAGTCTTTACAAATCCAAGTAAAAACATCGTTGATAGTATAAAACGAGACATATTTAATTTCCATTGGAACGGAAAAGCAGACAAGATCAAAAGAGAAATATTATACCAAAAAACTAGAAAATGGTGGACAAAAATTAACAAATATTGAAAATTTACTTGAATCATTAAAAACCGTTTGGGTGAAAAGATATCTAGACGACATGAACAAAAGTCAATGGAAAATATCCTTTCATAAAAAGCTGATGCCTTACGGAAATGAATTAATATTTGATTGTGAAATAGATGAAACTCTAATAAAGAGAATTTCTAAGAATTGTTCATTTCTACACGACGTCCTTAAAGCATGGAGTAATATAAAAAAAATGTATGATATAAATACTAATTTACATGCAAAACAAGTTCTATGGAACAATAAAGATATTTGTAGCAGAAACTTGTTTGAAAAGGGCATTAAATATTTTGAACATATATTTGACTATAGAACAAACACATTTTATGACTTCAATTAAATAAGGTACCTTTATGATATAAATGGTAATGATATCATAAAATATCAAACTTTTATTCGTTCAGTGCCTCAACATATATAAAACCAATTAATCAAAGACGGCATAACCCTTACAGAAAACATAACACTAAAAGAAAAGGTTAAAAAATCAGTACAAACAAACAAATTTCGTTACTCAATACTGACCAAAATATCTATCCGTCCAACCTCGGAAATGAAATGGGCAGAAGACATGGAAATCGAAAATGAACAATTAAATTGGAACAAAATATACAGTAATATATACAAATCAACAATAGATACAACCTTGCGGAGTTTTCATTATAAATTTCTTATGAGAATAATACCAACCAACAAACTACTCTATAAGTTTAAACTTGCCGATTGCAGTCTATGCACATTCTGTTACTCGAATGTAGAGTCAATTGAACATTTATATTGGGAATGTAGTAAAGTACAAGATTTATGGAACAAACTGTGTATATTTATTGCATCAATGACAATAAATATAAACATAGGTAAACTCGAGGCTCTATTGGGAATAGTAGGTACAAACCCACACACAAATGTTTGTAACTTCCTAATTATATTAATGAAATTTTACATACACTCAGCAAAATGTAACAGTAGAATATTGTCGTTTGATGCATACTTGATGTACCTGAAGCTAAGAATCAAAATAGAAGAACAAATAGCATTTAATCATGACAAATATGAGACCCACAAACAAAAATGGAGAGTTCTAGATATCTAATATGATTAATCTAAAAAATGACATGAGTAGCCACGACAATATTAACCAAAAAGATTTTTTTATAAAAATACAAAAATAATTTTCATGAAAAAAGAGACATCACTCTGAAGGTGTGTAAATGCGCGTGCATGAGTTTCTTTTGTGTGGGCGTGGGTGTGTATGTATGAGTGCGAGTGTGCTTGCGTGAGTGTGTGTGTGCGTGCGTATGTGTGTGTGTGGTGTGTTTGTATGTGTGTGTATGTGTTTGTTATTTTTTGTACAATGTATTTAGCATTGAAATGTTTACAAAATATAATTTTTGTTTGCCTTTTATGTCATTCGATGTAGAAAATAAATGAGAAAAAAAGGTAGGCATAACTGTTTTTTTTTTTTTTTTTTGAGAACTTGGACTTTATACCCAACCGACCTATATCAGGGTATATCACTAATGTGAAAAGTTTTAAATATCAAACGATCCAATTTTAACATGTTCACTTTAAAAATGCACATTTTGTTAGGAAATAACGGAGACAAATCCACATAGGCAAGTTTAAAGTTTAGGGTCTGGAGGAAAAAGAGGGTCGGTCGGGTTAGTGAACGAACAAACATTGTTTTACGCATAAGACACCTAACGTAGTTCGACATACTATCAATGTGATGTGTTTGTTTCATTGCTGTCAATTCTAATAGTGTAGACATGAATGACACGAAATGAGCAGAAACATGATATTCCTTGCGCACACTGTCTTCGTTCATTATGGCAAAACAATATAAATACAATACAAAAAATAAACCGGACACGCAGAACTCGTGCAGAGAACCCGCACAATAACACAACTTAATTACCTGCTATTCACCTTTTCATTTTATTCCCGATTAGACCTGAACAGTGTTACTGATTTTAAATACTTTCTTACATTGTCTGATCAAGTTTGTTTTATTTGGGTAACAAAGTGTGACTCAGTGTCTAAATATCATTGAACCATATGCCTGAACGAGTTATCCTTAATAGTTTGACGCTTTATCTATATTTCGTAATCATTTCAAAGTAGATGATAACCGAAATGTGTGAGTGTACCAATATAACAATATATTTACATGTCGTCTCAATGTTGTTAGACAAAAAGTTATATAATGAACAATAAATAAAAAAAATGCGTTGGCTAGAACATCATAATTACATATATTTTTTAATGTTGGTGAATTCAAAAAGTCATGTAAAAAACTAAACCTTGTATCTATATTCAGCTATTCAAATACCTTAAGTCACACGGATGGAAAATTAATGGATGTTTGGATTCTGATGATGAAAATAACAAGTCATGTAAATACTATAGTTCGTAATTATTTCTAAAATAAGATAAACATTGTATTAAGTGTTTCTTGTTAATATACAATAAAAGAGTTAAATGAAATATGTCTACATTTATATCTTCTTACACTGATGTTATCCTTCATTTCTAAACATGTGAAAAAACAACAACATTAAGTTAAGATAAGGCCATTAAATAACGTTTGAAAAACCTATAACCTTTGACATTGGTTTTCATGTTTTATATTAGTGATGACCTTTAAATAGTGTATAGGAGTTTTCGCTGCTCGTTATATTGTATTTTATCTTGTACCTTCATGCTATGATAAAACAGTTTCATGAGATATTTCATGTATCATGTCCTAATTAATCATTATACCAGAATGAATGGTATCATGTCAAATAGCTGTTAAGGAAAAAGATGATGTGAAAATATTCCCTCGTCTCACATGTGTCAATAATGTAAAACTGAATCAACTGATATGGGGTATTTTCGACATTAAGACAATGTTGCAAAGGTTGGAAATGGAAAGGGACATTAATTTGTTTTTAAATGTCATTTTCCTTTCATCTCGCATATCTATCAATATTGCCCCCTATTGCATGTTAGTGTAAATGCACGAACAACTCATATACCAGGTATATTTTGATAATTATTTTTATGACGAAATGTTGTTTAATTTTGACTGTTTGAACGGCCAGTTATAGTTTTCATGCTAGCCTATACAGTGAACAGATCACGGTAATGAACGAGATAGAAGTTATCATGCCTGGCTTTAACGTTGACAGGGCGTGATGAGAATTATTACGCTAGCCAATACCGTGGAAAAGTCTAGCTAGAGTGAACATGCTGGATATGTGGTGGAAAGGGTAGGCGTTATAATAATAGCCTATGTCGTTGATATAGTTATCATGCTATCCCATACCGTGGAAGAAGCTCGCTAGGTTTAATCATGCTAGCAAAGACCTTGTATAGGGTCGGCTAGGAGTAATAATGCTTGCATATACCGTAAAGAAGGCCAGTTAGGTGTTATCTTGCAAGCTGTTCATTTAAGAAGATTTATGAGGAATCATGCTTGTCTATACTTTCGATAGAGCCAGCGAGGAGTAATCATGATAAATTTCGCCGCAGACAGGGCCAGCTGCTAGCCTTATACCATGAACAGGTCAAACTTGGAGTAAGATAGGTGTGATTATACCAGCCTATAACACTGACAGGGTGCAATTTGGGTAATCATGCCAGCCAATGTCGTGGAAAGGCCTACTTAGAAAAATCCGGTTAGTTGTTTAATGAAAAGGGGCCAGGTAGTGTTAACAATGTTAGCCTTAACTGTTTATATGACTAGTTAGCCTAAGGATAAATCATTCTATCCCACACCGCGGACAGGGCGAGGAAGAATCATGCTAAGCTATACCGTTGATAAAGACAGCTAGAAGCAATCACGCTAGCCTGTTCAGACGCTTCTAAACCTGATAGGGACCCTAAATAATGACCAGTAGTAGAACCCTGTTGTCGCTCCGCTCTGCCATGCTTACGATGTAACCATCTATTCTCGCACCGGGTACTAATCGTTTTATATAATCGTCGGTCGCCAACCAAAATTGGCTGTTGGTGCATTTTGCGTCCTGAACGCGGGCGACATTAATATAAAATGTCTTAATATCACATGAAGAAAGTTGGGGAGAAGGAGATAGAGGCTGCTGGAGAGAAAAGGGGTTATTGGACATGATTGCTGCAAATCTTATCAAAGCCGATCTTGGTTTGGTTAGAAACGTGGCACAATAGGTAACAGTAAAAAATTGGCGACAAATCAAAAGACGAGGCATATGTTGTTGTTGACCAGACTAATCCAAATTTGCCGGTTAATGATGGTACATAGAACACCCCCAATGCCAGATTGGTTTGTCGCATGCAAAGGAATTTACTCCTACCGCTGCGTCTCGTTCGTGGTTCCGGGCATACCACAATAATATTCCATCATAAGTCCATCATATTTATTTGTAAAAGATAATACAAAGGGCTTGATAAAGCAATCTGGTAGATGAATATGGTAATAGTTATTAAAAATAAGAAGTTTGAAAAACATTATTATCCATAAATATTGTTATGCCTTTTTTGAAACTGTTGAATCTATATAACTAGTATAAGATAACAAGGTTGATAAAAAAAGACATCGTATAAATGAATAAAATTGATCAATTAGTTTAATTCTAACCTTTTTAAATTGACACAATTACACATAGCCTACAATGTGGCATTATTTGTTGAATAAAATGTGATAATACTATTTAATAACTTATTCGGCTCTAAGAACGGTTATCACAATTACATTTAATCGAGATTTCCGAATATTAGGAAGAAATTTCCGTTCTAATTGTAATTGCACGGAAACAAATCACCTACATCTTTTATATTGGTTTCTACTTAAGTCTTTTACGAAACGTGATTAAACTTGGCTCCCAAAAACGTTTGATTTAATGTCCTTAACGTTTACTTTTTTGGGGTGAGATGATGTAAGGCAAAATATATTTTTCCATAGCGGACAAGTCTTTCCTGTCTACATGTAACCAGTGCTAAAAAGCCTCCATCCCACATGGAAGATAGGTTTTGCTTAAAAACGCTATATAATGACTATTTAATTAAATGTGATTAAGATATGGACCAGTTAATTCATATTTTGGCTTCCTTTATCAAAACCAAAAAATTGACCAGTTTTTGTTAAATAATTGGTCTTTTTGTCAAGAAGTTCCTTTTGGTCTTATATTCTCAGATTGGACCGTATCAATACGATCATATCTACTAAGTATTTAGAAGTACAACTTAACTTCATAAAGGGATAATTATTATGACATACTTTCTAAATCAGTAGCTCATTGCCGTCTCCGAAGACCAAATTGAACCAAGGTTGACCTAAATTTGATCAATTTCTTAGACCTAACTAAAGGCCAAGTAATATTGTTCCATCATATCTTCATTCTGCTGTCTGACATATCACCCCCGTTAAGATTGGTATCAAATGAATCTATCGTACAATAAAAACAAAAATCGTAAAACTGTCATAAAAGAAGCAAACGAAAGCATTACAATCTCAAAACGTATGGATAGTTTTTATCTAGGAATCGATTACATTAATTGCAACATTTGACATTTGTCTTGAACATTAAAAAAGTTTAATTTAGGTAGACATAGTTCCAGTTTGTTGAAAACATCTTCAACGGTTTGAACGTGTGGTACTTATGCAAACACTCTACAGATGCGAGTTTGATGTCTATTGCTGTCTTTGAAACGAGAGTAAAAAACTGTTAATACGTGTGTAATTTTAATTTATAATTATGTTATTAAAACATTTAAGTGTATAATTTTTTACCATTGCAACATTGCTACTCGAAAATATTGGTTGTAAACTTCCATGTTTGTCGATGATTTACCTTTAATCTTTCATAAAACACGAAAGGCGTATACAGGTGTTAATAAACGAAATAAGAAATTTACAATCAAATACCTATAGCATTTCAAGACGTGTCATTGTTTAATCGCATCGGAAAATTAACGACTAGGATCAGCAGATTAAACAAAATGTTTCATTAGTATTCAAAGAGATAAAACGTGGGATGATTTGGCGGATTAATTCCCGGAAAAGCAATTATATCAGTTTGATTATCACACGGTTCAATAACAAATACGATGACAGGTTGTCTTAAAGAGATCCGTTTTAACATTCAGAGCGAAAATGAATTCGATTAACCCACCACTTTAAATAACAATCTGTGTGTCCAAGCTTAATGCCTCGAGAATGTATTCCTCTCGAAACTCTTCAGTATCAGATTCAGCATTAAAAAAATGTCATTATAACTAAACTTCAATTAAAAAAAAGGTTATTCTTGTATTCTTGGAAAATTCTAGCCGACTATATTTAAAACAATTTATATTGTCTAGCCTACTGCAGTAAAAACCTTTTATATCGTTTAGCCTTCTACATAAATACACGTTTATACCGCATGGCTTACTATAGCCATAGATTGACCGGAATACACAAACGAAACAGTTAACGAAAATCAAACATAGAAACAAGTCACACAAAATGTTAGCTGTGAAAAACGATAATCGGACTCTAAACATTGTTTAATAATATCGACTTACATGGCAGATGCTTTTCTTTAAGCTCGAGCCCCTTGATTAACATTAGACAGAAAAAAACGATCGAACATAAATGAATATCCAAACAATTATAATAGTATAGCCTGCTCCTACCGCAAATGTGCAAATGTAATCAATATAAACGTTTAATTCTCAAAATACAATATTATGCGATATGGATAAATTATTCCTAAACATCAAGGTAAAGTATTGCTAAATGTCATCTACAACTAGCTTCATCTCCTTAATTCTCCTTAATTCAAGCAATTAATTTATGAGCCATTTCTGTCATATGGAAGGGGTTTTAATGATACGCTGCATAATGACCCTAATTTCAGCAACAACTAATTTTTTATAAAGGTTGCTTGTTAAATCGAAGTATTTTGCCATCGTAAAATGTATTATTAATCAAGCCAATGTCCTCATATTTCCTGTTATGTTTGCTTTTCAGATGATGTTTATTTTGAGAAAATGAATAGTTTTTCTAAAGGTAATGGATGTATTGATGCTGTCCATGCTAATGTAAAGAACACAGGTGATTAAAAAACAACACACGCAACAAAAATACTTGATTAACTGTCGATGCTTTGCAGGGTATTAGTTCCGTTTTATATACTTTAGTAGAGTACTGCAGCAAAGTTTGTTAAACTTGAATGAGTTTTACACATGTTTACATATAGCCTGGGTTGCAATTTAAATATTGTTATTTTTTAATATAAATGTTTGGTTAAATATTGATATGGATTTGTTGGCTAACTTTAACCAAACCAATGAATTAACCAGTTATATACAAATGGCTGCAGAAAGACTAGCATTTTGGCAAACAAGTTCCTTTTGGTCAAACATTCTCTGATCGGACCGCATCGACACGATTATACTTCTACTTCAACTTAGGCTAATTCGAACGCAGAAGTATATTATTTTATAAGTATACCATCAGTTTTAAGTCGCCTTTCGCTCTTAGAAGACCATATCGAACAAATGTTTAACTAATTTTGATTAATTTCTCAGACAAAATCAAAGGCCAAATAATATTGTTCCATCATATCTTTATTCAGCTGTTTGACATGTCACTTCCTTATGATTGATATGCAATGGCTCTAGGGTACACAGACAAAAAGACGCATCCCGTAAAACTGTCATACAAGAACGAAAGCAATGTATTTTCGATACAACTAACATATTAATAATAATAAAACTTCAGTTTAATCAAAACATGGCCAATGTTTAAAGGTGTTCTATATGATGGTTTTTAGATCCATTTTGCTGTAGCACTACACAAATAAAAACGGCACTCAAGACGTCACTTATTGAATTGAACGCTTCTGAATATTTGAACGATTTAATTTCTTAAGCCTAAGTACAAATGGGTTTAGGTTATTACATTTGTAATGTGCTCTAAGCGAATGATGAACTTTAGAGGTAAAAAAGAAAAAGACGTAAAATAGCTTTCTATTCCGGTAATAGTCTCAAAATTTCTGAAAGGATGTGTAAATATTTTTTATGGTTTAATTCCCGTGAAGTTTTTTTAAAATGATGAAAACCACACAAGCCATTTTGTCGTATCGACAAGGCCTTCAATATAAGTAAACTAAATATTGAAAGTTTTCAGACGTACTGCTTCCCCGATCCCTCAAAACATCTCGCCTTTATACATCTGCGACCAAAAAGTAGTTGCTGCAAAGTTCATACCTCTTCGGATAATACCTTTGAACGGTCGTGGAAATGTCAAGGTACGGAACCTCTGGTATCATGGGACTGTATGCACGTAATTTTATCGAGCAACCAGTCAGAGATTCTAAATGATTGGATGTTGCTTGTTCTGCAAGAAGATACCTCTTACATATTTGTTTTATACAATGTGAATACTTTTAATTGCTTGTGAATGTAAACTGTACTATTTACGCTTCATCGTGACATTTATTATTTTTTATATGTCATATATTGGTGTTGATTCAAATCTCTATTCCAATAATTAGCAATATGTATGGGAAAATGGTAAAATAATGCTAGAGCATGCATACGGCTTAATCAATTAATTAAAACATTATTCATATAGACCTTTATGTCCTTTCAACTTTTTATCCTTCTCAACGGCATTTCTGACCCATTATTTGGACTGGATTTGTTCTAAACTATCGGTCTAATACCAGCTATTTTGTGGAAAGGGAAGTGTGTGTGTTAATGTGTGGGAGGGGATCGTAGTGGGAGGGATTGCCTGTAAAAACGCCTTTTAATGTGTCGATCTTAAAGTTAACTTACTTATAGGCAAAAATATACAATATTTATGCGAAAAGCTACAGAAACAAGCTCAGTAGCAAAAAGTTTAAACATAAACCCGATTTAATGGCACAGAGAAAACACCAAAGACATAGAACATAAAAACAAAAATTCAAAACAAGGAACATGAAAGAACAGCACAAAACTCCACAAACAGCCCAATGCATACATACTATATATAAAAAACTACACGTTTGATTATCAAAAGTATCCCTACTTATTCAGTCAATAGGAAATCTTTAATAAGAATGATACTATTACTACCGGAGTTTTCCAATGATGTTTCGATACACATATCATGCAGAGAATTCCCATTCAATATGATGGTGATAAGAAAAAAAAATACACATGTACAACCTAGCAGATCTTGATAAACGGTATACTCGGATAATATTCAAAGTAATAATGTGTAGAAAAAAGAAATTCAATTACTGTGGAGTCTAATGTCACAACAATTAAGCTATATATTCCTTATGCTCTTTATAATAGGTTGGCATTTAAATTTAAAGATGCAATGTTACTCCTAAATAAGATGTTCCCAAATTATTACAAATGTTTTAATTTACTTAAAAGGATAAAAACATATGTAAAACAATGGTTCTTATGATTGATAACGTGTTTAATTTGACCGAAAGAACCAGAAAATTTTAACATATGAGACAATAGCTGATCACTGTAAATCCTTTATCACCCATCAGTCATTTAATATCTGTGCGTTTTCATCATTAAATACACGGTTACAAGCTTATAATCAGGATGTCTTCCATAAATGCATTTTTTGAAGTAAGAAGTAAAAGGTTAATCACTCAAAATTAATGTTTATTATACATGTGTATGCATTGATTTTAATACTAGTGTTACTTTAAGTGAGTACCATAGTTGATGTATTTTGTGCAAAAAAAAGGTTTTGTTCAAAAAGTTGCATCATATTGAATAAATAGGTAGAAACTTTCTTACTTTTTTTATAACCCAGAGATAAGGCAAAACATACATTTATTGCCTATTTTGCTTTTAATACAAAGAAAACAGTGTTTTGTGAGGAATGAAAGATAACTCTCTGAAATGATTCTATGTTTTATAATTGCGTCATTTCTACCAGATTATTATCAGATTATACTCTAGGTGAAAAGGATTTCAGTTTGTTTAAATACGTTTCGATTTGATAGAATAAACAAGTTTGCTAAGATTTTGAGGTTGGGATTTCTAGTTATTATACCTATTTACTTTTTCTCTTAGTGTATTGTATAGAAGTATGATTAAATTCCGATAGATCACACTATTTCAATATATTCGACATCGTTCATAGTGACATTTTCTACTTAATCAATGAGGCCGCCTTGTACAAACATGCAGATGACAATACTATTTATATGTGTGATAAAACTTCTGATGTTGTTTAGAATACATTGAGGAAGAACGGAATATTCTGATAAAATAGTTAAATTCCAATCAAATGCAGGCAAACCCTGACAAATTTCAAGCCATTTTAGTGTAGAGCAAGATAATCATTAGGGGTTGAGGTAGATTAGTTAATTGATTTTGATGACCAGATTTCTAAAATGTTCAAAAAAGCAGCAAAACAACCGAATATCCTTCGAAGACTAATACAATATCTAACAATTAATACTGAGCTTATTATCTTTTAAAATATTTTATCAGATTCGATTTCAATTACTGTCCTGTTGTTTGGCATTTTTTGTAGCAAAAGCAACACAGAAAAATAGAAACGATTCAATTCAGAGCTTTACAAAAAGTTCATGATTACAACTCAACTTATTAAAATCTTCTTCATAAGTTCAATACAACTAAGCCTAGTAGGATGCATCGCTATTGTAAATGTGAATTGTCTGTACGGTTTCTCACCTAATTTATGTTTCAAACCTTATACATAGCATCTATGATATGGAATTTTAATCTTAAGTATGTAAAATGAGCCATAAGTAATAACAACTAAATATGGGAAAATCTCTTTCATTTTTGACGCCAGTCAGGTATGGAAAAGCCTCGAAGGAATGGTGCTCTAAAAATGACATATAATTTAGAAGGATTATCCGCACCAGGACAGGTCGCCCTCGTAAATGCCGAATGTGTTAATAATCTTTGTCCAAAGATTTTTTCTAGCAAACTAAAATAAAAGAATGGAGTTTTTAACATTTTTTTATCAACCACATTCCTATACCATACTGCTCTTTGCATGTACATAATGCTACTTTAAAGCTTTGCTGTTTAAAATTTATACTTATTAATCCTTAATTTTTAATACTTTGAAAGAAGAACTAACCGTTAAACAGTAGTATGTAAACTAGCGGAACAGTGCTCGTGTGTACTGGCCCAACAACCGGGAAAACTAGATGATGTTTATAATTTTATGCAGTGCTCTCTTCACCTCTTTTTTTGTAAAGTTTGAATGAATATACTTAGAAACGGCCTTTGTAAATATTCGTTTTAATACGTTACCAAGTTCAAAATATGCTTTTATTTTCAGGTCATCAATTCATTGTTAAGTTTTGTTAAGTAAAGTATCTTTGTTATTCATGTTGGAAAATAGCTCATTGAGCAAAATAAATGTTTCTTTTTATCTGATCACGTTTCTTGAAATCTAATTCCTTCCAAATCCGAAATTTTAATAATGATGGATATGCAATATGGCTCAATACATGCAAATAACAACAATCGCACGTTTAATTATCTTCTAACACGGACTGAGTGATATTAAACTTTTACAGCTTCAAAGTAAAATGAATTGCTTTTATTGGAGACAATTATACTAAAATTATTTATCTGATGTTACGTTTCGACTTGAACACATCAGAAACAAAATGTTTAGTTTAATCAAGATCGATATCGTTCCAATTTGATGAAGGACATTTTAGAAAGTCTCCTGGGAATGAAATCGTTTGGCACAAATTAATTAAATCAACTGCTACGAGTATCTTCTCTTGCTTTAACAGCTGTAACACTTAAGTTGTCTATAAAAATAATGTTGAGAACGGTGAAAAATCGTTTAATTTATAATTATATTTCGATTAATTGACACACTTCATTATTCTCGCCCCACACTAATGCCCGTTTTCTTTTATTACTGTAGCGATACGCTAACAAAAATAACACGTCACCGTACATGAGACTAATTCGTTAAGTGAAGACGCTTCTGAGTATTAAATTTCTGTGCCGTCAATCAAGTGGTAAAATCTAATTAGTTTTGTAAATTTCTATCAGTTTCTGTCCATCAGTGGACGAATGTTCTTCATAAATATGTAGTTCAAATACCAAATACGAAATAAAATAATTATAAACTTCGGAAACGGTCCCAGAAAGCTTTGGATATAAAATGTTATTCCTCGATATGTCATTTTATGGAAGAAAAAAAACAGGATGCAAAGGGCCAGGCAATTTTCCTTTGAAATTAAGTTAATGCATCGACAATGCCAAAACATTTTTGGATCGTTCAAAAATTTTTATGAGTAGTAAGTTAAGGGGAGATCACATATGAGGTATTTCGATAACATGTATTGCATCAAAAAGTTAAATTATTAATTTAGTATAGTTATAACAATTCATTTGTCATTTATTTTCAATCGATCATCAACATAGTATCAAACTCTACTTCAATGAATGTACAATGGTTTCATTTTAAGAGCTTGTGTATATATTTTCTTAAATGCATTAATGTGCTTTAAAACACCCCCAACTATTTCACCATTACCACTAGCAACACTGTTTTGATAACAAAATTACTTTCATGACGTCAAATGATTTAAAGAAAACAAATTGTGGTGAAAAATTCCATTTCAAAATGCGATGATGAGACATAACTGACACAAACAAATCGAAAATGGTTGTACTCCGTTTATTTTTGAAACCATTGTTTTTCTCTTTTTACTTAAGGTAATCGCAACGAAGTCGTCTTCATGTCACGCGATGCCAAATGGTCAATTCATTAAAAACACATGGAGTATGTGTAACTATTATAATATTTTACAATTCATTTGATATTTGTTTTCAAAACGAACACACACGCACGCACGCACGCAGGCACGCACGCACGCACGCACGCACGCACGCACGCACGCACGCACACACGCACACATACACACACACACACACACACACACACACACAACAACAACAACAACAACAACAACAAAATCTATTGCAATACGAGTTGAATGGATATTGTTTAAAGGATTGCAATGTGGTAGAAAGTTTCCGTGCAATGAGACATAACTGAATCATATGTGGCATTCTAAATGGTTTACTGCACGGAAGACAACAGTGACGTCATATCAAATTGAATGTACTTATATTTCTTCTCATATGCATCATTCAATGTATCGGTTTGCGTATGAAGAATAATAATAATAACCATTTAACTTCCAGCAAAACAACTGTGTTTAGATAAGATAATTATTGTCATGACGTCAAATGAATTAAGAAAAATAATTGTGGTGGAAATTACCATTTCAAACCATGATTATTAGACTTAAGTGACACAAACAAATCAATTTAATTTATTTATTTTTATAATCATTGTTTTTCTTTTTATACCTAAGGTAAACGGTACCATGCCGTTTGTATGTCATCTGATGCATTCCAAATGGTCTACATCACGGAAGGCAACTGGAGTTTGTTCAACTATCGTAGACTTATTACAATTCATTTTTTCATTTGTTTTGTTTTTGTTTTTAAAAACAACTCACACATCAAACTCTACTTCAATAGGAGTTCAATGGATACAGTTTTAGGTTCTGATTGTTGTAGGAAGTTTCCGTACAAGCACATTCGACATGACTAAATTATATGCTGCATTCAAAATGGTCTACTGCACGAAGACACCAGTGATGTCATATCGATTTTTAATTTACTAATAGTTTTCCTCATATGCATCACTCAATGTATCGGTTTATTTATTAAGACAATTCTACCACCCTTTAACCACTATACAATCAACAGTATAATGAAAAAATATACTATCATGACATCAAAGCATTTGAAGAAAATAAATCGTTTTGAGAAATTTCGAACTATAAAGATGCGAAATAATTGACACACAGATAATCGCGCGGATTTTTATTCATTTTTGTTGTTCATTGTTTTCTCAAGGTTAACACAACAGTGCCGTTAAGATTTCATTCGATGCATTCCGTGTAATTAAAACGTGATGAATATTTACGTACAAATTGTTTGTACAATTTACAAACAATTGCATGTTTAGTTTTGTTCTTACTCAAAACATAACATGACGGAAATTTCAGGTTTAAAGCAAATGGATTACTGTCTCCGGAGACAATTCTTATACAGTTGTTTTCTTATTTAATGCTTTGTCCTTGTCACGTCGAAAACGTAATCGCCATTGATATTGTTTCAATTTGTTGACAGACATTTGAATAAGTATCTCGGGTTGAAATCGTGAGCTACATATTTACTTAATCCAAGGTAGCAGATATTAATCATTCGAATATAATGATAAATCCGCAATGTGATTTTTCAGAAGCACAAAATATTTCGAGCAAGATAGATTCCAGTCGGTATCTAAACAAAATAGCCATTGACGGTTATGACACATTCCGGATAGTTTTATTAAAAGTTTGATGATTATCTCCTCATTAAAACTATTATTTGCATTTTTAATACAATACAATAGTTCCTCATCAATCTGGTCAGGTTTGTACATCAGAATCATTTGCAATACTCGCTTCCCATAAATTCAAATATTTGCATTTTTATATAGCAATCGTTGTTATTCACTAATCTGGTCTGATTTGTAGATCAAAGTCATTTCTGCTATTTCTTTCATTATTTAAGCAAAACGAAATTAATTGACGGTAAAGCACAATGCATTCTTCGGATTTTCTCCGATTTTCTCGTACATGTACACGCGTTCGCCATAGATTAGCCTCTATATAAATTAGCTGAATTATATGAGATGTCCTCAAAATCTTGTTTCGAGATGGTTTAACCTCGTTTGTTTTATACATTTACGGGAACATTGCGCCCGAGGGCATTTTTGCTAATCGCACTTTGCTGAAAATACGTATTAATCTGCCTCGTATGAGAAATAAGCTTTTTATTAATTCTTTGTCTGTAACCAAATAACCTAAATCTTTGAGACCACACGATATCCAATTCGCGCTGTTTCAGCTGTATCTGAAAGTTTATTTTCATTAATTTTTTAATTTTACTTGTTTCAAGAAATATAAAACATATAAAATACCACTTGCTTCATATAGTACTTGCTTTCTCAAAATATGGTTTGGTTAGAGTTACATCCTATTCAAAATCAGGAAGGGTGAGTAAGTTCTATACTTTTTATAAGGGTTTAAGTAAGAACACTATTGTAATCATTGGAAAATTTTGTTAAAGTAAACTTCTGTTCCAAGCTTTAAGGGTATTAAACTTAATAATGAAACACAGACTAGCAATAATAAACAAAACACTTTTTTATATTTTAATTTTTTATTATTATTTTTTTCAACTGACTATAAATTCCTATTTCATAGGTAGGGACGGTTACCAAATGTATTTTAGGTCTAATTTCTTGTTCTAGGCGAACAAATGCGGGTACAATTCTGTCGCACACACCATTCCAAACAGTTTGTTAAGTGGGAACTTGTAATTCATATGATTTGGTATTTTGATCAAATCAACTGGTAATTTATCTTCAGCTTATATGGGACAGATGTCAGGTTATGGGCGATTAATCTAATTTTAACCCCCACTGAACTTATGTTTTGCTGGCCGTTTACAGGTGATGTCCCCAAAATATAATGATTAGGCTGATGGAATACGTTTGTTGTTTGTGTTTTTTGTATGTAGGTCTCTCGTTCAGTGCATTTTGTGCATAAGCCTTGTGCCTTAAAACATATGTACCATTTAATTGTTTGACGACTGGGTTTGTCCATGTAGTTTTCGATGTAAGGCTCATATGATGCCGACTCTAGAAAATACACCACATAAAGCGATAGGAAAAAGCGCATATCAATAAGTATGCTAATTTAATTTTTAATGTTGAGTGTTATAATAATGTTGAGTGTTATAACTAGAGTCCGTAATATGTTTAATTCCTTATTTTAGATGATCTTTATGAAATGGTACCACATAGAGAAGCACCTATCCAGGTCTAGGTATGGCATTCAGATCATAATCAAGAAAGGGACAAGGCCCAAGATCTATACAGGATACACTTTCTCGAAAAATCTAAAGCGTGACGTGCTTTGGTATATTATTTCATTTAACCAAGTAACTTAATATGTAAAGTTCGAATTTTCTAATATGTTATTTCACTGAGCTAATTTTATTTTATGTGACTTTGAATGCTGGGAATTTTGGTCAACGTATTAAGAATAGAACTGAAAAATACAGGTTGAAAACCATCCTAATAATATTACGAAGGTCATAAACCCCACCAACGTATATGTATTTCCAACGTGGAGAATTGTCTATAAACGTGCAAGGTTTTTATTCTAGATTACCGTAAAAACACATTGTAATTAAGCTCATGATTATCGACGCTCGGGAATCTATTTTCAGCAGTAGTCTGACCCATCACGCGAAGTTGGTCTGTTTTTGTGATGATCTTTATGAAACGGTACCAAGAAGAAGCACCTAACCAGGTATATGTTCATAGTCAAGAAAAGGTCAAACCTAAGATCTGTACAGGACCCAATTTCTGTTAAATATCTTAAGTGTGACACGCTTTAGTATATTATTTCATTTAACAAAATTTCCTTAAATTTAAACTTGAAATTATCATAAATGTTATTTCATGAATTTATTAAAATAACTTTTTTTACATTCCATACCAAGAAAGTCCCTGAGCTAAATCCCTGTAAAAACAGATTGTAAATACCATCTTTACAATATCACGGGGCCCATAAATCCAACCAACGTATTTCCAACGTAGAGAATTGTCTATAAACGCACGAGGGTTTTATCATTGATCGCTTAAAAACACAATATAATTTAGCTAATGATTATCGACGCTCGGGAATCTATTTTCATCAGTTACCTGACCCATCACGCAATGTTGGTCTGTTTTTGTTACGGTTTGACGCAGTTTATGGTAAAAATAGAAAGCACCCATTAAAAAATAAGACGTGAACAAAATGAAATTCGAACAACAAAAACAACAACATACTTTGAACAATAAAGGAGATTTGAATATTTTATATGTTATATGACAAGTTTTTTCGTGTTTGGCATATCTGTTAATTGCTGTAATCGTCGTATCTTCACGCTTATTGAATACTTTTAACCTGTTGCTTATTTGAAAAACAAATTACAAATTATCAGATTGTGAAACGGCACGCAATCAAATCCACAGAGAAATCAACAGGAATTATATATAGTTTTTTTTATTTAATTCATTATATGTTTTCATGTTCAAATCAAAGCCATAACTTTCTAAAATAAATGAGTGTTTTGTAAAAAAACTGCTCATAAGAAACAAACATTCTACTTCATATTTTTCTTGGGCGTGTTTTTGACATAAATATATGTTTTATCATAAAGTCAATAGAAATGAAGTATTTCAGAAATCAAAAAGCTACTATATCGTATAACCAGTGAGATATTTTATTTAGAAAAAGTGACCTATGTGTGTACATTACCTAATATGTTTTACTGACCCAACTGTAGAAGCATTATTTATATGAAATCTACAGAAACAAGCTCAGTAGCCAAAAGTTCAAGAATAAACCCCGTTTAATGGCACAGTGTAAACAAAGACATAGAACATAAAAACAAACAATCACAAACAAGAAACTTTAAAAAACAGCACAAAACTCCACAAACAACACAATACATACATACTATATAAAGATAAGTGTGTTTATCAAGAATTTTTAGGTACCGACTTGGAATGGTCAGTGATATGTAATTATACCGGGGGAATAAACCAGTATGTTTGAACAAATTCACTTTTGTCCAAACAATGCAGATTAAAGTAAAAACGTAAAAGGTAAATCTTATCAAATTATGCTTCATAAATTTCAGGAAACATGAACTCCGTTTTATTGCACAGTGTAAACGCAAAAGACACAGAACTCAAAAACAAATACTCATAAACCAGAAACATGTAAAAACACCACAAAACGCCACAAACAACTCAATACATATATACGAGGAGTGTTTATTAAGGATTGGTAGGTGCCGCCTTGGATCGGTCTGTACAATGTAAATGTCTCGTTTGTTGCGATATTAAAATCGATGTAAAAAAAGTTCATAATCTGTACAACAGACGACAAAAAATTGAAAGTTATACAATTGCAACGAAACGTTTAATTGTTCCCTTTACTATGGCCCTGTGCACTGTTTTTCAACCTAAAACGCACCGTTTAACGGTCAAGGTCAATAGTATGTACGAAAATAAATGCGTCGTAGAATCGCCTTAAATTTCTTTTCCTTAATTAATACTATGACCTTTAACACATTTGGTGTTCATGATTTTTTGTTAACATAAAGCAACCTCTACATGCACCGACGGTCAGCGATCTAAGGTCGACCAATCAAAACATAATCGTTCACGTCAACAGGCAATAAAATAAATACTTCATTGGTCGATACACATTCATATTGTTTAACACATCCAATATGCAAACCACGCATCTTCATCGGCCCTTGCGCACATAATAGTTTCTCATAACAAAACTGTTTAAAACAGTCGACTCATCAGGTTAAAAACATATTTTAACAATTTGACTAATTTTCTGAAATAAATATTTAATCGACATATTAAATAAAACATAAAACACTGTCTTCCCATTGGACAACACTAAATTTGAACACTAAATAAGAAGAACACTCTAGGCATAAAGTTACGATCAAAATCTGCTATATATATTCTCTGCTATGTTTCTTTTCTGTGTTAATGCTAGTACATAAACGTTTATACGTTTCTGTTATGAGCCTAGCTAGTTGGCTTAAAATACATCAATTTACATTACCAATTCTTAGGTTATAACATGCATTTATTGGTAACAGTATGAGGCGAATCAATGTTTTTTTTATTATTCTTTGGATTCAATTGCTATTGCCTGTAAACATGATTGTCCAAAAGTAAAATATTCTTGGGTTGCCTTCAGATTTTCAACGTTTTCATTTCACTAAGTCTC
Source organism: Mya arenaria (assembly GCF_026914265.1). Lineage (NCBI taxonomy): Eukaryota > Metazoa > Mollusca > Bivalvia > Myida > Myidae > Mya > Mya arenaria. The sequence goes on along the minus strand of NC_069127.1, from coordinate 34,628,208 downwards.
GAACCTCGAAATGAAATGTCACACAACTTGCAGGTGTACCCCCTACCATGCGGACCAAGAGTAACTGATAAACCTTTATGTACTAGGATATATGAACGCTACTTTCTTCTCTTTTAAATGTACGCGGACATCATTTCTATATCATTAATGGTCTATGGCAGGAAACGTAACAATTTAATCATGATCTGTAACAGTTTCAGGAAACATTGAAGTGTTGGTTGCTCTCCTTTTTTATTAATCAACGATGCAAACCGAACTAGCTTCAAATAAATGTAAGTGTTTCCTGGTCTAATTTCTAATAAAATCCCACCTAATGCTGTGTCGAATTCTGAAAACAATACTCAAGTGTAATCGGGATTTATTTGTTAAAACCCAAATTCAATTTGTTGATGGAGAAAAATATTATAAGGTTGAAACGTTTGGTGAAAACTGTTTTTTCACAACTGATACGAATACATTCCCTATGAAATAGTTAGATGCCATATACAGCTCATGTGGCTCAATGTGATTATTATTTTCCTTAATATGAAGTAACGCGTCATCGCCTTAATCAGGAGCAGCTGGATCGAAAATAACCCAATAAATCAGTCCTTTGGTATTTAATATGATCAAATTAAATACAACTATTTTGTAGACCAGAACTGCCATCTGTATCACTTGAAAAAAATAACATATGCCCTGATACATCACTAATCAGATACCATAAAGGTGATTTATTATAAGAATTATATTTTTTATTCATTTGATTAAGTGGTTAGTTGTTTTAACGTTTGTAATTCCATGTCAGCGACTGATTAACTTAATGAAACAAATGCGTAGGATGAAAAAGAAATAAGACTTTATCGAATAAGAGTGAGGTTGTGCACACAGACTGGTTTATACCCCCAGTAAATTTACATTTTATTGACCGCTCCAAGGCGGTATCTAACAATCCTTGATAAACATACCTAGTTGTTTATATATAGTATGTATGCACTATGCTGCTTGTGAAGTTTGGTGCTGTTCTTCCATGTTTCTTGTGTTGTGATTTTATGTTATATGTCTTTGGCGTTTACACAGTGCAATTAAACCGGGTTAATGTTTACACTTGTTGCTACTGAGCTTGTTTCTGTAGTTTTTCGCATACATATTTAAATGTGTTTTGTACCGTAAACTTGATATTACGTTTGGGTAGTACTATCGCACCATTATATGAGGCAAGTAAACGACTGGTGACCGCCTAACTACATTTATGACACCGGTTTGTATATACTTTCGATCAAAGCGTCTTCGGTCATATTTGAATGACAACCCGATAACACAAATTAATTTTCATAGAGGATTCAGTGTACTCATTAGCAATATACTCTTTCAAAAACAAGTTGTAGTAACATTCTTGTTGGTTATGTGTCCATCGTTATCAATGTAGTTATTTATTTTCATGCCATTGAGAACCATTGAATATCATCAATATATCTAATCCACGGTAGCTTAATAAGCATAAGAGTGGCTGAAGCGTGTTTTTTTTGTTACCACTGACTCAAACAACCCTATTGTTTGCTTCCGACTCTATGATTTATTCTGCTGAAGTATGTTTGTTTTTTTTTCTCTCAAAATTTCCTTAAAGGTGCATTGTTTGAGTGAACATGTTCAATTTGACCATTTATATCTATTTTCTACAAAAATGATATACAATGATATAGGTAAGAGTGGTAAGGATCCTGGGTCTCCGATAAAATGTACCTACCCATATAACCTAGTTATTATGGAGATGATAGCGCAAACAGCAAAAACTATTTATGCTTGTCGAACTTAACAAAATGAGATAATAAGGATAATGATATGTTTAATACAGCATAGATATGTATGTAAACCAAGGGTTATTGCGGAAATAAAAGTTCTTATTTCACACTTTTTTATGAAAGTGGTTGTACTCAAACATTTTTTCTTGTTTAAATTAAGTACAAATACATTAACGTGCAATCAACGAAAACATTATTCATGCTTAAACATTCTTTCAATGATGTATTGCCGTTTTATTATGGAATCAAACTATCCAACTGTATTTTACATCTTACCTGGAACGTTCAACTAATGAACAATCGCACCCCCCCAAAAAAAAGAAAAGAAAAGAAGCCCTATCATAGCCTGAACTGATGTCAACAAAGAAACATTGTGTCTTCCCATTGTGTAATCCTAGCTTGCATACGAAACAATCTGTAATTTTGATAATGACAGAGATGTTTTTGAATTCTTTATTTATATATGTTGATATATTTTGTCTATAAAATAATATTTTGTCAAGTTATTTTTTTTAATTCTATTGAAATGTCATATTATTACTTTAAAAAAATATCAAATAAGGACTGAAGGGCTATATTCTCCTAAATATGTGACTATCATGGTTGATATATACGAGTGTGTGTGTGTGTGTGTGTGTGTGTGTGTGAGTGCGTGTGTGTGTGTGTGTGTGTGTGTGTGTGTGTGTGTGTGTGCGTTTGCGCTTATATCCTTTGGAGGTTAATCATATGAGTACACAGCAACCTTCCGAGGCACAATTTACTTCCGAGGTTAATTGTCCCGTTACCTCGGAAGTTTAAACCTCTGAACAGCGTTATAATGTTCACCAGACTCTCCTGGTTAAATATGAAGATTACCTCTAAATAACGTTGTATAGTGTGTCGTGTGTTTGAGTGTGCTTGCACACATTGACATACGAAAACAGGGCGTGGAAAAAGTTTAAAGTCGGGCATGCGCATTGGCTCTCCGTTTCGCTGCGCATGCCTAGTCCGCCCCCGCGGGCACCTGTTAAATTCGCGCATTGGGCATGCGCACTACCATCGACACCTCACGTGGTGTGGTAACAACATGGCGGCTTGCCGAGGTAAGTTGTGTATTATCGATTCTAATGATGGCGGACAGTTTTTCTGCTGTAGGATTTTTGCAAATTGGTTGGATTTTGAAGTGTGTACGTATCAATTCTATTGTAATACCTTTTTATGGAAAGTAATGGATGTCGGAGAACACTTCAACATCGTTCTGTACCATTGTTTTAAGACTGTTTCGTACCACAGCACATGGCATTAGTCATTTTAGAATGACTACACATGGCACATACCTGTACTGTATAATGATATATCATATACTGGGTGAGTACCTAAATCGGAACACTTTCGGCAATATTTGTGAAATATTTTTAGTTATCTATCTATCTTTGAATACTGCCGAACCCCTCTTTCGAGTATTACTGGCAGGTGCGCGTCGGACTGTTAGTAAAGTGAAAGAAAGAAATAAAAGATAACATTGTGAGACATGGAATAGAAAAACAAAATCCAGTCATGGTTAAAACATGTTAGTCGTGAGAACCTTTTTAAAAAGTAAAATATGATAGTACGTAAAACTAATATTGTAAGCTTGACACTGCCTGTTTGAACCTATCAAGTTCTGTTGCTGGCAGAGTTGCTACATTGACGGGTAGGCTATTCCAAAGAACTATGCTATGGGGGTAAAAGGACCACTTTTGATAATCGGATTGGACTTGGATTTGCTGAAAGCTATGGGGATGAACGTGCCGGCTAAGTCTGACAGGCTTCTGGATATAGGGTGGAAGGTTAATGGCCACGATGTTGTGTAAGATTTTGAAGAACATGATGAGCCGCATGTCATTTCTGCGATATTCGAGTGACCGCCAGCCAAGGCTGTTTTGCATCTCAGTAACACTTGCAAGAGGGGAATAGTCGTATTTAACCCAGCGGATGGCTCTTCGCTGGACCATTTCGATTTTATTTTTATTTGACTGTGTGTAGGGGCTCCAGACTGTTGATGCATATTCAACTTGCGGGCGAACTAGGGTTTTGTAAGCCATAGCTTTCACAGATTCATTTCTTGTGGTAATGTTACGCTTAAGAAAGCCCAAGGTCTTATTGGCTGTTGCTGTTATTCTTGTAATGTGGGAGTTGTATGAAATATCTGATGAAAGGTCTAAGCCGAGATATTTTGCACAGGGGACAGATTGGAGTGTTTGACCATGGAGTATGTAATTGTGCTTAATGACTTTTTTGTTTTTGGTGATGTGGAGTACTTGACATTTAGAGGGGTTGAACTCCATGTCCCAATCTCTCTCCCATTGTTCCATACATGCCAGATCTTCCTGAAGCATTTGAGAGTCAGACAGTGAATTTATTGTAAGATAAACTGCCGTATCATCGGCAAAAAGTCGAGACTTGCACTACAAGTTCGTGTACAACTACAAGTACAAAAACTTTCATCAGCATACTAGGATTCAAGACCAATTGAATTGGTTGATATAAATGGCATTTTTCAAGATACTACCAATCTGCATGAAAAGTACTTTATTAACCGCACAATCAAGGACTGCCATTTTCGTCCTCGGAGTACCTAAATATGGAACAGTTTTAATTTGTTATTCATTTTCATTTATTCTTTTAAAATTATTGCTCATTATTTTGTTTAAGTAAATTAATAATTTATGTTATTTACAGCTTGTCTTTTTTTGTCATTTTTGTCAGTAAAATTTGATGATTTCAGTAAAATACAGGCTGTACCAGTATGCTGTGATTATGGCAAGCATGAAGTCTTTCCCCCGCGTGCCATGTATTGACATTTGAACATGAAAAACTTTAAATGATCGCAGTTTTTGAAATACTGACCGGATAAATGTGTCCTTTGGAACATGTATCTGAAGCAAGCGTCTTTATTGATTAAAATCGTAAATAACCTGATCCCGATCGGAAAAAACACTTTTATAATGGGTGTTCCATATTTAGGTACTGTTCCGATTTAGGTACTCGCCCAGTATATACACTTTATAGTAAGGTTTTTAACGGTGTTTAGTACGTGCTTATGTGGTGGTTAAAGGAGATAATAGTGTGTGAAAACTGGCTCTCTCAATATCGAAAACATGCAACAGATGCGAGGTGCCTGATCATGCAGTTAGAACTCAAGAACTGACATTTTGTGGTTTACCAGTATGCAAGAATTAGCAGTCGTGAAAATTATACTTTTGAATTCTTATAGTTTTGCTTGGCATCAAATTTTTTAACAAGCACTGCTATTTAAAATTCAGAATTTGAGCAAGCCCGAAAGACATTTTACCAGTGCAGGGCTTCAGGGCTTGTGCTTATATTGACCACTATAATTATACATTGACAGATATATTTTACGATTTTTGATATGGCAAATCATTCACGCACAAGTTATTTTGTATCGAATGTGGGTAGTTATTCCGATTGCATCTATAAAATATCTTAAAAACAAGAAATATTACCAGATAATGTTACTTAAATAATAGTTCCGTACACAAAAAAAACAAATATCCAACAAATTATTATGAGTTTGATGCATGTTTCTTCATTTCATACTGTCAAAACATAACAATATACAATACATGAATGACACCTGCAAGGCTGCGGTTCACAGTTTAACAACAACTGGAACACTTCAGCCATGGCCGAGTTGTAACGATTGTATATAAGAGGTCTTTCTCGAAGCTTGCCGAAGATGGTCAAGTTTTAAGCTTGGTACAATTGTTGTCTGTGTCGGTCAAGTTTCGTTTTGTTGGAAAGGTAAATCCTTTGATTTAATGCATCTAATGCTTGTTTTGTGCAAAATATCTTTGCACTTGCACAGTAAAATATGAATATAAACCTTTATTATCTATTTCAAACCTAAAATGCTTCTCTAAATACAATTTCAATATTTTTCAAAACCCCCCTGTTTTTGCACAAACCCGTATACAAGTTATGGATCGGAAGAATCCCATATAACATGTCTATTATTTTAGACTAGGCAAGAATCTGCATGTGCAGCCACAATCGATGCAGTATGATTTGTATATATATACATTGACAACACGAACATCAACAGAATAAATGCCCCAGATTTGAGTAAAACAAAAATTAATATCGATTTATTTCCTAAATCATGGTCTTAAATGTGCGGCAACATGTGCATGTTGTTTAAGTCAGAAGTCATTTTTACAGTCATTGTTGGAGTACGATTTATTAAAGTTCTATTGCATAACTGATCTGATTAAATTTATTGCCTTTCCTTTTAAAAAGGATGAATTCAGGTGTGAAATATAGAATATAAGTATATTATTATATTATTGCATAATACTAATACAGTTAAATGGAAACTATAAGCTTTCACCGATCTTTATCGTAATGTGAAAGAAAAAGTAAGATGTTAAAAGGCTGCCAAACCATGTTTTCAAATTTGTCTTTCTGTTAATCTTTGAAATTTAAATGGCTGTAACACAATTGTTTATTTTCAAAAAAAAACGATCCTATTATTGATTGTAAAAAGACCCATCCATTTCAGAAGATGTCGAAATATCGGAAGAATAAGAGCATGTGTTTCTTTTTCATATTTTCCACAGCAGTGGTCGAAATTAGCACAAGCCTGCAAGCCCTGCACTGGTAAAATGTCTTCCAGGCTTGCTCAAATTCTGAATTTTATATAGCAGGGCTTGTTCAAAAACATGATTCCATGCAATAGTATAAGAATTCGGGCTTGTTCATCCGAAAGTCTAATTTCAATGACTGCCACAGTAATAGCAGATCGAGATAGGACTCAGTACACATCCATGTACTCCTCATTTCTTTTGGAACTTTCAGGCCTTATGATATATGGATTTTGTCCAAGTGGCCTTTGGTTAAAAATGCTATTTCACAGACTGACTTCAGAAAACCTTCATTAGTAACTTTTGCCCGTTTTTTTTTTAAATGCATGCTGTTTTGACAACATCTAGTTAATATGTTTATGGAGAAAGTAGATTCACGAAATTATTTAGACTACATTGATTCATTATGACTTACTTATTTGATAATGAGATAAGCTTGGGTCTAATTATGTAAACACATTGTCTGCTCATAAAGCACCAATCACACAGGGCAGTATTGGGAGCTATGCTAAAAAGCCTAGATGAAACACTTTGATACACAGCATTGATTAAGCATGTCATTTGTGTAAACCCAGATGGTCATGTCATTAACTGGCGCGAGAAGTAAGTGGATTGAATAGTGGCTGTTTACATCAGACTGTTGTTGATATGTTGTCATTGTTCCAGCCTCATTTTATTGCAATTGCAGATGTTTTTGGCCAGAATCAACGCCCTTGCAGAAAAAAAGCCAACCAAAACTACCTTCAGACAAACACGGCTGAAATTGAGCTGAATTTGTGCTATATGCAGTATATCGATCAATACATAGGTATGATTTTGTCGTGATACATTAGCAGCATATTTGTGGACTTAGTCAGGGAATTGAATTTAGAAAAAAATACTGCTCACCCCTTTGTGTTTGTTAGAAAAATGTATGTACTTAAAAACAACAACAATGTTTTCTGTGTCATAATCAAAGCATAAGGTTTGTAAAAACAAAAAATGTTTTGAGTAGGTCTGATATGCAGTCTGCACAAAATATCTTGCCGATGTTCTCATCATTTTCTGTATTGAAGTCTAATTCTAGGTGGAGTTTCGTCTCCCATTGAGTAACAGTTTCTTTGGACAGTTTGTTAATTTTGGCTGCTATGTCGGATTAGTTTGATCATCACCATCGGCCTTCGTAGATATTAAATATCAATGCATAAAAAACTTTAAAAATATTATTGCTTGTCATGATAATGGACTGTGCCTCAAAATTGATATAAGTCAAATACTGCCGTCTAGAATCTGAGCACGAAATAACAGTCAACAACGTGTGAGCTGTGTATACGTCATCATTTTGTGTGTTTACAAGAAATGGAAAGAAAACAAATTGAAAGTTGTTCTTTTTCAAGAGTTTTCACTCGCATTTTTATACCCCCGACAAACGAAGTTTGAAGGGGGTATATTGGAGTCACCCTGTGGTCGGTTTGTCGGTCGGTCCTTTGCAATTTACCTTGTCTGGAGTATAACTTAAAAACTACTTGATATATAAATATTGCCCTTTATTTGTTTTTTTTTGCTGTCAATTTTTTTGTCTTTGGTTTTTTTTTTGGAGGTAAACTATACATTGCAAAAAGGAGACTCTAGACAAGTACACTTTTGATAGGCCAAAAAAGAACACTTTTTTAACATTCCATCTAGAAAAAGCAATCAAAGTAAATGTGAATTTAAAATTTGGTGGCATGGCACAATATTTATCTCAGGTTTTACGATAAGTATCTCTTCTCCTTAAAGTCCCCCCACTTCTCCCTAATTTGACTGGTGGGAGAAGTGACTTCTCCCCAAAAATTCAGCCTTGTGAGAGCCCTGGTGATAACAACCCGAGATGGTAAAGAAAGTGTCTGAAGTGAAAATGAACAAGAAAGAAGAATTAAGAGCAATCGGTCGGGATATTACTACAATGTGTGCATGAACATGCATGTACTTTGATATCAATACAATGCATTGTTTTCCCATTTAAGAAAGCACCATGTTTTGGGCCCACCCTGCCCTTTTTAATTCCTGGCTAAAACACTATTTACTGGTTCCAGGTAATGGAGTGTTTGCTAGGCAAGAGCTCTTGAAGGGGCAGTTTATTCTCGAGTACAGAGGAGAACTATGTAAACAGCAGTCTGATGGTGATGAAATGTTCAAATACCATTTCAGACATAACAACAAGGAATACTGGTATGTATATATAGTTTTTGTGTAAGCTATAATTTTTGTAGTAATAAATTGCTATTTATTTTCTTTTATACACTACTTTTTTAGCTTGTCTTTTTGTCCATTGATAAAGTCTGGATAGTGTGATGGCCTTGTGGTCGTACCAAAACTCTCTCTCAGATTACATGGTTACAGTTAAGTTTTGTTTTGTAAAACTATGCATTGACATAATATCTTGTCGTGTCTGGGCGGTAATTTTGGGTTAAAATTCAGCGCTATTCCCAGTGCAAAAAACATACATTTTCCCCATGACTGGAAAATATGTGTGGTTTATATTAAGAAAACAATATTAAGCAATGTCGGGTGCATTCTCCAAACAAAAAAACATTATCAAAGTCAATAGTTTTCTTGGTTTCAATATTTTAAACTGAAGCATTGTTGTTCACAAAATAAAAAAAAAATCTAATGACACCCAAAGTGGTGAAAAAAACACATAGGAACATTAAACACATAGGGACATTAAACACATAGGGACATTTGTCATAATACATTTCCTTTCTTTGTAGTAATGTTATGTTTCAATTGTTTTAATAGCATCGATGCCTCAAAAGACACGTGTCTGGCATGCATGGTCAACGACTTGGACCGATACACAAAGCCTAATTGCAAAATGGTTAAAGTTGTTGATGACAGACATCAACCAAGACTCTGTCTGTATGATCAGCAAAAACACTGAATTGAGGTACAATTATGGTGTTGCTGATGTACCTTGGAGAAAGCGAAAGGTAAATAAAATGTTTTAATTTTCTCTTCTTTTTAATTGAAGTCAAAATACTGAATGCATTGTACAACATACTCAAACTCTGTTGGATGTTAAATAAAGTCAACGGGTATTGCTTCTCACTTGGGTAAAATTTGTATTATTGATTTTCCCTATTGATACCCCAATTTGGTGTGAGCTTTATGACGTCACAAATTTTAATAATAGACCATCATACAACCTCAACCTCTAGTTTCGTTAAGTGTTGAATTATTTCTTTCATTGCTTGTTTTTATGAATTATTCCCTTTAAAACCTATAAAAACTTACGGATATACTACTATTTTGTCTTGATTGAAATGTATGTTATAATTTATTACATAGCCTATGGTGTAGATACAGACATGACTTAATCAATAATTGAATTCCTTGTAAATGAGATTGTTTTATTAGCAAGGTGCACACAATCAAAGCTATTTCATTCAAATGGACTTAACTTGAATCCGGACAACTATCGGCAACTTTATGATAGTAAGTTGAATCATAATGTTGACATCAATGTCTCTGCATTTACAAACTTGTATACCATATTTTGCAGAAAAATGATGTCAAGCCTGTGGTTTTTGAACAATTCAGTAATATCGAGATGTTCCTTGTTAATTGTTTTTGTTATTTGCATGGTTTTTTTGAATATGCAAAAGTGAGAACTACATATTCAGTGTACATGAAAAGCCTTTAAGCGTTCAAAAATATTGATTATTAAAACAATTGGTACTTACTGTTTCTAAGAAGCGTGTACATGGGATTTAATGTTTAATAAAAAAAAATCATATTGCCTTAAAAAATTTAAAGCAAACAATTCTTTTTGTATTATTAAATACAGAGAGACAATTTTTTTTCTGTCGTAGTTCGAATTTACACATGACATATGATATATAAAAGCCTGGCAATGTCATGTTCTCTGACTCATTTCATGTACACTGTATTTGCCTTACATTATTTTATTTTCCAACTTCATCTAAAAGTTATATGACTTAATTTTCCGCCCCACCATTTGAATATTCATAATTTTGTTCTCCATTTGAACAAGATTACGGAAAGCCCTGTCCTACTATTGCCGTAAAAATCCACAAAGTAATAAAAACAATCTCAATAGTTTTTTTACTTTTTCAGTCTGTGTCTTGTTTTTTTGTTTGTTAGAATTTTGTGTTTAAAAGTTGTTCATCAGAACGTTTGTGGGAATCTTAAAACTGTTGAAATGAATAGTTTTTTCTAGGGATGCAAACGAATGGCAAAATTGATATTCGAATATTCGGTAATTCTTTTGATCGAATATTCGAATATTCGATCACAGGCAAGATTGTCTAAAAACTTCTATATTGCATCGATCATTTGCGTTCCAAATAATGACTTCCGGTATGACATTTGCCGAATAATTTTATTGATGTCGGATTGTATGACGTCGTCTGTAATACGTGTAGTGGCTTTATTGTGCAATTTCAAAATAACTTTGCATATGTTATCTAGAATTATACTAGTATGTCATATTGTTTCATTACAAAAACTACATCGATATATCAAAAGTCAAGGTCATGGCATCTTCACCGTTGCAAACGGTCTGGTCTCCGTCGACTTGTTATTATTTTGTACCCGTCTTTCGTTTGTTACTTGTTTTTGCACTAGGATGTTTTCCTTTCACATGATTCCATAGATTTGTAGTAGTTCCCAAGTACGTAAGACTAACACTGCACAACTTGTTTTCTTGTCTACAGACCGTGTGAAATAATTCCAAACTTCAGATGAAGCAGGCATTTTGTCGATTATTTTGTTTACGTGTATTTGTTATATGTATTTCCGAACAGTTCGAGAGAGCTTATTCACAAGGAATGATGGACATCAAATTTTATGCGCATTACATTCAGTGCGATTTTAGCTACATTGCTCAGTTTAATTGACATACAAAAGAAATATTTTGTGTTATTGCTGACATGACGAACCCTTAATTGGCATCGTTTAAAATAGGTTCCAATCCCCTTTCAACTTTATTTATTTCATTGCTGCTAATTGGCAGGGGACGGCACACGTAAAATTATTTGTTTATTTCGCCATGATGATGGGCCTTAATTGACACTTGACGCGCCACTGTGTATTGTCTAGATGCTCGCGCCTCGATAATTGGTGACATGCGTGGGTGTATTGACGAAACGAGGGTAAATTAGAGCGTTTTAATCTTTAAATATAAATGTTAAATAAATGTTCAAGATGGAACAAAATTTAGAAAAAAAGTAAAAAATAAACGAATATTCGAATACCGATTTTAATATTCGAATACCATTCTTTTGATCGAATATTCGTTTGCATCCCTTGTTTTTTCCATAATTAATTCATTATGTGATTGGCCTTTGTCAAGACCACACAATCATCTATACTGCAGTTCATCATTATGTAAAATTACCTCCAGCTCATTTATCCTAAGTGTGTTAGAATTGTACCTCAGAAGGTTTGTCATAATTTAAAATTGTAAAATGATTTTATGGCGCTTGATATACATGGTTGTGTGCTGAAGACAGATACTTTTATGATATCTCATAAATGATTATGAATCCCAATTGGGCTAATTAAAATCATCCGTGTGTCCTTTGTCCCTCCCAGTTGTGTCTGGACTGTTATGAAGTCATCTATGGACTGATTTTAAAATACTTTTGCAAATGTGTTATGCATACAAAGACGTCATGTTGTGTGCAAGGCCAATGTCCTTACCTCCAAGGTCAAAATTACACTATATAACCCGGACTGTATCCTCTTCATGTATAGACAGTTCTCAAAGTAATTTGCTGTTTTGCATACAAAGATGACATTCCACTTGCAGGACCCGTGTCCCTACCTCAAAGGTCACACTTATGGTTTGATTTCTATGGAATGCTGCGTTTAATGACATAGAGTATATCTGTTCATGTCCGAACTGTATCTTTCACATGTATGGAAATTTTGAAATTATTTGGCACACATGTTTAGTATACTTTAGGCATGTGTTACGTGCAAGGTTTGTGTTCTTACCTCCAGGGTCAAAGTCACACTTTGTGTTTGATATTTATAGATTGTTCAATATACATACCGTACATTGAGTATAGGTGGTCATATCCAGGCTGTAACCTTTTGATGTTTGGACAGATTTTAAAATAACTTTGCACATCTGTAAACCACATAAAGACAGCCTTTAAGACCTGTTTCCCTTTGTAAAAGATCCAGGTCACACTTGTCTATGTTTTATTACCTCACAAAGTATGCCAAAAGTTTTTAAATAATGGTGTGTTGCTGTGTGATAAATGACTGTATATAACTTTTTAAAATTTTAAAATGACCTTGCAACTCCTGAAACCCTGTCTTTGAACATAAGACAAATACTTCTCATGGCATTGTGACATGGCAGATGTGCGCATGGTATAGAATTTTGATACATTTCAGATGCTGTTAAAGATGGTCATACAGCTGCAGATACTACAGAGGTCACAGAAACATCTGAAGATGCCCTCGGTGAATCAGCAGAAGTCTTGGAACATGCTTATCATGGTAAACTTGAGTGCTATTTAGTTCATACTAATTGATTTAAGCCTGATTGTGTAAAAGCTAACAGCTTATTTTAAACACACTCCAGTCGGTTTTCTTGGTCAAACTCACCAGTACTGAGTGTAAATATGAGAGGAAACTAGAACATTTTCCTCACTGGGGATCAAACCTAGCACCTCTTGGCTGCGAGGCGGACACTATAACTCTGAGCCATCCTTACATTAATTGTGTTTATGATCTGAAACAGGTACATACATGTTTCTGTTGCATCTAGACAAGCATCGACTTTAAAGTACCTCATGATGTATGCTAAAAGTTTGTAATGAATTGTGTGTGTGTTGGAGTCAAACCTCAGAAAGTTTGTTAAGCTTAATTCAGTAAAACTTATGCTTGTTCTCAATCAACAGATTTATTCAGTCTGGGTTATTTAATCACTCATTGGGTGTCACCTTGGGGGACATTGTTTCTCGGAATGACAAACACATGTTGATTTATACATCTAGATCTTGTATGTTCGTAATTTGGCGATGTAAGCATCTAGTTAGTTAATAATTGCTTGTGTTATTTTTGTACCTGAATACCAGTATATATGTGTGAAGCTTTTAGCTTTAATGAGTTTGTAACAGAATACAATCAACTCAACTGTGTGTTTCAGATGCTGTAGGGAACAGTGGGACAGTTGCCCCATCCACAGTTGCCCCATCCACAGTTGTCTCTGAACATGCTGAAGGGCCGCCTCAAGGTAAATTGAATACAAAAACCAAGTTTCTTTACATAGTTATTTCTCACTGGTGACCACAATCTGTTGATGTTAATTACTTAAGACTATTTTTCTGTGATGAGGTACCTCATAAAGTAGACATAATGCTTGTAAAGATGAACATGGAATATGTGTGTGTGTGTGTGTGTGTGTGTGTGTGTTGCTTACAAATGTTAGATATCTTGTCATCTATTAAAATCAGGCTTATTATACTCTTTAACATGTATTTGGACAAAGTATGCGTAAAAATATTGGTGAAATGTGTGTGTTGAAATGAAGAACCTCTGTGTGAATTGGGTCATCTTGTGTCGGAAAACTTAATTGTTAGGTCACATAAGAAATAGCCTATTTATACCGTCTTAACCATTTTTTTTACCTTTCTTAAACATGGTGAGATTGCTTCCCTGTACAAATTCTTGGACAACTCTTATACTTGTTTAACATAATTGAATTGATCATCAGATTGGCAGATGTTTAAACCATACAGATGTAATTCAATCATACTTCATTTGAAAGTTTTCAAAAGACATATTTCTATGTTTTATTACCTCACAGAATATGCCAACAGCTTTAAACTAATGGTGTGTTACTGTTTGTCAAAATTGTAGCTCTGAGTGCTTGTATGGTAACTTAAAACTAAACTTACATCTCCTGAAACCTATGTTTGTGAACATAAGACAAATACTTTACTATCTCACAGCATTGTGACATGGCAGATGTGCGCGTGGTATAGAATTTTGATACATTTCAGATGCTGTTAAAGATGGTCATACAGCTGCAGATACTACAGAGGTCACAGAAACATCTGAAGATGCCCTCGGTGAATCAGCAGAAGTCTTGGAACATGCTTATCATGGTAAACTTGAGTGCTCATTAGTTTATACTACTTTATTTAAGCCTGATTGTGTAAAGCTAACAGCTTATTTTAAACACACTCCAGTCGGTTTCCTTAGTCAAATTCAGTACTAAGACAGTGTACATATGAGTGGAAACTAGAACATTTTCTGAGCGGGAATCAAACCTAGTGCTCACCTCTTGGTTGTGAGGAGGACACTCTACCTCTGAGCCATCCTGACATTAATTGAGCTTATGACTGAAACAGGTACATTCTTTTTTCTGTTGCACCTAGACCAGCACAGTCTTTAAAGTACCTCATGATGTATACTAAAAGTTTGTAATGAAATGTGTGTGTTGAAGTTAAACCTCAGAATGTTTTTTAAGCTTTATTTAGTAAAACTTATTCTTGTTCTTAAATTATTAGATTCATAGAGTCTGGGTTATTTTTTCACTTATTTGGTGTCACCTCAGGGACATTATTTCTCAGAACAACAAACCCAAACAATTGTTGATTTATACATCCAGATATTGTATGTTTGTTATTTAGTGATCATACACTGATGTAAGCATCTAGTTAGTTTATAATTGCATGTGTTATTTTCACCCCCCCCCCTTGTATGGACAGATTTTAAAATAACTTGCCACATGTGTTCCACATACCAAGACGACGTGTGGCGTGCAAGACTCGTGTCCCTACCTCAAAGGTCAAGGTCACACTTAGTGTTTATTCACGATGGAGTGCTGCATATAAGAACATAGAGTATAGGTTGTCGTGTTCGGGCTGTAACTTTCTCTTGTATGGACAGATTTTAAAATAACTTGCCACATGTGTTCCACATACCAAGACGACGTGTCGCGTGCAAGACCCGTGTCCCTACCTCAAAGGTCAAGGTCACACTTAGTGTTTATTCACAATGGAGTGCTGCATATAAGGACATAGAGTATAGGTTGTCGTGTCAGGGCTGTTACTTTCCCTTGTATGGACAGATTTTAAAATCACTTGCTACATGTGTTCCACATACGAAGACGGCGTGTCGTGTGCAAGACCCGTGTCCCTACCTCTAAGGTGAAAGATACACAAGTGTTTATTCACAAGGGAATTCTGAATATAAGGACATAACAGTGTAGGTTGTCAAGTATGGGTGGTATTTTTTTATGTTCAGAGGCAATTTAAAATAACTTGCCATATGTATTTGACACGTAAAGGCAAGATCAACTTTTCATGTACTGACCTTGTTCGTAGGTCAATGTCACATTCGGGGGCATTCGTCACATACTGTGACAGCTCTTGTTTATACCTGAATACCAGTATATTTTTGTGAAGTTTTAAGCTTTAATGAGTTTGTAACAGTTTACATTCAACTTAAATTTGTGTTTCAGATGCTGTAGAAATCAGAGGGATAGTTTACCATCCACAGTTGTCTCTGAACATGCTGAAGGGCCGCCTCAAGGTAAATTGAATACGAAACCAACTTTCTTTGAGTAATTATATGTCGCTGGTGATCACAGTCTGTTGATGTTCATAACTTAAAGACTTTTTCTGTCAAAAGGTACCTCATAAAGTAGACACAATGCTTATTAAGATATACCTCGGAATGTGTGTGTTTGTTTGTGTGTGTGTGTGTGTTCCTTACAAAATGTTATAAATTTTAAAATACCATCAGTTATACTGCAGTTTGATTACCTCACAAAGTATGCTAAAAGCTTCTCAAGATTTGTGTATTGCTCACTTGTTGTGTGTTCAACTTGTACCTCAAAATGTTTGTATGTAACTTAAAATTGATTTTAGGACATCTGACATATGTTGGTGTACATACAATCCTATCAGTTTTAGCATGTCTGTTTTTCAAAGAAAATATCACCATGGTGCCTGGTCAGCGGGGGAGTGAAAAATCTTCAAATAAAGTCACAACTCTTTGGGCAATCATGGCCCTCTTGTTAAAATATTAGCATATTTTCTTGGTTGAAACATTGATAATCATTTCATAATGAACAAAGGGAATGAAAACCAGGCAATATCTGAAGAGAATGATGAAGTTGATTCTGTAAAAGTGAAATGACCATGGAGAAAAAATAATGGAATTCAAGATCGAGATTAAATGTATAAGGTAACCGGAAAAGTCTTGTTTCCTTCACCGGTCAAACCTGAATGTGTCTGTTTTAAAAGCTTGTCAGAAAGACATACATCATTACATGTATCCCTGATACAGAATGAACCCACAACTGTTTGAGTGAAATACCTGCACATAGACTAGATAATTAACCTTGCTCTCAAGGAATCTTGTTTTGTCATTTCATTTTATTGATTAAGGATGTGTTCAGTGCACTTATTATGAATAATGTTAGTTTCTTTCATGTACTACTATAAACAATAAAAACATTGGTGACTGCTTCGCCAATGGAAAGGGCTACAACAGACACCTTTCCATGGAGTTGTGAAACACTTCTACATCAGCTATAGGTGACTTGTGCTAAACTTTACCTATCCGGTATATAAAACAATGTTATGTACCGTAAGCATACTTAGTAATCTTAAGCAATTGTTTGCAGGACATGTTTTTCTATTTTTGTACATGTTTTTTTGCAGCAATGTTCAAGATTTGACCCAGGAGCAGCTACAGTATTATGGTTGATCAGAGTGAGAGGCATCTGCGGAAAATATTGGAGGATATATTCTCTGCGAGAGACATATTGCATTCAAGCAGGAAGGAAGAAGCAAAAGTAAGGCATTTATGAGCTCAAACAATTTCAGGAATAAATGCACTGTACTTTTATGGGTAATGTATGAACTTTAGGCCACACCAAATATTTATTTATTTGTTCGATTGTGACCAAGAAAAGTTGAAGCAAGGAGCGGGAGCAACAAAATTCATATTTCCCATTTCTTTCACAACCAGAAGTTGACAAAGCTGATTTTTTTAATTGTATAATGCCATAAATACATTCTTGAATTTTCCCTCCTAAATACAAGTTAAAATAAAGAACAAACAACACAAAAAGTGTGCACATTATTATTCCTTGTATTTTTACACCCAAACACCAGTAGAGTAAAATAACTTTTTGCATTAAAACCTTATCTTTTGAATGAGGAAACCAGAATTCTTATACTTCTGCTTGGCAATACAATTTTAAACAAGCCCTGCTGTATAAAACCCAGGATCTAAGCCAGCCCGGAACGTATTTTACGAGTGCGGCGCTTGTAGGCTTGTGCTAATTTCAACCACAAGTGAACAATATGCTTGGTCCAAAATGGTCAGCAAACAGTACCATTAACCCTACAGAATTATCAGGAGCTCTGCACTTGTAATTTAACTTTTTATGGTATTCTGCATCATAATGTTGTTTGGAAATATGGTTTTCATTATTCAACAATATTTATATATAGAGAGAGATTTCCAAAATTACTAGAAAACTGGCGCCAGTTTTTTAGAATGACTATTTAATGCTATTACAGTTCTGTTTGCCCATGACTTCAACCCAACCCTCTATAACACAGGTATATAATATAGACTGAACCGAGAATGTTGCAGTTTGAAACACTTTCAATGCATTTCAGATGCTGTTAAGACGATTATACAGTTGCAGAAACAACAGAGATCTCAGAACCATCTCAAGATGCTCTTGGTGCATCAACAGAAGATCAGAAGTGGACCATGCTTATCTTGGTAAACTGCAGGCTTAATTGAGCATTTTATCTGTAAAAAGGTACATACTTTTTCCTGTTGCACCTAGACATGCATTGACTTTAGTACCTCATGATGTATGCTAAAAGTGTGTAATGAATTGTGTGTGTTGAAGTTTAACCGCAGATGTTTGTTCACCTTGATTTATTGTTGCCCAAAATGACAACACTTCTTGATTAATACATTTAGATCTAATAATTTTTGTAACATTTATAATTTATGTATCCAGTAAGTTAATAATTGCATGTGTTAATTTTGTACCTGAATACCAGTAAGCTTTCATAATATTGTAGCAGTTGACATTCAACTTAACTGTGTGTTTCAGATGCTACAGGGAACAATGGTACAGTTGCCCCATCCACTGTCATCTCTGAACATGCTGAAGGGCTGCCTGAAGGTAAATTCATGTTTGTATGTTGCTTGCAGATGTAGACTTATCTTGTTTCTCATTAAAAGTGTTCGCTTAAAAATAAGAGTTTTATTTATGATCCAATAGATTTGCAGCAATGTTGCTGTCTGTTATATAGACAAAGTATGCTTCCAGTTACTGATGAAATGTGGGTGTTGAAATGAAGCACCTCAGTGTGCACTGGGTCATCTTTTGTCGAAAAACTAACTTGTTAGGTCACTTAAAAAAGCCCTGTTATACTCAAGAGACCATTTTGGCACTGTCTTGATAAATCTGGTCATAATGTTTTCCTGGACAAAATCTTGGACAAATTTGATACTTGTTTTCCATAATTGTATTAATCCTGAGATTGACCATTGTTTAGACAACACAGCTCAAATGCAATCATATTTGTTTTAAAGGCTTTCTAAAGACAAGTCTCTATGAGTTTTTTTACCTCCTAAAGTATGCAAAAAGCTTTCTAAAATTGGTGTGTTGCTGTTTGTTAAAATTCTACCTCTGAATGCTTGTATACAACTTAAAGTTGTGTACATGAGGCAAATATTTTATATCTCCCAAATGATGTTGCAATCATGAAATGTTATACATTTTTGCCGATTTTGTGATTTTTTTAATCCACTTGTGGAATGGTGAGACCAACATTCACATGATCATTTAGAGTTTCAAGCTCTAGTTCCAATTTCCTCAAACCAGTTTGCACATATCTTCGAACTATTCTGTTCCTCATAACATTGGTAGTTATATATATGATTTAAAGTGTAACGATATTCCTGGCTTGGTGATTTATTCATGTTATTTAACCTTTATCTTTTGTCCAGCTTAAATCCTCTCTTGCATTTCAGCCAGGAACTTTCAGCGTTTAACAGAGGAGCAAGGCCAACTCCTAAGAAAATGTCGAAGTGTTCAACATTACTATGAGACGGGAACTGAAGATGATAGACTGTATTAATTCAATCAAAAGCCACAAGTGTTTGAATTCTCTGAAGTGGAATTAAATAAAAAACACATTACACAGTTGGATAACGACAGATTGCACACTGAAACAATAATAAGTGTTCAAAGTGCTAGTACATCTTGTACATAGTGTCAAGGTGTCCAAGCATGTCTCTGTAAGCCAATGGTTCACTGCATATGAGGTTAATTTATATCTTACAGTGGATTGCAGCAAAAGGCCAGAGGAAAATATGTTTTGATACTCGTCCGTATTTTGAAGAAGAAAAATGGGGCTGAATGGCATGTTTATTTTTTTATTTGACGGGCGGGCTGGGATGAGAATCTAAAATATTTTTTCTCTGGCTTAAGGCTTTATTCTTAGTATGTATCTATTATTTCATCATGATGAAGTCATCGTTACTATTCTACATTGTTAAAAATTAGATTCAATCATTTTTAGATTTCCGGAGGTTTTGAAGAGCATATTTTTAACAGCCAATGGGATCATAAGCACATTTCGAGTGTTACATGACCCAGCCTTTTTATCAAAAGTTGCTCAGAGTTCATTTTTGCGTGTCAGAGTAAAAGGCCTTGGAAACTTCAAAATGGCTGAAAAGGCTTGTCCAAGCACTTTATTTTTGCTTGCACTGTTTATCATCTAGGTTAATAAATATAATTTCAGTTGATTTGCAGAAAGTTTACCAGGATAAGAATTTGTCGATTGTTTCTATACAATAATAATTTCAATAAATTAACTTTATTTTCAAACAGTTTTGACACAATGACCACAATGAATTTATATTTTGTCACAACTAAAACTGGTACCAAGGTCTACTGCATTGTAAATGAAAAATAGAAGATATGTGTTGACATACGCTCGAACAACAATTTAACAAAATGGGTATGTCATGTACAACACTGATACAATGTTCTCAGTAGTGGTGACATTATGTCATAATAATTTTTGTCACAAATAGATTTTTAGAGTTGCCGATTGTTTTATTCAAACAGTAATTTCTCATTTGAATTTTATGGAGAAGTGTATTTTAATTATACACATTCACAGTTAATGTGTAATTTCATGGTGTCAGTCATTGGTTTGCAGTTCATGTTACTTTGTAGTTTCTCACTTGTATTTTGTGACATATTCTTAACATGTAAAGATGGCAAATGTATGTGAGAGATTAACATTGTTCATTGCACAATGTATTCACATATGTGCTTGTTAACCTCGTTCACTATTTTATTTCCCTCTGCATGTAACCAAAAATGACTTGTATATAAAATGTCCATGATTTATTTAAAATTCCATAATCATGGCAACTCGACTCAGTCTCTGCAATATTTAAGTGTAGATCAAGGGGCAATCCCCTGGCATTATTAATTATTAAAATATTTAATTTTACTCGTTTTAATCTTCGAAAAAAGGTGAGGGCTCGCTCCACGGCGCTTCTTGTTCGTTTGTTTTTAGATTATTTTTGCTCTGAAGCAAAATTATGACCCCCAATTCTTTTGCTTATATTTTTTAATGAAATGTATAAAATACATGTACTTAAACGTGAAATAAATTTGCCTTAAAAGGATGCTTTGTTTTACACTGATGGTGAACAAAAAGTTCCTTCACGGAGTTCCACCTACAGAATGGAATGTATACAATGTATTGAGCGATCTATATAATGGACTTGAGGAACAAAATACTACGTCATTATCTTGATGAAACCCTGAAGTGGCTTTAAGGGGGACAGGGAACCCGCTGCTGGGAATTGGCTCTTTGTGCTCTAAATGGTAGCCAAAAAGTTATACTATAAGCCAGTGGCCAACACAGTTCGGGTAACCGTTTAATATTGTGGTCAGTTTGAAACGTTACGTGTGAAATAATGAAGATTTACATTAACAAGAGGACACATTTCAAAACCAAAATAAATTTAGACGTTTTTATGAAGTATATTTTTACTCTAGCACCGCTTATTAGCAGCCAACCTACAAGTCCGAGTTTCCGAATGACAAATATGTCAAATTCTCTTACTCAGTTATTTCCCTTGACAATTATATCATATTTCTTTTGCATCATCGCTTTTAGATTTGACAGCCAACAAATTATACGCAATGTGAATAATAAGATGAAAATAAGCTCCATGGTTACACATAGGTATAAATAAAGGAAGAAACATAAACTTAGGCAAAACTATGCAGGTATCATTTTTAGTTTTAATTTTATTTCCGTCGGCTGGGTTTGGTTAGAATAAGGCAAAGGCCGATCAAGGGTTAAGTACAAAGCTCGTCTTTTTTGTTAATTGTGATTAAGTTGATGAAAGAAACACCACTGGAACACGTGTTACATGTCTATCCGGTCTCCGGACAGGTGAACAGTTGGTTAAATCGAAGTCTCGATGTCAAAGTAGTCTGATAGTCCGCCGATTTAAAAGAGAAAACGATTTTAGACTCCTGGCGTCTATCATGTACCATTCCAAATGACATTAATGGTGCCGCTTGTTTTTACAATTTGGTTACGAGGTTGTGCGTACGCAAACTAATTAAACCCCAGTAAAATTACATTTTGCTGACGTTCCAAAGTTTTAACCCAACAATCCTTGATAAACAGTTCCCTAGTATTATACATTATATATGTTGTGTGTCGTTTGTGCATGTTTGTGTTGTTTTTCTGTGTTTCTGGCTTTAACCCTATGTCATTATGTTTTAACTTTCGACTACTGAACTTGTATCTGTACTTTCAAGTCAGTATTAAGATACATTAATGTAGAAATGTTTGCTATGCACCTTTTAAGTCTCAAAATGCGTTTGATATAAGAGCAATAATCAACGATATTACGGCATTGTTCCCAGGTTTGAAGTATTAGTTTAGTTTATTTACTTATTTTTTTTGCAACGATTGTGAAACAAAGTTGTTACGATTAATCACTCAAGTTGTTACGCGATAGTGTGGTGTTGTGTTGTGCGGGAAACCTGAGTGCCAAGAGAAATACCACTAGTCCAGCTTGGTGACCACAAACTAAACCAACATGCGCCCAGGCTGGGAACCAAACCCGGGAGTGCGTTAACCGAACAACCTTAAAGGCCTAGTTTAAGCCTTCTATAAGTGCCCCCCCCCCCCCCAAGTACCCAACTTCTGTTAATTGATCTTAATCTTAATGCCTAATTGGCTTATCAGATCTCCAATCTGAGTATCCTGTTGCGCAGTTTTCATTGTTTTATTATAAAAATTGACCCTAAATGGCCCTGAGCCAATAAACCAATGCACATGATATTGGCCCCTACTGTGGAACCAGTGTGATAAGCAGGAGATGCACAGCATGGGATTATCATGCCAAAGATTCCTTAAACTAGGCCTTTAAAAGCTAAAGAAAGCGGATTCTGACTGGCGCGGTTACACCGCCTCATACGACAGTAACTGGAACAAATCATACACCATGATTGAATTTTGACAAGTTTCTGTGACAGGAAACAAAACAACGCAGTCTGTTTAAATTTCATGGTGTGCGCTCTACCCACCCTCCGGGGCAAAACACGGATAGGTGCAAATATTTTTAGAGTCATCAAACAATTCTGAAAATAATGAAGCGGGAAGAAAAATGCCGTGTACAATAATGTGTCAAATGCAGCATAATACTTGTTCAAAGTCGTTAATGCCACACACAAAGTACACGAACGCAAAATGTTATGGTTAGATGACATGAAGTAAAATCTGTATGATAAGGAATGGGCGGAGCTTACGAATGCTAAATAAATAATAATAATAAGAAGAAGAAGGAAACAAAAGGCCCAAGTGGGATAGATTGGGGTTTGCTCTGGAGGAAGAACACTTGAGGTAAATTCCTCCTAGGGGTTAAAACTTCATGATGAGTGCTAGTAAACTCGAGAATTAATGTATGATTTAACACAACGATATTTTACCTCGGTGAGTAAACACGTATTCACTGATCATCAACGTTATGAGTTAAAACAAGTATTCACTAATCATCAACATTATGAGGCAGTTGTGTGTAATATGCAAACGAGGAGATGACAGACACATGTCATACCATATATGGAGATGCCTCTAAATGATGTTGAAAAGTTGAAGAACAAACTATTGATGTTATTTGAATTCTCGACAGAAAGGGCAGACCTCGGTACGTCGGTGTAGCTCTATATAACTCACAAGTATATATAAACGCGTATGTGTGTGCGTGTGTGTGTGCGTGTGTTTGTGTGTATGTGTGTGTGTTTGTGAACAATTAAAAATATTCGATATGTATACATTTTATTTAAACAGCTTCATACACTAAATTGTTCAGACCCAATATCTGTTGAAAGTGTTGTATCAGATGGATTTCCTACACAGAATCATCCCGAATAACTCTCCTTTGGCACTGGCTAAAACTATCATCAGATTTACATCTAATATAATGTAATCAGCTTTAGTTTTGTTAGCCACGAAGTAAGCCGAAAGTTAACCCCGTTGGTCTGATTTGTAGGTAAATTGAATCAGCCTAGTTTGTTTCATTATAATTATCACGAAACATCACATTCCCTTCTGAGTAATTGCAATTAAGTAAATGTCATCAAGTATGGCTGGCCGATGGCAAGTAACCTATTTCTTTTCTGATTGTGTTCTAATCCAATGTCACTTTAACTAGAGCGGATCAACAGCAGTTTTAACGCTGAACTTGTTGGAAGACATTACGATCTAGTTGTGATTGAACGCATCATCTTTTTTAACGAATGCAATACTATCTACATAATGTATTTAGGCAACATATGTTACCTTTAGTCCTTGATCATCAAAGAAAATGTTGGCATTTAAATGTTATTGTCGACACATAATATTTTATCGTAGAATCATATGATTACATTTTAAATACAGACCATATACCGGATTTCTCAGGAATTATAATGATTGAGGTGGGCCTTACTTTATGCTTGAACATGTATGTTCGTATTTTTTTATATTGTTCATGACGCCAATAATTTATGCGGTTATTCTTAATTATGATACAGTACGGAAATTGTTCTTAAGAAAAATGTAATTAACATATATTCATTGCCCGAATCCTTTTCATTGCTCTTTATGTCAAACAAAATTCCAGAATGTTTTAAATGCATTGCGCATTACATATACCATGTTCGGGAATTATAAAGTGAAGTGTTTTGAATAATTTTTGCACTGATTTAGACGTATGATACTTAATGTCAGTGGCCGTAAATTTGCTGATGCACGTGTGTTATTCTTCTGGCTAATTTGAAAGAAGGAATGGCAATACAGTTGAACTATTTTGATTTGTTATGTCGTATCATTAAACAAACGGCAAGTGACGTTAACCTCCAATCGTGAGTAAATATTAAAAAATGGTTTGCGTCAAAAGTACCTAGGCCTAAAATATTGTGTGGTTAGGGTTAAATCCTTTGCTAAAAACAGGTAGGGTAGGTGCGCTTTTTTAGTCGGCTTTATATAAGAATGTCATTTTCATCATTGGACAATGGTGTTAAAGTTATCTTCTGTATAAACATTTAAGGTTTCAACTACAAAGTGAAAAGTAATTTATTTATTTTTAGTTTTTCATCTTTTTTTCAAACTGGCTATAAAAACGGAAGGGTCGGCGCCTATTCCGTAGGTATGGTCGGGTAACCCGAACAAAATGTATTTTGTTTTTAGGCCCTATGGTATTTGTCTTTTTTAATTACAAAGTTTCACCTAAACAAGCCTTTTGTTCGACAAATAGGTTGGCATTTCAAACTTAATAATATATCTTCTTTGTCGTGGACTGTTCTATAGAAAAACTGCTTGGAACAGTATGACCTTTTTGTTTATTTAATTGCAGCACTCGGATTGAACAAGCACGATGTTATTTGACTTATCCAAGATGATGTTTGGAATATCAACCGTTCCCTTTCACAGACGTGAATTGAAGATGCTATTGCATCTTTTTGCAAATAGAAAATGTCGGATTAATTGTGTGTGCTTTCTTTCGAACATTAATTTTATGAAGTGCGAATGCACATGCGCGATTTTGCAAATCCATGAGGCGAGGAAAATATATTTTATTCTCATGTACAATAAAAGATAAATCTATGCATGATAAGACCAATGATCAATTAAAAACGAATGATCACAAAAATTTAAAATACTTTTTAAACAAGCCTTTGTTCTGTTGTTGTTGTTGTTGTTGTTGTTGATATTTTGTGTCAGCATAGGTTGTTAACATTCCTATGTTGAAGTTTGATTTGATTGATTTTGTTCCTATAACAAACTTTTGTTTTGGGTTATAACATACTTGTGTGGCTCCTAAAGTTTTATGGGCTAGACGTCTTAAATATTATCATTTTTCAAACAGTAATATACCTTCCTTTTTGACACATGTATAAGTGAAATAGTGAATAGTCCACCGTTCGTATGAATCATTGGCTTCAATAAATCATGATTATTTCACTCAAACGGAATATAATTAGACAATATATCACATGGCCATAGTTATGCTTTATCCGAATAATTAGGAATATTGAGATCGTTGTCTAAATCAATCTTGCAAAACATTTACAATGGCGATAAAAAAGCAGCATTAACACAGTAACACAGCTCATGCAAACACAAGTATAAAATCACTTCCCTTCATTTTAATAGTTTATCAAGATCAAGTGCACAGCTACTATTAATCAAAATGATCCATTAATATAGCAAAGGATATTTAATTATTATATATACATCAGGTTGTGTCTTGTGGTATAAACAATTGTCTGTCAGGGAAGATGAATGGTTTGAAGTAAACTTATGATTTTAATCATAATAAAGTGGTAGGAATATAATATCAGACATAAGAAAGTATTTAACTTTGGCCTCATTTTATTGCAGAATTTGCTCGTTATCAATATAAGCAACATTATCCCATCAAAGCGTTGACCAAACGAAAACAAATGTTAAGTATTATTAGAAATATTTGCCTGTGACAATAAATGAATTCCTAAATAACAATGTGCAACAATGTGCACCAGGGTATGATCTGGCGATTGTACCTCATCGGGGCAAAACAAGACGATGACATGTCACAAGGGCATGTACTTTGATAAGATTTACCTTTTACGTTATTACTGTATTTAGGATTGTTGGGATAAGAGTGAGGTTTGTGCACGTAAACTGGTTAAAACCCCCAGTAAATTTACATTTTACTGACCGTTCCAAGGCGGTTCCTAAACACCTTTGATAAACATACCTAGTTATTTATATAAAGTACATAAGTACTGACTATTGTACATCACAAGTGCAAGATTCGTCAATGGCAAGTAACCAAGGCAAGAATTGTCGAGTTTACTTCACCAGGGCATGATTCGTCGAACAATAGATAACCAGATCGAGATTCGATAATTTCACGTCACCAAAGCAGGATTCAATGGTTGCACACAAGGGCAAGACTATATGATTGTATGCTACCAGGGCAACATTTGACGGTTGCTCGTCAGAAGAGCATGACATTACGATTGCACGTCACCAGGGCAAGATTCAATGATGACATTGATCGTTTATACAGGATACATGCAGTGTGTTGGACGTTTTTAAAACCTGTAACAAAACTTGATAGTGTAAAGACACTTTTCCAGATGCCTTAGAGACCGTGAGCGAAAAACAGACATGACGACATAGATAAAGCAAAGGCATAGAATGGGCTTTCGGTTGGGATGTAAAGCAAGAAAATATTATTCCTGTTTCAAAATTGACGAATTATCGTCTGCTTGATTAATTTATTTGGTGTTTTGCTGAGGAATTTAGGCGGGAGTGTAGGGCATGTTCAAGCATAGATATATAAGGAAGTGGATGGCTTTTACATCACTCGAAGCTTTTAACTTTGGCAGCTATACACGTATTATCGAAAATGTCGTGTTCCTGCTCGTCCGCACGTTGAGTTGTGCTTTGATAATTGTAATTATAAAATGCTCTTATAGTGAAATTAGTGATAATAATTAAAGAAGATTTAAATGTGTGCGTTGTGGTTGTCTTGTATCAAGTTGGGCCATTACCAAGCAGTGTGTTGCTTAAATATAGCACCCTTTGACAACATCATACGTTTTCTATCCAATTCGTTTCATAATCTAAATTTCTTTTAAAGAAATGTATGGAAACATGCATGTTCTTATTTATGAAACTTGTATCACTTGAATATTTTGTTATCATTTGTCATATAACCTTGTGTTAATTATTTATACATATTTGTTAAAAAACTGATGTCTACATGGGCCCAGCGCTTAAAAAACTTAAACTGAAGCCTAACGTTAGTGTTAAGTTTCATTTCAATCGGAACTATGTTTTATATCAAAGTGTTTTTACGTCATCATTTTATCGGACATCATACTGTCAGTGTTTACATGACAGTTTCCTATTGACATATGACTGAAAGCTTTGTCAATGGTGATGACTATTCACTGACAACGGCTTTTCAAACTCAACTGTTTTATTTATTATTTCAAGTAAAAACAAAATCAAAACCAAAAAACATTTCGATGCCAAAATGTGAACAATAATGGAAACATATAAAAAATATTTATTCATAATTATACACTTTGTACTGTCTATTTATTGTCACAGTGACAATATATAGTCAGTAAAAGTGAATATTTATGAAAATAATATCAATATTGTTTCTCATTTGTGGTATTGTAATTTTTAGCATCATAGTTTATCCACTATCCGGGAAAGGACTGCAAGACATCAGGTGTTTGAAATTGATCTGTTTGATATTTGCTGTCAACAATCCTTTATTCGTAATAGGTGTTGTCTT
Organism: Mya arenaria; assembly: GCF_026914265.1. NCBI lineage: Eukaryota > Metazoa > Mollusca > Bivalvia > Myida > Myidae > Mya > Mya arenaria. The sequence goes on along the minus strand of NC_069127.1, from coordinate 34,599,926 downwards.
ATCGCGAAGATGGATTGTCTGTGGTGCCAGGTGCATTTGACAACATTCAGTAGGAAATAAATGTTTTTACTCACGATGCTTTTGGGTAATAAAACGATTTGGCAGATGGAACATTTACGAAAACAGATAACAACAAAAATAATTCACTAATATAAAACGTCTACGTTTTAGGGCAGATTTATGGAAACTATCTTTATGGTGCATGTGGGTCTTCGATGATTAAATCAACTTGCAGACAGGCCTTTTTAAGGCGATTGTTTTCGCAGACAAATGAGTGCATACCCTTGAATTGTTTTTTTTTCTCGTTTTAGACTTAACGTTTATATCTTAGCATTTTATCTAATTACGAGTTCGTTTAATGAAGTGTGAACTGTTATCAGTAAACGGACTGCGAACGATCAAGTATTTTTCGCATTTCATTGTTAGAATCTTCTTGACTTAACAATGCTAATTAAGATAAATTAAAGCATGACTACAGTTAACATAAGTAGATAATAATTCCCACAACAAGCTAAGTGGCATAATGGTACCAATTTTGTTAAAGTAGTTCGCGTAGAGTATTGTTTCCGCGATTGGTGGGATTACAAGCAGAACAATGTATGATACACATAGCTACATGTTTCTTGTATTCATACCAAAATCTTTTAATCGTTATGCTACTTTGGGCGCAAAACACACTCGACAGCGCCACCACTACAATACAACGCCATCCCTGGAGAAACAGCGCCACCGCTTTTTATAATTATGTGAATATTTCCTATTTAAGAAGTGCTTATAAGTGTTGTTGTGTTGCGGAATAAGTATGATAAATACTTATTATATTTGAATGCGCAAGAATGTTCATACGGTGTCTTTTATCAACCGAATGTACTTGATATGTTAGCAGATCTTAAAAATACACAATTTCAATTGTAAAGCGTGATTATTTAAAATGAAAATATGAAATGAGTATTAAGCGTATTTTTTACGTTAATAATGTAAGAACGCAGTCGGGCAAGCGAGTTAATTACCAAGAAATGCGATAAACTCTTAAATAACACGCAACCGATGGAGAGTCCAAATGTATTGTCTCAACATGATATTGTTGTATAAATTTTTAGGTAAAATGTTTGTCCAATTGGACTGTCCATCATAATATTTCATTTACAGCGTTGGATAAATTATCAACTTGCATCCTTTTGGCTATATCAAAATTGTCTTGAGTATTGGGATCATTAGATAGTTGGTAAGATAACTTGGTCAAAAAATACAAAATTACCACTTAAATGAATAAATACAAAACAAAACATTCAGAAAAATTAACATGTTTGAACATTGTTTAAATAAGACTAGTATCATGTATGGCTACACCCGCAAGCAAATCCAACTGTTATGTTTTTAAACAACCAAAGAACGAGTATTGAAAACTAAACTTGCACCATTTCAGTACGACTTTTTGTGTCATATTCATAACATTAAAAACGCTTTTAACATATGAATATCTGTAAATTAACTGTATAATAACTGTTAAGGATTCATTTTTTTAATGTTTGGCTATAAAAGCTTGACTGTGTATTTGTTTTATTTCTTAAACATAATTTATATCTTCTTTATGGTTATATAAAGCAGTAAATATGATAACCATGTTATAAATCTCCATGATTCATGTTTAACATCAAGGTATATATTACAGTTTAATATATTTCAACAGTAATATCATATATCCTAATTCTGCCCGCAATAACATAGCAATATACTTAGGCAATATGCATATGTTGCTAGTGCAAAATTGTTCCAGACTATAATCAACTCAGAACTGTCTTTATACCTTCTAAATAAAAAAAGAGATTGAACATAAAGATAACACAAATGCACGATTATTGCCTAATAAAAAGCAATCACATGAAAGCCACAATACATTGTTGTTCGGATACTGTTGAGCTTTCTATTCCTTATATTGTAGCTCATTTAGGCCACATTTAATATGATGTTTTGTGCGACTTATTTATCGCACCAAATGGCAGGAGATGGCTCTTTTTGACTTGCGTCCAAACCTATTTTAACCCTCAAAATCGACAACATTCTAGCAATTTACGCTTTCCTGCGAAACTGTCTTGTCGAAAACAACTCAAAAAGAGTAAGATTATGTTTGTGATAAGAGGAATATTTCATTCGGTGTTTCTGTAACTTAAGCTTAGTAAGGAGAACTAAATTACTAATCTTGCAACCGTTTAGGATTATCATTCCAAACACCAATTATAGTATTTTTAAGAGCTTCCCTTTGTCCATTCATGTTTAAAGGGTAAAACTAATGGTATTTTCATTTCGAGCGCTAGCTCACGGCTACAAACATCATCACGGAAAATAGGTTGGTGTAGTCTTATGATTTTTAATAAAATTATGCCGTTTTCGCAATATATGCTAAGCTCTAAAACTCTTAAAAATACATATTTATGCGAAAAACTACAGAAACAAGCTCAGCAGCAAAATGTTTAAACATAAACCCGGTTAATGGCACTGGGTAAACGCCAAAGACATACAACACTATAACAAAAAATCACAAACAAGAAACATAGAAGAACAGCACGAAACTCCACAAACAGCACAGTGCATACATATAATGTATAAAAATCTAGGTATGTTTATCAAGGATTGTTAAGTACCGCCTTGGAACGGTCAATAAAATGTAAATTAAAACATGAAATATGCCTGTTGGTAATCGACCTTTAAAACAAACATACTATTCTTCTTCTTGAAAATATGTTTTGTCTTTCAAACCCACTTTGCACTGTTGGGTGTCCTTATCACTTAGACAGTCGAATTGGTGGATTAAAATTGTTTTCCATTTTGAAATATAAAAACATTGCTGTTTAATATTTTCCAGGACGAATAATGTCGATTCTATTTTGATACTTTTTCACATTGGAGACACATTTAACGAGTATATGAGTTTTTAATGCAGTTTAATTTACTGTTGAGAAAGTGATACAACCTACTATTGACTGGAATCTTGATTAAGTAAATGTTTTTAGGGCAGAGAAATATCGCATTGTTTTTCTTCAACAGTCTGTTGTTAAGATTATGGTTAAAGATTATGGTGATTTGTATCGGTAAATACCTCATTTAAAAATAAATCAGAGAAACAGTTCATCAGGCCATGGCAGCGTTGACAGTAATTACATTACAAAGAGTCAAATTAAAACTTCTTTTTGATAATTTTGATGCAATCATTAAAAAGACCTTCTGTGCGCATAGTTCCACGGGGTTTTATTCCCATTCATAAATGCAATTCAAGGAAATTATTATGCTGATTATTTTCGACAATTGGGCTTGTCAATGTAATTAATTGTATATTTGAGCATCCAACAAATGTTCGTGTCAGAATCTGTTATATTCTATTTAGCAAGAATCACATTCGGTCTAGTTTATAGTGCAAAAATTTACCTCTATTTGCATTGACAAAGTTCTCTTAAGTACAACATAGATACACTTGATATTATTCCAATATGGATTTTTATTCAAAGCGGCGGCTGCAATTTCCTGTATGTTTTCTTACTATGAAAGACTAGACCTTGTTTATTCTGTCATATATATAAATTCGGTCATTTCTAATGGCTTACATTCAGAACAATCATCAAAGCGCTGAAAGCGGCGGGGATTGTATCTCTTCTAGCGCAGAGGTATTTCGTAGTTTAGCAAATATGTATGGTTAAATTGTGGACAATAAGGGAACGCGATTGAAATATGCTTACCGTTCCACTGGCGTTATTCTTAAGTATCTGCAATTCAACATATCACGTGTTTGCAATCTAAAAATAATTATTACGATAGGTTACGTATATTTTACTGACAATATAGAGTGGTTAACAATTAGATACGATCTACGTGACTTTAGATGAACGCAGAGCAAAGAACATTTATGTTCACTGTTGCATTATTGGTAGTCTGAGTAAGCTACATCTTGATCTTTCTCAACTAAAACCAGCGCGCATTGATACTCATGTCATAACTGTGTTGTTAAATCGAAATTCGGATACTGATACACCTCAGTCCTACTGTTGCATTATATATACTTAGTTTACATATTCATGAATTATGTACTATATTCTTTATGTTCTTTGTTGTGATAATCGTAACAGTAGTGAGTTGTTTAATGGCTGCAATATTTTGAAATGATACAGGCAGGGCAACCTCTGAAAGTCTTTAAATATCCCTCGTTATTTACGTACTGACGCCATTACAACGGAGAGATATCGCCGCAAAAGGATAATGATTTCATGATTAAAATATTAGAGTTTTTTTTGGAGTTGATGTAGAAAAATAGCGATGCACTGCCATCAGTTTAATAATGAATTGCGCATTCCCTAATTGCACAAAAATGATAATTATAATGTTTTATAATGTAGATTTTTGCGCTTGCAAGTTGTGACTGCAAAAACAAAATGCCATCGGCAACTAACTTAACATTGTCCTTTTTTATCGAAGCTTATTAATGAGTTTGTAATAACGGGGTAAATTCACGTAGCATTATTCTATTACACAATTGATAAAAGAAAATGGTTTTATTTTTTTACGATCAATTTGGTTTTGCAATTGCAATTTGCATTATTCTACATGATAAAAGGAATATTTGTAGCTGTGTCAGCTGAGTTAATACGTTTAAAATAAGCACAATGCTTTCCTAGTTTATAGTGAGTATATTTAGCATGTGAAAGTCACATGATTAGTACAAATACATATACCGACGTTATGTTAACAGTAACTTGGATTTACGTGGTAGACACACCAAGTTAATTTCGATTTGGAAAAATACGCAAAAACTGCGAAAGATGCATGTGCCAAAAGTGCAGTGATACATCCGTAAGTAAGATTCAATGTGTTGGACAAAACGATATCAGCTGTATATAAGTATTTGACAATTTTGTTTTCTTCTTGCACTTGTATTATCTCGTGTCAAATCCCTTTAAAGAATCAAATCAAGCCGAAGACAGACGGACACGCCTCATCACATGAGACTTATATGGTTATTTATGTATACGTTCTTTGGTACATCTAGAAACTCACTGAAGTCGTTTATGGCGATATCATCCCCAAATTGCTCTGGTTGTTCCGTCCCTAATTGAACAATTTGATGATATCGAAACCATTCGCGCCATTTTGTGATCCAGGAGATTGCTTTGAGTGTCACATTCGTTGATACTGGGACCATATGGTAAATAATGATCAAACAACGTGGTAGACTCTAATAATACTCCGAAGAATAATTGTGTTGTATAAAAATGTGCATATCATGTAAACGCAGCTCATTTAGGCAATATAAATGAAATCTGTTACACTTGTTAATTATTCTAAGGGGGTTTCAGATGGTTTGTAATCAAAAACAGTTTTACTGATGGAACATTTACGATTTCAGACATAAACGATATACATTTCCCCATTTATTCAACAAATATAAATCAGTAACATGTTAGCTCAGAGGTTATACAAACCGTCCGTTTCTACATTAATGTTGCACTTGCGACTTCAATTGTTTCATCTTTGAGAGACATAATATCGTTTTGTGACACTGTATTGAATATTAACATATTTGTATAAGCAACATAAATTTGAATTGTAAGTATGTTTTAAACTTAAAGATCAAAGTGATAGTAGGGAACATTGCAAACATTTCAGTTTTATTTTCTTAAATTTATAAACACTAGGCCGATTTTTCAGAACATGACAAATCACATCGTTGTTAAGCATGAAATATTTGATCATGTGCCCACATCGATGTTGACTTTAACAAAGTCTTGAAGTTTAAGCCCTTTTTAAATTAATCTTCATGTTTAACTTGACATAATTAATGGCGGTATTAATGTACAAATCAGTACTACAGTGGAAATAGTCTATGGTTTATTCAAGAAGCCTAAAATGTAACTTTAACTATGTTTAATGGACCAGGATTCTTGAACTGCCAGGAGTGTTCCTTCAAACCTTAAAAAAGCCCCATGATACATACAAGTAAATGAAAAAGTTCAACGACAGAAATATTAAAAAGTGCAACACATGAGTGAAAACCCTACTTTTTCTAAACAAGTATGTACTACTGGCTGACCTAAATACAATTTGGTGTATGTTGAATTACAGTTTACATATTCCGGATATGTCAATCAAGTATTCCTGGTACTATTTATATAAGCATTGTTTTCATAATGGAATTTGGCAGTACATAAAATAAGGAAATGGCATCAGACGGTCACCGATATTCTGTCCCTTGTAATACCTGGCCCGCAATATTAAGAGCCCTGCTTTAATGGGTCATTAAATACTTCCATTTGCATTCACATAGAAAAAAAATGGAATTCACAAATAACACGCAAATTCAGTTTATTTGGTCTCATTTTTCCCGGTCCCTGGATTATCGAGCCAACTTGTTTCGACTGTATATAATTAAGCTATTTTAAATGATATATCTCAACAGTAATGTTAGTTGTGCCTGAGTATTAACTCATGGTGCGTGTTTTAATAGATATAATGTTCTAAGTGTCCGGATGCATGCTTCAAATGGGGACACTGTTGAATTATCCTTAGTCATCAATATAATTTAAGTAAGAATCCTTTTTATTTCCTATGCATTTGATCATGAAGACTACAGGGATAACACCTTAATAGTCATTTCACTTAAGTGCGGAGAGAAACGTCTAGCCTGGTTTAACTATAGGACACACAGCTCGTTTAGCTCATGGTCTCATTGTCTACGGGCAAAGACAAGAAAGTACCCGATAGAAGTACGCACAAAAGGTTTTTAGCGAAAAACACATTTTTTTTTGGTAGGAGGTGGGATAAAAAAGCATCTACCATGGCTGCTCATGAATGATAGGTTTATCCCAACCTACCGCTCGGGTTGGAATGAACCTATCTTAAACTCCAGGTCGTGAAAAGGTACTTATATTTATATTCCTCTTGCTGCATTAAATGTGACAAACAGACAGATTTTGTACATTCTTTTATATCTACTTTGGAGAAGTCATTCGGGAACAGATCTAGTATATAGAATAAAGAAGGCGTGCGCTGTTTGACGGCTTCTGTATGTTCCAACTGGTGCAATTTAGGAATAAAAGTAAGCCTTGTAAGTTACGTACTGACTACTTTGCAACGGAAATCACAAGTCGCAAAGAAATAATAATTATTTCATGTGTTATAATAGACATTGTTTGCGATTGTAATTTGTGATAACAACACATTTAAAGAGGGAAAAAACCCGAGTACTTCCCTCGGTTTAATAAAATGTTATGAATGCACTATATATATATATATATATATATATATATATATATATATATATATATATATATATATATATATATATATATATATATATATATATATATATATATACTCTCTGTTTCTTTAATAAGATAAATGAGCCAACTAACTAAAACTATCCTCAATTTAACGGATAATTAATAAATCACTTGCCACTAAAAGGACAAGCCCAGAAGCAATGCTTTATTGCACGATAAATAGAAGAATAATGGTTACACATTTTATCTAATTTATATTTTTGCGTAGCAATGTATGACTACAATAAAAAATGTGGTAGAATACTTGCTAAACACTGTCCTCATATTTATTGATGTATGAATGCACTTGCAACAACGAGGACAAGCCAAACTGCAATGTTTTATTGTAAAATAGATAAAAGAATAATGTTTTTTTTTAACAATTTATATAATTTAAAAAAATATACGATGCAATTCGTGACTGCAATAAGATATATGAGGTCGGTTACTGAGTCAACATTTAAATGGAAGTTAATCAATGTAATGGCAACTGCGGTGTCAAGCCTAGTGGCCGAACTTATCATATCAATTTAAAGCTGCATTCTGATTGAACGTTTTGACAACTTTTTATTTATTTTTTTTATCTTGGAACGAGCCAATTTTTGCGAAAATCCAAGGAAACCAGTTATATAAGACTGCTTACAAAAAATTGGATCGCAGATTTTTATACATGTATTTAAGTTTAAACAATGATGTTGTATGCATTTTTTTAAACCGTTAGTAACGGTTTAAGCAATAAAACATTTATTTTCGAACGGAAACCTGATAATCTAATATCTGTTTTTTTTTGCCAGCAATCTTATATCATTGGTTTGCAGATATTTATGCAAAATTTTCTCTTTCCAAGACAATAAATAATTTTTTTTGTATATCTGTGAGAGTGCAGCTTGAATCTACAGACAAATGTCAAAGACGTATCACGGAACACTTCTATAGTATTGCATGTATGTGAGCTCGATGACAAATTGTATACATACAATTAAAGACTAGAGTCATTTAGTGCATCTACTGTTATTGTCTTTAGTAGAAATCCCGGATTATTTCAACCAATTGTTTTATTACGAAAAGTGAATGATGTGTTCGAGTACGCGGTTATGGAAAGCAATGCACGACATCAAACTGTATAGAGTTAATATCAAATTGTGGTCTGTATCACTTGTGTTTGCACTGACATTTGTGCCCCATTCAACGGGAACTTTTTGACTACCCGCCTTGTCCATGTTAAGTCCATTGTTTTAGTAAAAAAAACATGAAAAGATGCAAGACATTAATACACATTCAAAACCAACGTTTAGCGTGTACGGGTGATATAATTTGATAGTTTAACAATAACAAATAACCAACTATTTAACTAATTTTGCTTCTGATTCTCGACGCACGAGAAGCTATCTGCCCAATCTGTCTTTTTATTGACAGAATGCCATTTTTTAAAATAATGTTTATCATTGCCAAGATATGTCTAATTTAAAAGCTGATTCATTCTTCAGAGAATAAAGAGTCTTCCTGTGGTTCAAGACTTCATTAAATAAGGTATTAAACGTTATTTTTGTAAAAGCTTTTTAATGACTATGCTGTTTTTCTCTATAATTCGTTGGAATAATTTACGAATATAAATAGATTCTGGAGGACAAATAATAATCCGTCAAATGACATTTTCCTTTGGATTATGTCAACACTTCAGAGCGGATTTCAGAAATATGTACTTTTATCCCGACCAATGAAAATGATAGTGTTTATTCTTCCTTGTACTATTGTAATTATTGTTTCTATAACGGGATTTGGCAGTAAATGTATCAAGAAAATTGCATAAGACAGTGGCATTCATTTTAAAATTGTTTTTTTCAATTTGAGACGGGCAAAACGAGGAATGTCACATTCAATTCCAACCAAATTTTAGCGTCCTTAGAGTTGAAATTACTGAGCACGCGTTTGCCTAAGAAAATTTTCAACATTATATTTGGCTTACCTACAATGGGAACGTGAAACTCTTTAATCACCTTAAATAATATTGAAACGAATTATATGAACAAACAGACCAAAAGTCTTATTTTCAAATTAGAACAACACATATTGTTATAATACGAGTTTATTTAGAAACATATACATGCATTCTGTAATTGAGTTTTTTATTGCGCTGTATATGCATGTTTGGCTTATTCTGAATGTATGTACACATACCAATTACTGCAACAGTAGCAGAGCCATGACAAACCAACGACTGAATAAACTTATTTATTTACTCCAAATGTCACTGATTGATTTATAAAACATCACTTAAAAAATACATGCACTATATTTTCTAGCGTATCTATTCATATATACAATACATGTTCAATGTCTGTTTAGGCAGCTTATTATGGAAACATCTTTTAGTTTGTTACTCACAAATTACTTCTAGTCTGATGTAGGTCAATACATTCAGCGCAGTTTGTTTCATTATTAATGCGTAATTGCGAATTTGTCTATGTCATAAAGGCTGTGTGACCTGCGGGAAGAATTCGTACCTTCATTCTGATTGCCTTTTAATCCAAGAACACTTTATACTTGTCTACTTACGGAAAGTAGTTTGTGAAAACTATAATTGCATAATACATCCTTTGCAGAATGAGTAATTAAAATTGTCACTAATTATTCAATTGTGTAGTTATAGTTTGATGTTGCGATTAGCAGCGATTCGTTATGGCTAATGCAATAAAGATTATTGTTGTTGCTGTTGAGAGAGTTGTACTAGCTGGATTTAAAACGTTGATTATTGGCTAACCAAAATGATGCATTTCGAAACAAAGTAATTGTCCTATATATTTAAGAGTTTACCTTAAATACAGAATAAGGTTGCATTCACGTGATACAGCAAAAACACATTGAATCAAGAAATTGTTCTCCTGATCGACAGGAAACACGTCACAATAACACGCAAACGAGAAAATAAACCGGGGAAAGTGGTATAAGATAAACTGTTCAGAGAAAAAGGCAAGCTATTTACTATTGAAAACAGCCTTGGAACGGAACGCACAACAAGATGTTGCCTTATATATGTATTCTTGAATCCAAGAATCTAAGATTCTGGCATTTGTAGGACTTTCAGATCATTTTTAATGGATTAGAAACTCCACGAATAATGATTCTGATTGCGTAGAATTTCCTTTTAAATTTTGTATACAATTACAACATGTATAACGTTTCAAAGATTCCTTAAATTAAATTTAACTACACACAAATTGGTGCAGCATGCAATTCAATCACATCAACTGGCATTAGGCATAGGAACTGACATTAGGCAGTGCTGATTGAATGATAAAAAGTCGCTGTCAATATACAATGTAGCTGTCATTAGGCAACATTAATTTGTAAATTTGTGGGGCCGTCAAATATGGCACCGAAATAGAAACAGTAAAGTTATTTCATTTCTGGAATATCAGGATCATGGAATATAACTTCATTCTATAAGAATTAATCCGCATACATAAGCCGGTAAAATGGAACATTGACAGTGTGTCAATGAATAGAGTCAATCAAGAAGGGAATGCTTTTATCAAGTTGTTAGTGGATGTTTCCGACAAGATCATGCGCACCTTTACCTAAATTTGCCTTTTAAACGTTTTTCCAAGTACAATAACACTACACCTAATATATTCAGGATATGACAATTTAAGGCGGCGGCAATAATTTCCTGTAGGCTATATTTCTATAATATATCAGACCCTGGCCAATAATAATATAAATATCAGGCTATAGGGAAACCCAAAACTTCTTTGTAAGCCAAATAAGAATATAGGGTTCATCTTTATGGCCAGAAAATATTGATTATAGTAAGTGATTGCAATACAATAAGATATATAGAAAACATATTAAACATTGTCCTCATATTCGTGCTGAACTTACAATAGTAGTATTCAACTTTATATTGTCAATGCTTGTAAGACTAATTTAAATGCCAAATATACAATGACAACCACATTGAAAAATGTAAGGAGAAACGAGAAGGTATTTCAGAAATTTGTGCGGGCTTGATGCGGATATGAGCCAGGGTCCCCCAGCGTTTTAGCATTAGACGAATTAACCACCATTTGTGAAATATTTAGTGATTAACATAGTTTGTTTTCTCCTGGAGGCGTGCTTACAATATGTGTGCTCTAGAAATGAAATTGTCGTTTAACTGTGTTTGAATAGATTGATAGATTCAGCATGATTAAATATTCTGCAGTACAAAAGCTGCGCCTGTAAGTAGTTAAGAATTCATTTGTTGAAATTGATATCCAAAAACATAGCAATTTTGCAAATTAAAGCATTTAAATAACCAGGTTTTGTATTAAACGTGTACAAATATGCATACACTGAAATCCATCGGAGGCACTGGTTGACTGAAGCCGTTCGTTGACAGGAATGAAACCATGAATGCCAGTGCAACACTGTCAATGTCTTATGGCACCATTTGAAGTGGAAGGAAACCAATCTAAGAATCATTAAGACATGGCCAATAATCTCAGAGGGCCAAAACAATTAAACTCAATTGTAGACAAAGTATAAAGCAAAATGTATTGGAAGGAAAATGTGCCCGGGAGGACAGAATGCAACTTCACAATTGTATAAGCAAAACTGAATAAAATGAGCCAACAGCGTCAAAAGCAAAAAAGCTTTAAATACAGGACATTCGATATTTATGCGAAAAACTACAGAAACAAGCTAGGTAGCAAAAAAATATTTATTATTTTTAGTTAATATTTCGTAAATTGTAATTATTTCACTTGGCGTCATTCACTGTGTTGGGCTCTCAAATGTTAACTGCACTTGGCCAATGTTGTTTTTCTCACTTTGACTTAATGGAATATGGATTATTAATCTTAATTCTTAAAGAAGACTACTACTTAATATATAAGTCGGGAAAATAAAATTGAACGTTGTTGTTGACGCAAAACGTGTACAAGTGTTCTTAAATATGTTATTTTAGAGCAAAATATATATGCTTTGTATGTCATCAAAGGAGCTACAGTTTACTGTTTGTGTTTTGCTTTAATTTTGATCTATGACCATTGTTGTTTGCTTAAAAAAGGGTTTATTCGAAAAACAATCCAAATTGGGAACTGATTTTTCAAGCCAAACAAATGTGGTAATGGATTAGAACGTTTGTGTTGTCGGTCATAGACAATACATCATCTGAAGTAAGATGTCTGTAGTCATGGAAAAAGGTAGAATAAACATTGCGTACTTACATAAACACGACATAAAGTTTTTTTTACTAATTCTGTCATTAAACAGAGTCAATCAAACCGAGAATACTTTTTCATTACTTATTAATAACGATGCGTTTCCGAAAACATCATTGTTCCGGATTATGCATGCTTTTACCTTGAATTGGATTCTAAACGTATTTTAAACACCATAACGCTACCGTCTATATATTTCAAATATGTCAATTAAAGCAACGGCAATAATTTCCTGTATTTATTTTTCTTTACCATACTATACCCCGTTCATTTATTACGAATTTCGATGTATAAATCGGGTCAAATAATTGTCATAAAAACTAAATTGAAGTAATTGTTTCATGACTTATATTTTGGTATTGCCATTGTAATTCGAGACTGCAATAACACAATTGATATAGCACTCTGATCAAAAATTGTCCTTGTCTCATGAAAACGCTTTAATTGCGAACGGAGACAAGCCAAGTGTCGTTTTATTACATGGCACATGGGCCAAACTAGTAATTCATAACTATTTCCGGTAGAAAGTATCAAACGCTCAATTTTCAGTTTGTATGTTCTCCACCAGTTGGATCCAGCAAAAAATGTCTGTGCGTGTAGATGTTTTGATCTCGTGTTGAATTATTTGACAAAACGTATGTCCCTAAAAGATGATCAAGATCAGCTCATTTATTGTTTTTGTATATTTTATATAAGAGTTTCGAGACATTCAAAAGGAAAACATATTTTAAAAAAACGATCATGGTTAACAACGTGTTTTAAAGTAAATTGCCGTATGGTAAGTAATTCGGCTAATTTGAATGAGCTTATTAATATCTTCTATGATCGAGAGTGTACGATTTATCCCAACCCGAGCGCAGGGTGTTTTGCGGAAACGAGGTAAATAGATAGAACTGATCGTGCAAAATATAACTGTTCGGAAAATTCTCACCCCACCTCAAACGCATATGATACAATAGTTCAAATGTATCAATGATATTGACGCTTTCTTTTACATATTAATCATTATAATTGTTTGCCAATGCTTGTTCGTAACGATCGTAGCCATGAGCGTACCGTCCGATAATTATTATTTCTTTAATTGAATCATGTCAGCGTAATAATACTTTTTAGACAACATTTTTATCCTGAGAGAGATAACCGATGTACAAATAAACTTGAATTCCGTTGTTGACAAATAGTATTCATTTGCATACCGGGTGTTAATGTAATTGTAGTGTACAATGATAGCGAGTGGCTTGCTTATTGCTAATGTATTTCGCTGTGTTCTATGCTTTCAATATAAATCGACCGTTAAATGATCTATTTTAAAGTATTGTATGGCAAAACCAGCGTGTTTGTTAAAAACATTTTCATTTGGTTTCTTTAGTTTTTCTTTCTCTACACATTAAAGCATTTCAAATCATACAAACAGATAATACGAGGTCGCTAGGCATCTAAAATTCACATAAAATTCACATAACTGTACATTATATGGGTTATAAATAAAACTAAATGTGATAGGAGAATTATAATAAAAATATAAATAAATCCTCCCCAAAGTAGATCATATTTTACTATACTAAAAATTCATGTTTGGTATTACCTATGCATTCTATCATTTGTTGTTACGAAGACAATATTGAACATACGAATCTTATGTTTGTTTCTCTAGTTGATTGTTGTTTGGGCCCTTGACTTGTGTCCCTAAAACGGGTTTTATTTTGTATTCAGTTTCGACCTCTAAGCTTGTCCATGTAGTTATCATTGTATTATTAATTAGTTATCTGTTTTCTTCTGTTCTGTTCTTTTATATAGTGATAATCTAGATTAATAATCTTCATATAGTAAAATAATCTGTAGCAAATGAAAGCGGTGGAAATTATTTATCACATATTTAACCGTTTCTACAAACTGTATGATATGACTAAACATTCACTGTTTGCTGATCTAAACACATTCATTTTAAGGCGTCTATAGATTATTGTCTTTTCATCCCCGCCCCCTGTTTTTTCCGCCTCCCGTTAAATTTCATTGACTTATAACAATGTTATTTTAGGGTCTATATTTGCGTATCGGTCCAGTACTGTCCGAAAACGGTGTTTATTAACTATAGCCCGGGTCGATGTATACAGTCGCATGTAAAAAAGGAGAATTGTTACGTTCGTGCTCTTGATTTGTCTTAAACACTTGTATGTAGTCCCTTATGCAATAAGAAAGAGCATGGACACATGTTCAATAATGACACAGTTATGCTAAAAGAAAATTCTTGACGAATGACATCAACAATACATGACATCATTGCAAGTATTTTAACACGGCACTGTTCGCGTTCACGTTTGGTTTTGTTATAAGACTTGTCTACGTATTATTGTAAATGCTGGTTTACTACAAAATGATGCTGCAGATTAACAAAATATATACAATACAGCAACAAAACACATACTATCAATACGGTGAACCTTACAAAAAGCCACTCCCTTTCATCCCTCAAATGGAGAAATTGCTAGGCATTACTTCAGCTGCTTTACTCAAGGCATAATGAGTCTGCTTCGAGCAGTCAACTGTCTTTTCCAGCAATTTGTATACGGAACAAGTGAATTGCTTTTTCCTGAGACACTGTTCATGATTGATGGTGATTAGTATCTCTTATAAATTGAACATTTATGAATAATTGTAAGAACGCGTGTAAGAATTACTGAAAGGATTTTCAACGCAAGAAGGAGTCTGTTCTCATCGTTTATGTTGACGATATCCGCGATCAATTGAATGTTGGTGTATTGGTCCTGTATTTCATATCTGTATAGACTGCACATTTGATATAGTATACGCGTAGACGCTTCACTGCATTCCAGTGCAACTTTACGAACAACTGCAAATGTAATCACTGATACAACAGATGTATTCGTGATCTGTTTACTTCTCATCTAGAAAATGCCAAATCTGGTATATTTTTTTGACAATGTTGAGTGATCTATGGCGTCGATTGCTATGTAAATTTTGTTGGGATGGTCGTCCCGAACAATCCTCAACTTTTTCTTTTGTGTAAAAGGCAAGCTATTCCACTCAAACGGTTGTAAGAATTGATAAGTAAAGTGTTTGTTCATTTCGACTGTACATAGTTTGTTTTGATGTAATTATCAAATCAAATACCTTTTATTTGGGCTATATCAATGTTATCTGGAGTATTGTGATCATTAGATAGTAAGTAAGATAATTTGGTGAAAAACACACCATAACGCCTTAAAAAAAAACATTCCGATCAGTTTGCATGTGATGAGCATGGTTTAAACAAGTATGATATATGGCTACACCCGCTAGCAAACTACGCGAGAACGTTATCTATTGCAACAATTAAATCATATAAAAAATCTCTGCAATAAAATGGCAGTATCCTTCGACAATGAGCATATGGTTCTGGTGCCAAATTGTTCCAGACAATAACCAACTCAGCACTGCCTGTATGCTCTCTAAATAAAAAAAAATAAAATCCACCGTTTGTCAATTGTCTCTCCATCTGTTACTCTTTGGATCGAAGGAAGCCTCATATCAAACGAACAAACTTATCTTTGACATCGTCCAGAACTATAACGTCAATCTAAACGTTTTTGAGTAAACATTCCAACAAACCTTATCCCGATCCCGATCTGACCAGTGCCTGTACCAACCCTCTCATTTCACCTCCCCTTTCTTCTACCTTTATCTTTTCTTCCTTCTAACTAACTGATTACAGATTAAAACCAAATGTTTTTACATTCTTTAGTTTACACAAACCGACTAAAGTCTATAAGATTATATTTATTCGAGTCACCGCAACTTGCCCACCAGCCTAAGCAGCGTGAATGACATACAGAAGCGAGACATAGTATAAGCCTTAAGTTTTTCTTCTCAATTCTGTTTACACTATTGTTTTGTGCATAATTTACATGTTCTTTGTTTAAATGCATTACATATTTGGTCATTGTTAACTTTGATTATGCTCAAATTTGTTAAACTAAACTTATTGTTAATATTATATCGAAATAAATATTATTTAAACCAAATAAAAATGAGATTGAACAGAAAGATAAAACAACTGCAATATTATTTCCTTATACAAAGCAATAACAAAAAACCCCACAAAACAGTGTTGTTTGGATACTGTTGAGCTTTCTATTTATTATATTGTAGCACATTTAGGCCACACTAAAATGATGTTTCGGGGGCCTTATTTACCGCATCAATTGGTAGGGCATGGCTGTTTTTCTTACGTCCACACATATTTTAACCCTCAAAATCAACAACTAAATATTTCCTTCTACAAACGCTTAGTAAGGAGAACTAAATTACTCATAGTTCAACCTTTTAGTATTATCATTCTTTCTGAATAGCAATTATATTTTTTAAAGGGCTTCCCTTTTGGCCATTCATATTGAAAGGGTAAAACTAATGGTATTTTGATTTCGAGCGCTCGCTCACGGCAAAAATCCGTCTCACGGAAAATAGATTAGTGTGATATTATGTTTGTAATGTATACCAATGCTTTTTAATAATATTATGCCAGTTTTGCATCATTTGCTAGGAAACTCTTAAAAATACCATGATCGACCTTTAAAACAAACACACCATTCTTCTTTTTGAAAATATTTTTCGTCTTTCAAACCCACTCTGCACTGTGGGGTGTCTTTATCACTTAGACAATCGCATGGGTGGATAGCAATTGTATTCCTATCTGAGATATGAAATAATTGCTGTTAAATATTTTCCAGAACTTATAGTGCCTATCCTATTTTGATACTTTTTCACATTGGAGACACATTTAACGAGTATATGAATTTTCAATCCAATTTAATTTACTGTTGAGAAAGTGAAACAACCTACTTAAAACTGGAACCTGGATTTAGTAAATGGTTTTAGGGCAGAGAAATATTGCACAGTGCTTCGTCAACAGTCTGTTGTAAAGATTATTGTTGAAGATTATGGTTATTTGTATTGGTAAATACCTCATTTAAAAAAGAAATCACAAAAACAGTTCAGCAGTCCAAAGCAGCGTTGACAATGATTAAAATACTAAGAGTCAAATTTAATTTTCTTTTTGATAAATTTGATGCAATCATTAAAATATCCATTGTACGCATAATTCAACGGAGCTTTATTCTCATGGTTATGCTGTGTTTTTTTTGACAATTGGTATTGTCCATGTAGTTAATTGGATTTTTGAGGTTCTTAAAACATATTTTGTCAGAATCTGTTATATTCTATGTAGCAAGAATCACATACATTTTAGTTTATAGTGCATAAATGTACCTCGATTTGCATTTACAACGTTTTCTTAAGTGCAACAGAGCAACACTTGATATTATTCCAATTTACTTATTCAAAGCGGCGGCTATAATTTCCTGTATGTTTTCGTACTGTGAAAGCCTAGGTCGTATTCTTTTAGTCTTATATATAAATTTTGTCATGTCTGATATTTAACATAAAGAACAAAAAGCTGCGGGAATTGTGTCTTAATTTGCGCAAAGGAATTTCGTGGTCTAGCATAGATGTCTTGTTAAATTGTTAACACTTTGGAAAATGCAGCTGCTAGTAGATTGTGAATTTTACTTTGCAGTCCATGGCCGAAAAGAAAGAAGGTTACTTGAAAGCGAATTTTAAAACACCAACGCGATTGAAATATGCTTACTGTTCAATTGACGTAATCATTAACAATCTGCAATACAACATGTACGTGTTTGCAATCTAAAACTTATTATAACGGTAAGTTACTTTCAAATTTTATTTTAACAATAAAAAGGTGTCTTTCAGTTTATTGATACATATTTTAGTAAATATAGTATGCTATAATATAACCTGACTGTGTATGTAAGGAAACGTACATAATAATAATTCCAATTAATAATAGTTAAAAGGTACATCTGAAGTTACAACTTTATACACTTATTGCCCTTTTTCCTGTTTTCCTCAAAGTCATACTACCTAATTTGAACTCAAATAATAGAAAAGTTCTGTTTACTGTTGCATTTTTGGTATTCTGAATAAGCCATTCCCAACTATAACCATTAATATTTATGTTATAACTTTGTTCATATGTCACCATTTTTCTAATACTATTATTTAGTCAAAATACGTATTATGATACAGCTAAAATCAATCCTACTGTTGCATAATATGTGTACATAATCTTGAATTTTGTAATCTTTTCTAGATAAACTTTGTGGTGGTTAATCGTAACGGAAATGCGCTGTTGGATGGCTGCATTATTTCTCAACTTATGCAGGCTGGGTAATCGTTGTAAGTCTTAAAATATCCCTTGTTATCTACGTACTGACGTTAAACAACGGAGAGATATCGCCACAAAAGGATATTGATTTCAATATTAATAATAAGTGTTTTTTTGGAGTTGAGGTAGAAAAAATAACTACGCACTGCCACCAGTTTGATAATAAATTGAGAAATGCCTAATTGCATAAAGAATATTACATATCTAATAATGTAGATTTTTTACGGTTGCATCTTGTGGCTGCAACAGTATAATGCCATCGGCAACTAACTTAACATTGTCCTTATTTTTATCGATGCTTATTAATGATCTTGCAACTACTGAGAAAAGTCACGTGGCATTATTTATTTGTACAATTGATAGAAGAAAAATGGTTTCATGTTTTTTATGATTAATTTGGTTTTGCAATTGCAATTTGTACTACGGTGACAAGCCTAGCAGCCTAGCCATAAAGGGACTAGACACTAGATGGTTTCAAAATCAGTAAATACAGTATTTCCACAAAACAAGCCTAGAATTGTCATTACGAGTATGAGACCGATTATACATCATTTTAAATGATAAAAGAAATATTTGTCCGTTTACCGGTTAAAAATAACGCATAATGGTTTCCCAGTTTATAGTAAGTATATTTAGCATGTGAAAGTCACGTGATTAGTTCAGATACATATACCGACGTCATTTGAAAAGTAACTCCGATTTACATGGTAGACAAACCCAGCCAACTTCTGGGAAAATACGTAAAAACTGCGAAAGATGCATGTGCCAAAAACGAAGTGATACATCAGTAAATAAGATTCAATGCGTTGTATACAACGAAATCAATTGTATGTTAGTTTTTGACAACTTTCTATTTTTCTTGCACTTGTATCATCTGGTGTCTAGAACCTTTAAAGGATCAATTGAAGCCAAAGACAAACGGATACGCCTCATAACATAAGACTTATATGGTAACGTAGACATATCCCGATTGTTTAGCGAATGATCAATACAACCAGTATAAACAATAAGAAAGAGATGTTTCCATCTAAGCATGCGGTCTAATCTCTAGATATTTAAGTTCATTTTGCATGTTTACAAATATATATATATCTTTTTTATTCCAATATATGGATAAGCTAGAAACTGCCTGAAGTCGTTTATGGCAATATCATCACCAATTTGCTCTGTTTGTTCCGTCCTAATTGAACAATTTGATGATATCTACAACCATCTGCACCATTTAGTGATCTAGGAGATTGCTTTGATGGTCACGTTCGTCGATACTGGGACCATTTGGTAAATAATTATCAAACTACGTGGAAGACTTTAATAATACTCAGAAGCATACGTGTGTTATACACAAAATGTGCAGATCATGTAGACGGATCAAATTAAGCAAATATAAGTGAAATCTGTTACACTTCTTAATTATTTGAGTGGGTTTAAGTAAACAGCATATTTTTCCTAATGAATCAACTCATATAAAACAGAAACGTTTACGCTCAGAGGTTATATAAACTGTCTGTTTCTACATTTATGTTGCACTTGCGACTTCATTGGTAACATCATTGAGAGGCATAATATCGTTTTGTTACAGTGTACTGAATATAAACTATTGTTTATAAGCAACATTAATGTAAATGGTAAGTCTGTTTTAAAATCTAAGATTAAATTGATAGTAGGATATATAAGAAACAGTTCGGTTTTAATCTCTTAAATTGATAAAAATTTTGGTCAAATGTTCTGAACATGATTTACGACACCGTTGTTAATCATAAAACATTATTTTTTTTATCATATGCTCACAACGTTGTTGATTTAAACAAAGTTTTTGCAGGTTCGACCCTTTATAAATCAAATTCATTTTAAACTTTACATAGGGTGTACAAAACAATACAACAGTGGACATTTTCAAGGGGTTATTCCAAAAGTCTAAAACCTAACGTTGCCTTGTTTAATGGTACCAGGATTCTTGAAGTGCTCCTTCAAATGTAAAAACGAACATTAACGTTATTATTTAAATGAAAACAGTTCATCGACAAAAATTATGGAAAGTGCAATATG
This sequence comes from Mya arenaria, assembly GCF_026914265.1. Lineage (NCBI taxonomy): Eukaryota > Metazoa > Mollusca > Bivalvia > Myida > Myidae > Mya > Mya arenaria. Next base: position 34,579,131 of record NC_069127.1, on the reverse strand, counting down.
GGAATAAACACCCTACTTTATTTACACAAGTATTTACTACTGGCTGACCTAAATACAGCTTGATGTATGTTGACTTACAGTTGACACATTCCGAATATGTCAATTAAGTCTTCCTGGTACTATTTATATAAGCATTGTTTTAATATGGAATTTGGCAGTACAAATAACAAGGAAATTGCATATTAAGACAGTCACCAATACTAATAAATCGAGTGGCTCGATTTCCTCGTTGGCTGGAATTGGCTGTAAAGGACCGATTTTGTTTTACTATGTATAAGCATTAACCCCCATCCCCCCGGCTCGATATTCGCGAGACTCGAAGTGTTTTAGCCGGTCCCTCGGATATCGAGCCAATGGAGTTCGACAGTATATAATTTAGCTAATTTAATTGATAGATATTAAAAGTCATGTTTGTCGTGTCTGAGTATTAACTCATGGTACGTTTGTTAATTATATACTCTAAATATGCATGTTCTTGTGTCCGGCGTCATGCTTTAATTGGAGACACTGTTGAAAGTAAACTATCCTTAGTGATCAATATAATTAAGGAAAGAATCCTTTTATTTGCTTTGAATTTTATCATAAAGACTACAAGAATAATACCTTAATATTAATAATGGTTTCGAAATGTTTCATTTTACGTAAGTGTAGAGAGAAACGTCAAGTCTGGTTTAGCTATAGGGCACCAAGCTCGTTTAGGTCATGGTCTCATCCGACCCTTGTATTCCACCCACGTATCACCATCGTACTATCCCACGTGAACACCTCGCAAATGTTCTACTTGGACCGGACGCATGTCCACTCACAGGTACAATTTACCTAAGTTGAAAATATGGCCACGTAGATTAAGGAGTTCGTCAATTTTAAACAACCGATTTATTTTGATGAAATCATGCTTGCACTGAAATGGAAAGCATTGATAGTGTTTCAGTTGTTTGAGCAAACGACGGTTCTTTCATGTAAATGTTATGAATATTGACCTTTTCACGGAAAAAATTTTCAGATATGTTTTATTCCAGAGCAAGAATCGCTTTAAATGCATAAATAAAGTTTTCTGAAAACCAACATTGCTTCTCTTGAAATATTATGAAGTTATTCAGATGTGTCTATTCTTAGCTACGGAATGATTTTCTATTACCGTAATAAACTAGACAAACTAGACATAGACCATTCATTCCGATGTATAAATAAAGTAATGTCTGATGTTTTACAGTAATCATAGCACTGAAGGCGGGGGAGTTTGTGTCTATGTGTTCGCAAAAGTATTTCGTGATTAAGCAAAGCCATTTCGTGAAATTGTAGACACAGTGCAAATTGAAACTGTTAGTAGCCGGTAAATGTTCTTGTTAATAATATGGCCAAAACCGTTTAGGTAAACATGGTGATTTCAAAGTTTATTTTTACACAATATCGAAATAGAAATATGGAAAAAAGCGGTTACCTACCAACGTAATTTGTTATTTACATTTCATTTATTTTGGTGACACGGCAAATCTATAGCTATTCTATTGCTCAAGGTCTAAAATTCGGAAAAAAAACTTAAAAAAGTAAATAGGATAGAATACACGTACGTATCCAAACCGTAAATAATATATGTTAAGTGTAGCTAACCGTTACAATGGAGTGATAGTTACATAAATTAAGTAAATAGTGTCGTACATACTTCTAGTCTTCCTGATTAACTTTTCTTTTGTCAAAATCGTTTACTATCTGGAACATTCATTTAACATTAATAATAACTCGCGTGTTTGTCAATTACTACAATACTTTTTTTTTTTTGGAATTGTCAATCTATAACAATCCGTTTATTTTATCATAAAACATACAAAGGGTACAGATAACAATGTGGTAAATGGTATAGTATTTGAGGTGAATATTCAATATATAGCAATATATTTGATAAATGCATTTAGAAAGCGCAGGGAAATGCCTTTATTTGTAAAGTGAGTTTGAAGCGTTATTAAATCATTATATAAATGGTGCATAATATTAATCGGTTTCGTTCTTCTTTCACACATATAGTAAGTCTTGTAAATACAATAAGAAACTTGACTTAGTACAATGTTAACAATATTATATTCTTTTTGGGTAATTTTATACCCAAGCACAATGTGCTTAATATTCTTAATATGTTTCTGTATTCCACATTTATTAAAGACTGTCTGAATATCGCTCCAAAAGGTTGACAATGCCTTACATGTAACAAAAAAGTGTTCATAATCTTCTACTTCATTGCAGAACATGCATAAAGGACAATCTTTCACTTTCCAGGTATATAAATTTAAATTTGTTGCTATAATATTATGTAATAACTTTATTTTAAACTGTTTGACTTTATTGTCTACAATGGATTTATGAACTATGTAATACCAAGAGTTCCAGCAAATATGTTCTTGTAATCGTCTTTCCCAATAAACATGAATGTATGGCTTTTCATAGAATTGTTTGATATATATCTGATATAACTGTTGATTCGTCATGTTTTCTAGAGGTTTGTCTTGACAACTAATTAAAAGTTTTGTTCTTACTACAGTCCTTGTAGATAAATTTGTTCTTAAAGTTTCTTTCCAAGTGTTAGGTATTGCTTGTTTTAGCATATTCACTTCTGCTATCCAATTGTGTTTATACTTTAGCTTATCAAGAATAGTATTTGTGTCGATGTTGCCCGAATTTGATATAATGTCGTTGATGTAAAGTATGTCTGAATCGATCCAGTTTTTAAACAAAAGACTTTTATTTTTAAATTTTATGAATTTATTACCCCATATTATTTCTTTTCTAATATTGTAGTAAGTGTCGGGCTTTTTAGTTTGATTAATTGGCAGTTGTTTAAACTGTATCCATAATATAAGCAACTGTTTATAAAACAAAGTTATTTTGTTTATATTCGGCAGAGATTTAATAGTGTCTACATTCATATGGAATATAAGAAAAATTTTCCCAAATTGATCGAATATTAATGATGGTATGACTTTCCAGTTTGCATTTACTGTGTTAGTTAGATGGTTTATCCATTTTAATCTCATTGTTTTAGAATAGTATCCGAAATCGGGCATGTTTAAACCTCCTTCAAGTTTGTTTCCAATAATTGTTGTGCGTTTAATTTTGTCCCTTTTACCACTCCAAAGAAATTCAAAGATCAAGGAATTAACAATCTTTATAATTGAATCAGGTGTTACAATGTTTTGAGCTAGATACACAAGTTTTGGCAAAAGTAAAGATTTTATGACCGTTATTTTGCCAAAGAAGGTGAGTTTTCGTTTATTCCAATTATTTATCAATTGTTTACATTTTTCTATTTTTTCATTCCAGCTTAAGTTCGTACATTCATTTTTATCATTTCCAAAATATACACCAAGTGATTTAACATTACACGATGTGAACTTTATATTATAACTACTATTTTCTTCGTTTCGTTTGCATTTGCCAATCCAAAGACCTTGTGTTTTGGCCTTATTTAATTTTAGTCCTGAATATTTTCCAAATTCATCAATGATATCAACAACTATTGGTATTTCATTATGGTTCTTTAAAAAAACAGTTTTGTCGTCCGCAAGTTGAGTAACCTTTAGATGTTTTCCTTGTATTTTTAAACCTTCGTAGTTTTTATTTTTTCTCAATTTAGTTGACAATACTTCAACTACTATAATAAAGAGAAATGCAGAGAGAGGACAACCTTGCCGTATACCACGTTGTAATTGAAAAGAATCTGAGATCGATCCGTTATTTAAAATTTTTGACGTAATTTTACTATATAGTGTTTTCACCCATTTAAGAAATGACGGTTTAAACCCAAATTTATTCAAAATATCGAACAGGAAATGCCACTCAACTGTGTCAAATGCTTTTTTAAAATCTAAAAATAGAATTGCGCCGTCTATATCGTATAAATACGTGTAATCAATTATATCGTCTATTTGCCTGATGTTGAAACATATATTTCTATTTTTTAAGTATCCTTGTTGATCTTGACTAATTATACTAGGTAAAACAGATTGAAGACGTTTTGCTAAGATTTTTGCTGCAATCTTATAATCAATATTTAACAAAGATATAGGTCGCCAATTTTCCAGATTTTCAGGATCTCCTTTTTTATATATTAAAGAAACAACGCTTTGTTTTTGCGTAAAGGATAATTCACCTTTTGTATAGCAGTGATTTAACGCCGAGACAACAAGCGTTCCAATGATTTGCCAAAATGACTGATAAAACTCTATTGTAAGGCCATCGAGTCCAGGACTTTTGTTTGGTTTCATATCATTGTGTGCTTTTGTAGCTTCTTCATAAGAAATTTCTCCCTCACAATTTTCAGCTAATTTTGAGTCTAAAGTAAATTCTAAGTCGACTTCATTTACATACTGTTCATAATGATTTTCGTCTTTAAGCCCTGATGTATACAGATCTTTATAAAAAATAACTTCATCTTTGAGTATGTCTTCAGTTTGATGTAGTCTGGCTCCGTCTATCATTAATTAATTGATTACTTTCTTGCTTTGGCGCGATTTTTCAAGGTTTAGGAAATATTTCGAATTAGTTTCCCCTTTTTCAATGAAATCGACTTTTGAACGGATTTGGGCGCCTGTGGCTTTATTTATATATATACTATTTATTTCTCTCTCAAGAAAGGTGATACGTGAGGAAACATCAATGTCGGGGTTTTGATCATTTAATTCGTATAATATTTTTAACTCTACTTCTAGTTTACGTAGGTGGTTATGTTGATTTCTTGAAATTTGTTTTGAATATTCAATAGTTTTATTTTTGATTTCTATTTTGCAGAGTTCCCATTTTATATCAGGTTGAACATTTTGTTGAGACACTGCATTAAAAAGATTATTTATAATAGTTTTGTACTCGCTATCTTTAAGGAGGGAGTTATTAAATTTCCAGTATCCGCGACCACGTTTATTTGGTATTTTAATCTTTAGCGAAATAGCCATATGGTCGGTCGTTTGTATAATTGCAGGTCTAATATCTGTCGCATATATTTGTGGTACAAAATTAGTTTCAATAAGCCAATAATCTATTCTGCTTTTTTCGATGTCGTTTTTACGCCTCCACGTAAATTGTTTTTTATCTTTATTAAATAATTTCCAAATATCGCATAATCTATGTGATTTAATTAAATTTAATAAGTTTTTTACAGTTTTGATTTCAGACTTTTGCGTCCTGCTTATACGGTCGCTTAAGTTTAATATGTCATTATAGTCACCGCCTATTATCTTAACTCGTGAGCTATTTTCATGCAAAATATTTGATATTTTGCTAAAAAAGTCGTTTCTTTCTTTTTTACTGTTGGGAGCATATAAGTTCACAAAAGTGTATGAATTATCAAAAACGTCCAAATTTAATAAAATGTATCTGCCCTGTATATCGCATACTTTGTCTAAAATGTTAACTTGTAGTTCATTTCTGATCAATATCGAACAACCTTTACTATTCGACTCACCGTAACTATTTATCAATTTCCATTCAATAAATTCATCTTTAATTATTTGTTCGATCGTGTTTGTGAAATGTGTTTCTTGAAGAAAGGCAATATCTGCTTTTTGGGTTTTCAGCCATTGAATAACTCGAGCACGTTTACTACTATCTCTTAAACCTTGAACGTTAAGAGATATTATATGAGTACTGCTTTGTGTTATTGTAGTGTATAAATTAACCTATTAAAGAATATATATCTTTACATATAAAACCCATATTGTTAAGCTGAACATAATGTGATGTGTTGGTAAATAATAATAATATATGACACTGACGTATACAAGGTAGATATCTTGATTAACGAGTGTGAGGCCAAGTCCAATGGTAAGCATCCTTAACATAAAGAAAGCGAAATATGAAAAATGCTAAAGGAACCATACATGTATCAAATTCAAATACACAAAGGTTAAAAAACTTCAAATGAAGTAAATTAAATATGTATAGAAATGGTATATCTAGATATCCATTGAAAATATCGTGTACAAACATAAATAAAATCCGATAGTAAGGCTAATGTATGTAACATAATTAAACAAATATGATATATAAATATCAATATGTTCTGACAGGACAACTATTTTCGAAAGCAATTGTATACAATGCAGTCTAGTATTTATATGATTATATTCCACGCACGACGTAACAATCGATACAGTTTTTGGACATCGCATGTAATAATAAGGCCAATAAGACATATACTATGGTTTTGTACACATTCATTCTATTTCATGAAGTAAATTAAATATTTATAGAAATCTTATATCTAAGAAAGCTATCAAAAGAGATCGTGTACATAAACGTAAAGAAAGTTTAATAATAATGGCAATATGGCTAATATATGTAATTGCGAACATAACTAAACAAATATGCTTTTTAACAATTAATATATTCTGATTGGCCATACCGGATTAAATAATCGGTACAGTTATTGGACAATAATTTATTGAATGACAGTATAGTATTTATGTGATTAAATTCCACGCACGACGTAACATTTAATGCTATTATTAAGGCCAATAAAACATACACAATGGTTTTCGTACACATGCGTTCTATTTTCATATACACCTTTTTTCATTTAAGAGTATTCTATTAACAGTTAAAAAAGTAAACTGTCATACAAAAAGACGCTTTATTGAACGTCATGTTCTAATATATTTTGAATTAGTTTTACGTAAGTATTTCACTCGTTTTTCAATCTCATGGTCCATCAATGTTTTCAAAAAATTCGAGTCCGGGATATCAGTCATGGCATGTATAATTATGATGCTATGATTTCTTATTTTTCTTTTTCTTCGACTTCGTAGCTTGTTCGTGGATAACTTCGACAGGAGTTGGCGGAGAACGTTCCTGTGCACATGGCTGTTTCCCTTTGTTGGGTGTACACGAAGCGGTATCTACATTGCCCATACGTACGAATTGTGTAATGGTTTGTTGGCATTGGCCAGGGTCTCTCGATCTCGAAGATTCACGTGATTGACTGGTTGCCTTCTTGCGTGTATCTGATGCAACGGGGTTGGTTTTTGATTTATTTAAAATAACCTGTTCAGATATTGTTCTATCAGAGGATTCGTCTTCCGACGAGTCTTGGTCTTGGATGTCAGACTCAGATTCAGACACCGAATCTGAGAATGGACAGTCTGCTTTCTTGTGTCCCGACTTGTTACAGTTCACACAGACCCAATCATTTGGACAATCAAAAGATTTGTGTCCGGTTTGTAGACACTTGTTGCACTTGAGTTCAACTTGAGTAACTGATTTTGCTTGGCCTTGATGATAAACGCGTGCCGTAAATTGTGCTATCGGCAAAGTTGATGGGAGAGGTTCCTTTAGGGATAATGTCTTAACAATAACAATTCGATCTCCGGTTTCGCAGTTTGTTAATTTATTGTCAATTCTTAGTTTTTCTCTAAATGTTTTTATGATTTCTATGTTTTTTAATGTTAAGCTTCTGGTGATGACGCCATCATCAACAGAAAGTGGAATGTTTTTCACTCTGACCATTGTAGTGATTTCATTATCAAATCTGCCTGGATTTGTTTGCAACACAGGGATAGTTTTGCCCCTTAAGGGTACCCCTTCAGCCATTAGTTTCACTTTATCATCAAGATTGTCAACATAAATTCGCCACATGGCTCCGATTCGCTGCAATCCTTTGATGTGGGATGGAACAATCTTCAAAGAGATTGCTTTATACAGTTCAGAATGTGAAATCCATTCAGACCGACCAGGGCGTCTATGGCCAAAGAGTTCAAACTCCCGCATAAACACTAACGGGACGCCATTTTGCCCAGTGGCATTTGTTTCAACATTGCTACTGTCAGTCATTTCTCAAAGATATCTTATCAAATCAACAATTTTGACTAATATTCGTTACCTGTACTTTCTATCCAATATATTCCACTTATTTTAACACATATTTCACACTGCTACTGTTCTGTTTGGCGTTTTAAACCAATATTTTTTCTACCTGACATAAACAACACAACCGTGGTACGCGCCGCTTACATCAACATCAATTACTACAATACTGACTTAACCTGAACGACGAATGCTTGATTTCCCTTTCCTTTTAAAATTTATAACATAAAAGGAACAGTTATCTTTCATTTAATTGGTCGTATTATAGTTAGCAGAACTTAAAATATAAAGCAGCTTCCAATAATGTTACTTGATTTTGTACATTTTTAAGGTGTAAAATTCTGATAATGTTTAATAGTTAAAAGGGAGACCAAAACTGACAAAGCGAATTATCTTAATTGCCCTTTTACTGTTACAATTTCCTTTTAACACATTATACCTAATCTAGACTATGGCATACATTTGTTGTATATATTGAATTTACAAAGGCTTTTACAATAGTTAAGCAATGTTCGCAATTTTAGATTAATTTTGTATCGGTCGTACACCATTGAAGTTGCTTGTTTGCATTTTTTCGAAAAGTCTGTCGACAATATAAAAATTTATTGTGAAAATTCTCCAAACTTCCGAATCATCAATGTCTTGCAGGTGTTTTGATGCTATCTAACAAACAAGAAAGATAATCAAAAAACTAATGCGAAATAGTGGATTAAATTCATTTCTTGGTTACAAAATTGGAAATAATTTTCTCAAAAAACCTCTGTCACCTCAAACTCGCAAGTCATTGTTTACTGGGTAGTCCTGACTATTTTGACACAAATTTATACTTATTTCCGTAAAAATGTAAATACTTTTGGATAGAAAATCTGATAAAATAGGATGAATGTATTGTGATTGCTAAGTATAGAACCTCAAATCAGATTCAAAAAGGATTTAACATTTATGTTTTAGTCATTTAAAGTTTTCTATGCACTATGGAAGGTCCTTAAAAGACGGATCGTGACAAACATATTTTCCCGCCCAGATAAATAGATTCAAATAGCTGGGCTTCCTTGAAATCCTTATCTCACCTACGGGCAAGGACAAGAAAGTACCTGTATGGAATATTTGTTTTCGCTACGCACAAAATAGTTTTATCGAAACAATACATGTTTAACCGTATTGAGGTTAACAGAGGTGGGTATAAAAGCATCTACCATGGCTGATGAATGATAGATTCATCCCAACCTACGCTCGGGTTGGGATGAACCTATCTTATACTCTCGGCCATGTAAGCTACTTATATTCATATTCCTCCTGTTGCATAAAATGGGACACATTGACAGGTTCTATACATTCTTTTAGATTTACTTTCGAGTGGCCATTCGGGAACATATATAGTTTATAGCATAAAGAAGCAGTGCGCTGTTTGACGGTTTTATTATATTTCAACTGATGCAATTTGGGAATAAAAATAATTGTAAGTTACGAACTGACGACTTTGCAACGGAAATCACAAGTCGCAAAGAAATAATAATGATTGCATGTGTTATAATAAACCCCGTTTTTGCGATTATAACCACTCATTAAAAGAGAGAAAAACAAACAAAACACTGCCCTCGGTTTAGTAAAATGTTATGAATGCACTACATATATATATGTTCTGTTTACTTTTTTGACTGAAATAAGATAAATGAGCCAACTAACTATATTATCCTTAATTTAAGGGATAATTAATAATGCACTTGCCAGTAGAAAAACAGGCCCAGAAGCAATGCTTTATTGCACGATAAATAGAAGAATAATGGTTTCAAATTTTATATAATTTATATTTTTTCGTAGCAATGTATGACTTGAATTAAAATAAATGAGGTAGAATACTTGCTAAACACTGTCCTTATATTTATTGATGTATGAATGCACTTGCAAAAAAACGAGGACAAACCAAACTGCAATGTTTTATTGTAAAAAAGATAAAATAATAATGGTTTCATGTTTTATAAAATTTAAAAACAATTATTATGCAATTTGTGACTGTAATAATATAAATGAGATAGATAGATAGATAACTAACTTAACATTTAAATGGAAGTTTATCAATGTAATGGCAACTACGATGTCAAGCCTAGTGACCTAAATGTAATGATCAATCTACAGACAAATGGCAAAGCCATATCACGGAACACTTATATAGTATGTATTTGAGCTAGATGAAAAATTGTATACATACAATAAAAGACTAGAGTCATTCAGTGCATCTACTGCTATTGTCTTTAGCAGAAATAACCCAGATTATTTCAACCAATTGTTTTATTAAAGAAAAGTTAAAGATGTGTTCGAGTACGCGGTTATGAAAAGCATTGCACGGCATCAAACTTTATCGAGTTAATATTGAATTGTTGTCTATATCACTTGTGTGTGATTGTTAAACTCTGATACTTGTGCCCCATCGTTTTGACTATCCGTCTTGTCCATGAAGATTCCATTGTTTTAATAAAAAACATGTAAACATGCAAGACATTAATACACATTCAAAACCAATCTTTAACGTGTACGGGTGCTATTATTTGATAGTTAAATAATAACAAATAATTCAATATTTAACTAATTTTGCTTCTGATTCTCGACGCACTAGAAACTATCTGCCCAATCTGTATTTTCGTTGATAGATTGTCATTTTTGATAATAATGTTTATCATTGCCAACATATGTCTAAAGCTGATTCATTCTTCAGAGAATTAAAAGTCTACCTGTGGTTCAAGTTTTCATTAAATAAGGTATTAAACGTTATTTATGTAAAAGCTTATTAAATACCATGTTGTTTTTCTCTATAATTCGTTGGAATAAATTCAATTTTCGAATATAAATAGATTCTGGAGGACCAAAAATGATCCGTCAAATGATATTTTCCTTTAAATTATGTCAACACTTCAAAGCGGATTTCAGAAATATGTACTCTTATCCCGACAAATGAAAATGTTAGTGTTTATTTTTCCTTGTACTATTGTAATTATTGTTTCTATTACGGGATTTGGCAGTAAATGTATCAAGTAAATTGCATAACCCAGTGACATTCATTTTAAGATTTTTTGTCAAATTTGTGACGGGCAAAACGAGGAATGTCATATTCAATTTCAACCAAATTTTAGCGTCCTTAGAGTTGAAATTACTGTGCACGCATTTGCCTACAAAAATTTGCAACATTACTTTTGGCTTGTTGGTTTACCTACAATGAGTTGGTGAAACCCTTAAGTGACCAAATATAGTATTGAAACGAAATATAAGACCAAACAGACCAAAAGTTTTATTTTTAAATGAGAACAACACATTTTGTTATAAAACGGTTTTTTCAGAAACATATAATGCCTGTAATTGAGGTTTTTATTGCTCTGTATATGCATGTTTGGCATACTCTGAATGTATGTAAACATACCAATTGCTGCAACAGTAGCAGAGGCATGACAAACCAACGACTTAATAAACTAATTTATTTACTCCAACTGAAACTGATTGATTTATAAGACATCATTTATAAAATACCTGCACTATATTATCTAGCGGATCTATTCATATATACAATATATGTTCAATGTGTGTATAGGCAGCTTGTTATGCAAACATCTTTAAGTTTGTTACTTACAAATTGCTTCTAGCCTGATGTAGGTCAATACCTTTAGCGTAGTTCGTTTTATTATTAATGCGCAATCAGATTTCTCGACAGTGAATCCCATTCAATTTTCCGTAATTGCAAATTGTCTATGTCAAATAGGCTGTATGACCTGCGTCAAACAAACTCGTATCTCCGTTCGGATTGCCTTTTATTCCAAAATCGCTTTAATACTTCTTGCATATAATCTTGCCGTACTTAGTTATTATAACCAGTACTTGATTTTCATGAGAAATAATTTTTGTTGTTGCGACCAGCAGCAATTTGTAATTGAAAATGCGATTGAGATTGTTGTTGCTGCCGTTGAGATTTTTCCGAGTTCGTATATCACTTTACAACATTAATAAAGGGCTAACCACAAAGATGCTTAACAAAAACTGTCTTCTTGTTAAGTGAGACAGAATTGTTGTTTTTCTGCATGTGCGGCATTCATGTGTTACAGTAGAAACACATTGCATCAAGAAGGGTATGTCCTGATCGATAGAAAACGCGTGACAATAACACGTAAACAATAGAGGAAATTAACCAGGAAAAGGTGTCTAAGCTCAACTGTTCAGAAAAGAAGGCAAGCTATTTACTATTGATAACTGCCGTGAAACGGTAAGCGAAACACGAGGTTGTCTTATATAAGTATACTTGCATCTTAGAATGTAGGACTATTGCATTTGTAGGTGTATTTCTTAGTTCATGTTAAGTTCATTAGAAATGACATGAGTAATAATTATGATGGCAAACATTTACTTTGATATCTTGGATACAAATATAACGTTATAAAGATTTCTTCCATTACATTTAACCACAAACAAGTTAGAGCAGCAACCATTGCATTCACATTAAATTGCATCAGGCACATCATCTTGCATTAGTGCAGTTGGCATTTAAAACAGCAGCTGGCATTGAACACATCAGATGTCATTACGCAGTGCTGATGGCATTATAAACAGTAGCTGACATTAGGCAATATAGCTGTTATTAGACAGCCTTAACATGGATCTTTTTGGGGCCGTCAAATATCGCGCAGAATACAGCAATAGGTATATCAGGTCTATCTTGTACCAGGATCATGTAATATAACCTGGTCATTTTATAATAATGAATACCGCGCACATAAGCCGGTAGAATGGAACATTGCCAGTGTTGCACTAATACTGTCAATGAATAGAGTAAATCAAGAAGGGAATGCTATTTTCAAGTTGCGAGTGAATGTTTCCGACAAATTCCTGCGCGCCTTTACTTCGATTTGCCTGTTAAATGTGTTTCTGAGTACAATAACACTACACCTAATATATTCCGGATCTATGCCAATTTAAAGCGGCTGCAATAATTTCCTCTAGTTTATATTACTATAATATACCAGACCCTGGTAAATAGTTACAATATGATGATTAGGCTATACCTAAAAACCAAAACTTCCTTGTAAACCAAAAAAGACTATAGAGTTCATTTTTATAGCTAGAAAACAGTGATTGCAATACAAAAAGACATATATAATACATAATTATAACAGTGTCCTCATAACCGTTAAATTCTCTTGAAATTATTCCAAAAAGGGACACAATAATAACATTTTCTATAGCAAAACATTTAAAAGAAGAGCTAGTAAATTGCAATTTATCACAGTTGTATTGAAAATAATCAATGTTTTTTTTATATATGATCCGCTGCTGAACTTACAATTTTAATATTGAATTTTATATTGTAAACGAATGTAAGACTAATGTACATGCCAAACATACAATGGAAGCCACACTGAATACCCTGGAGAAACGAGAAGGTATTTCAGAAAATCATGAGGGCCTGGCGCGGATTCTTCACGGAAATACATTTGAGGCACTGTCGGATAGGAGCTATTCATTGACAGGAATGAAACCATAAATGACAGTGCAACAATGTCATCGCCTCATAGCACCCTTTCAAGTGGAAGCAGACCTATCTAGGAATCATTAAGCCATATTCAATGATCCGAGAGGACCGAAAATATATAAACTCAATTGTAGACAAAGCACTAAGCAAATTGTATTGGAAGGAAAATGTTTTTGGGAAGACATAATACGCAATGATATAACTACCTTAATGATACTCCACAACTGTATAAGCAAATTTGAATGAAATGAACCAACAGCGACAAATCAGTAGTAAAGAAACTCTGAAAACAGGACATTCTCATTCAATACATTTGGTAATTTTAATTATTGCAGTTGGCATCATTCACTGTGTTGGGTTCTGTTAGTGTTAACTACTCTTTGTGAATGATGTTATTTCTCTCTTTGATTTATAGTAGTATTGTTTATAAATCGTTATTCTTGAAGAAGGATTCGGAATACTACTTATATAAGTCGGGCATGCTAGATTGAACGTAAAGACTTGGCGTTTACCTCAATATCTCTGTCATTTTGGAGCAACATAATTATATAAATGCTTTGTATGCTTTCAATGGACATACACATTACTCTTTGACTATGGCTTTAATTTTGATCTATTACCAGTGCCTTTCGTTAAAAAGAGGATTTATTCGAAAATCACTTCAAATGTGGATTTCATCTTTATACTAAATGTTCAAGCCAAACAAAATGTGGTAATGGATTAGATCCCTTGTATTTGTCGGTCATAGACAATACATTAAGTAAAATGTCTGCGGTCATGAAAAAGGCTCGAATAAACATTGAGTACTTAAATAAACACGACATTAAGTCAGACGCGATGATGCGTCAAACGTAATATAAAACGTTTGGCATCTCTAGGAACATTGACAGTGGTATATTAATACTGCCAATAAACAGAGTCAATCCAACCGAGAATACTTTTTCATTTCTTACGAATAATGCTGCTTTTCCGAAATATCACTGTTCAGGACGATGCATGCTTCTACATGGAATTGGATTGTAATCGTTTTGTTTTTTGAACGCCATAACGATACCTTTTATATATTGCGGATTTATCAATTTAAAGCAACGGCAATAATTTCCTGAATGCTCTATTTCTATAACACACTTTACCCTGTTCATTTATTCCGATTAATAAATCAGGTCATGTCTAATAATTGTCACAATAAACTATATGGAAGAAAAATAGTTTTATGACTTATATTTGGATATTGCCATTGTAATTCGTGACATCAATAAAATAAGTAATATAGCACTCTGATTAAACATTGTCCTAGATTCGTAAAAAAAACTTTTTAACGTATGGAGACAAGCCAAGCATCGTATTTTTTGGCACATGTATCAAACTAGATAACTTTGACCGGTAGTAAGTACAAAAGTTTGTTTTCAGTTTAATTGTTATCCATTAGTTGGAGCCATCCAAATATTATTCATGTTGATGTTTTCGAACACATATGTCCCTTAATACATGGTCAAGCTCAGATCACTGGTATATATATGTTTATTTTGTATTCAAAAGAGATTCGAGAGATTCAAAAAGAAAACAGAATTTTCATGAAAAAGAATCATGAAAAACTACGTGTTGAATAAATTGTGCTAATTTGAATAAGAGTATAAGTATCTTTCATGGTCGAGAGTGTAAATTTATCCCAACCCGAGCGAATGCTGCTGTGTAAAATGAGGTAAAACAGATAGGACTGTTCGTATAAAATATAACTGTTACGGATAATTCTCACCACACCCTAAAGGGATGTAAAACAGTAATTCAAATGTATTAAAACTATTAACGCTTTCTTTTACAAAATCATTTTACTTGCTTGTCAATGCTTGTTCTTAACGATCTCAACACTGGGCGTACTTTTCGTTATTTTTTCCTCTTATTGAATCATGTGAGAGTGATAATCTTGATTAAAACAACATTTTACCCTGAGCAAAATATCATTTCATCTACTTAAAGTCAATTCTAATCTACAATCGTCAGTCTAACAAGCAATCATATCTAACCAAGTTTCATCAAAATCTGATTAATGTCCCAGACAATTCCAAAGGTTAAACAATTAAGTTCCATCATTTCTGATATGTCGCATCCGGTATCATTGGTATGTAGCGTACAATTTAATGCAAAAAGCCGCATGCTTTTATATGTTGTTACACGAAGCCAACGAAAAGGTAACAGTTCAGCTTCTAACCAAAGAACTATTTTTCACTGAAGACACATTTTTGATTCACTGTTACGAGGTGCGACAAGTCGAAAGTCTAAACAACTAATGATTTGTGTTTTATGTTATGTGTGATTGTGTGTGAGCGCGCATGCATGCATGCGTGCGAGTGTGGGTATGTTTGTGTGTGTGTACTTTGTGGTATCTGATGTGCATAATAAACGTGCTATCCCATCGGGTCATTATCAATGTGTATATGTGGGATGATATAATTTTAGTATACAATGAACGCGAATGGCTTGCTTTTTGTTAATGTTCTTATTTCGTTCTTTATGTTACATTGTCTGTTTTATTTTAAAAAGGCTCGGCAAAACGGCTTTTTTCTATTGGTTTCTGTTCTTTTTAATTCTCTTCACATTAAAGCATTTAAAATTATGCAAACAGATAATTCCGTGTCACGATTCACATAATCGTACATAGATAATAAATGTGAAAGCTGACTTGTAATGAAAAACGTTAGTTAATACTCCACTAATTGGATAATGTTATACATTACTACAAGTCAATGTTGGGTATAAACTGTGCATTCAATATATCATATGTTTTGACGAAGACAATATATAAGTCTTAATATTTTTTTTCTATTTCAAGTTTAATGTTGTTTGTGCCTTGTGTGTGTTTGTTAACAGAGCTTTGTTTCGAATTTTTGACTACTGGCCTTGTCCCTGCATATTTCCTTGTATAATTGTGCCTTTTAAACTGTTTTCTTTTAATGTTTGACCACTGGGCTTATCTCTGTAGTAATAATTGCATTTTAAGACAATAAGACAGTAATCTGTTTTCTTCTGTTCTGTGTTGTTGTGATAATCTGCCTAAATATTTTTAATGTGAACTAATCTTTAGCGGTAGAAAACCGTGGAAATAATATATCACACATATAACACACATGTTTTTACAAATTATATTGTATGACTAAACATTACTGCACTGTTCGCTGATCTAAACGCATCATTCTTTGTGTAGAAAAGTGTGCCAAATTTACATCATAAAATACATGATGCCATTACATTTTTCACTGCATTTCAGTTCAATTTTATTATAAAACTAAACATATAATGCTTCAATCAAATTATCTACTAAATACAGGAATAAAACATATATTAGTTATATTAGTACAGTGAATCGTCTAAAAAAAGTTATGGCCACTCCCTTTGATCCCCCAAAGGAACAATTCTAGGCATTACTACGATTGCGTTCCTCTAGGCAATGACAAGTCTGCTTCCAGATACTGTCCTATCCATTAATTTGGATACGAAACAACATAATTGCTTTTTCCTGAGACATTGTTCATGATTGATGATGATTTGTATCTCTTATAAATTGAACGTTGGTGGATAATTGTTAGAAAGAGTGTAAGAATTACTGCATGGATTTTCAACGCAAGAATAAGTCTGTTCTCAATATATGTGCCATCAGCGTTTATGTTCACGTATATCCGTGATGAATTGAATGTTGGTGGATTGGGCCTGTATTTCACATCCGAATAGACTGCACATTTGATATATTATACGCGTAGTCACTTCACTGCAATACAATGCAATTATCTGAGCAACTGGAAAAGTTATCATTAATACAAACGATGTATGGGTGCTGCTTTAATTCCTTATTTGTTACAAGGTTAAGTTAATGTAAAACACAGTCATACAAACAGTCTGATACAATTTGGAGCGAATCAGAGTTTATAACTTAACATAAAACCATTGATAATCATCAAAACAAATCGGTTAAATTTGTATTTTGCAACAATGGACTTCTAGAATACATTAATAAGATACCATTATTATTGTCAGTTTGTGTTTTCCGACAATCAAATTAGGAAACAGCTTTCTGAACGCGATTGAATACCATTCAGAGCGCATTTTTTTATTCAACAAAAAATAGATAAATGATATGTTTACTTTTCATCTGGAAAATGCCAACTCTAGTATATGTTTTCTTAACAAATTGACAATGTTAATTGATTTATTGTGTCATTTGTTATGTTAAGTTGGTTGCCTGGGATGGTCGTCCCGAGCGAACAAGACAGTTCGCTAGATACGGTAACAATCGACAAAAGAAGTTCTAAAATTCTAAAGGATATCAATTTTAGTTGATACATTTCAACCGTTCTCTGCAGCTGGCATTACAGGCAAGATTGCGAAAATCGTTACACGACAGGTCTTCAAACAGCTAATCTGAAGTGATCTCGTGTTGACAATGATTTTAACACCAAACAACACAACCGAACGACAGGGAAAGAGGCGAAACTAATCAAGCGGCGACTGCAAACTGCTGACAAAATAAAACGACGAACACAAATGTTTCCCCACCGTTAATAAGAATGTCTATAATCAGTCGTATCGTCTGTTAATCTTGAAAAAAAAAATCGATTTCAATGCGTAAAATTATTGCCCTGTTAAAAACGGTCGTTGATATTTCCTTATTTTTGCCCCAAGTTCCTTACACGGACAGTACGCATTGACAGGTTTTACCGGTTTTGTCTGTTGTTTGTCTCTTGAAAGTTCTATTTTAATAATGAAAACAGATCCTCTTCATGTGTTATAATTATTAATCAGGTCATATCTAATGCTTGATACGAGAAGAGAATAGTTCTATATTTTATAGTATTTATGGGACATTTCGATAACAAGTTTGTTTGCAATAAACTAAGAGACATAAAAAAAACTAAACTTTGCCCTAATTTGCCCTAGTTTACATAAACTCTTTTTGATACATTCACAACTACGGAGACAAGCCTTTAAGAGTTTATTAAATGGCACATGGACTGCACTGGTATTTTATAACTTCATCAGGTCGATTTTACTCTTTGAGGCGACGTTTTTACTGGAGCGAAATATCGTACAATTATTATGTAAAGTCAATTTTTATTTAATGGACAATTCTCCTTCAAAGAACAATAACTGTTTGTTATAAACATTAAATACCAAAAAGACTAAATCTGTAAGATGTTAGTGTTACTGCCTTTGATCACGTTTCATCAATGAGAACAAGTAGGCGTTTACTAAAGTCATAAATTCGATGCACTCAGCAGTCAAATGCCATCTACCGCAAGTCGTGAACTGGACAATTATATATTGTTTTGTTCATGTTGCGACATGATCTTCAGGGTATTTCCGAATAGATTGCGCATTTGATATGTGTGACAAGAAATGTTTGCTGCTTGAAAATGCAATGCTAGATATGAATTAACGTTACTATGTTAACTATATTACAAAATATAACTGTGTGTCAGACGTGAAAGAATAATTCGACCTTTATTGATTACATTAAGTTGTCTTTTTAGAAGCCATGTTCTCTCCATAGCTCGCCCGTTGTCCGTTTCGTTCTGTTGAATGGGGTATGATGCAATAATTGAAATGTATCAATGATATAGATGTTTTCTTTTTACATAATCAATTTACTTGCTTGCTAATGTTTGTTCTCTTCCTAGAGCGTACCGTTTGGTATTATTATTTTTCTCATACCTTGTCATCGTAATAATACTGTTTTAGACAACCCTTACAATGAGCAAATTTTTATATCATCCACATAAAGTCAATTCTGATATACACTCTTCGGTCAAAGGAATGATCACATTTAATTATGTTTCATTGAAATCTGATTGATTTCCTAGACCATTCCTAAGTTCAAACAATTTAGTTCCATCATTTCTGACATGTATTTTCCGTTATAATTGATATATAACGTCTCTAATTTATTACACAAAAGCCGCATTCTTTAATATTGTTATACACACGATGCGAACGAACGCCTAACAATTCAGTTTCAAACCAAAGAACTGTTCTTTATTTTTCCATTTACCGTTTTATTTTAAATATGGCATGGTTTCTGTTATTTTTCATTCTCTTCACATCAAAGCATTTAATATTCAACAAACAAGTCTTAATATTTTTCTATATTTAGTTTAATGTCGTTTGTGTTTTTTCCTTGTTTGTGTTTGTGTGTGTCCCATGTGCCAGTAAACAGAGGTTATTTTTAAATTTTTGACTACTGGACTTGTCCATGCATTTTCCATTGTATTATTGTTCCCATTAAACTGTGTTTTTTTTAAATGTTTGACTACCTGGCTTGTTCCTGTATTTTCCATTGTATTATTGTGCTCCTTAAACAGGGTTGTATTTTTAAATGTTCGACTACCTGGCTTGTCCCTCTATTTTCCATTGTATTATTGTGCTCCTTAAACAGGGTTGTATTTTTAAATGTTCGACTACCTGGCTTGTTCCTGTATTTTCCATTGTATTATTGTGCTCCTTAAACAGGGTTGTATTTTTAAATGTTCGACTACCTGGCTTGTTCCTGTATTTTCCATTGTATTATTGTGCTCCTTAAACAGGGTTGTATTTTTAAATGTTTGACTACCTGGCTTGTTCCTGTATTTTCCATTGTATTATTGTGCTCCTTAAACAGGGTTGTATTTTTAAATGTTCGACTACCTGGCTTGTCCCTCTATTTTCCATGGCATTATTGTGCCCCTAAAACAGGGTTTAATTTTTCAATGTTCGACCGCTGGGGTTATCCCTGTAGTTATCATTGTATTAAAAGTAGGTTATCTGTTTTATTCTGTTTTCTTCTGTTAGTTATAATCTGCATTAATATCTTTTTATATGAAATAATCTGTAGCAAAAACACACAATATATTATATGATTTAACATTACTACACTGTTTGCCTTCATAAACACGCCATTTTAATGGCCGTTTGTTTAGAAAAGCGTGCCACATCTTCAACGAATGACATAATAAAATACATGACGCTATTACAATTCTTTTTTACTATTTTTTGTTTATTTTTAATATGAAACAAGTAAACATATTTTTTACTATAGTATGATACTTCAAATTAACAATCAAAGTATGTACAATATAGAAACAAAAAACATATACTGGTAATATCAGTACATTGAATCGTCTTATAAAAAGTTAAGGCCACTCTCTTTGATCCCTCGTATGGAAAAATGCTAGGCATTACTACGATTGCGTTCCTAAAAGCAATGACGAGTCTGCTTCCAGTTAACTGTCCTATCCAGCAATTTGTATACGGAACAACAAAATTGCTTTTTTCTGAGACACTGTTCATGATTGATGGTGATTTGCATCTTTTATAAATTGAACGTTGGTGGATAATTGTTAGAACGAGTGTAAGAATTACTGCATGGATTTTCAACGCCAGAATGAGTCTGTTCTCAATAGATGTGCCATCGGCGTTTATGTTATCGTATATTCGTTATGAATTGAATGCTGGTGGATTGGTCCTGTATTTCACATCCGAATAGACTGCACATTTGAAATATTATATGCGTAATCGCTTCACTGCATTACAATGCAATTATCTGAAAAACTGCAAATGTTATCATTGAAACAAACGATATATTGGTGCTGCTTTAATTCTTTATTTTTTTTACAAGGTTAAGTTAATGTAAAACACAGTCATGGAAACAGTCTGATACAATTTGCAACGAATCAGAGCTTATAACTTAACATAAAATCATTGATAATCATTAAAACAAATCGGTTAAATTTGTATTTTGCAACAATGGTCTTCTCGAATAAATTAATAAGATACCATTGTCAGTTTGTGTGTTCCTACATTCAAATAAGGAAGCAGTTTTCTGAACGCGATTGCATACCATTCAAAGTGCTTTTATTGCATCATCCAACAAAACAATGTTAAATGCTCTGTTTACTACTCATCTAGAAAATGCCAAATCTGGTATATATTTTCGTAACAAATTGACATTGTTGAGTGATCTATTGTGTCGATTGTTATGTAAATTTTGTTAGCTGGAATGGTCGTCTCGAACAAACAAGAACATTTTCTAGAGACAAGAACAAATGTGAATAGAAGTTCACGAAAGGATGTATGTTTCAGTATATACATTCAACAGTTCTTTTTGCTGGCATTAACAGCGAGATTGCGAAAACCGTTACTATAAAATAGGTCGGCAAAGAGCTACTTTGTTGCGAGCTTGTGTTGTCAATGATATCAACACGAAACAAAACAACCAAACGAATATGATTAAGGCCAAACTGATCAAACGACTGTTACGTTTTCGAATGGAAAAGGCCGATAACCTAAATCTTCACAACTTATGTATCCCCACCGAATAGAAATGACTATAATTAGCCTTATCGACTGTCAAGCTTTAAAATAAGTTTCAATGTCAATGTGTCTATTTTTTCTCTGTTAAACAAGTTGTAACTATGTTACGATGATTAGATCGTTGATCCTTTATTTTTGCCCCGAATTCCTTACACAGCGAAAATTCTCGTCAAAACTATTAACGTTCATGTTAGTAACTGTGCTGATAGATACAAAAACATAAAGCCAGCACTTATAAAAGGTAAAGCTCTCAAGCATATCGTTATTTGCTAGGCATCTTCAATGAAAACATGCCATTGAATTTGACTTTTTATTAAAGTAATTGTCCAAATTGACTTTAAAAGGACGGCAGGAATTTCCGGAATGTTCTATTGTTATAACATAAAGGATCCTCTTCATGTATTCAAATATATACAATCTGGTGATTCCTAATGTTTGACTTAATTAACAAGACGAGATAAGAATGGTTCTATATTCTAAAGTTCGATATTTCGATAACAATTTTGTTTGCAATAAATTAAGAGACATAGAAAACTAAATTTTACCCTCATTTACGTAAAATAGTTTTGATACAATTGCAACTACGGAGACAAACCTTAAGGAGTTTTATTAAATGGGACATGGACTGTACTGGTTATTAATAACTTTGTCAGCTGGATTTTACTGTTTGAGGCATACATACTGGAGCATATCATAGAATTAACAAGTGAAGTCAATTTAAATCGACAATTTTCCTTCGAAGAACAAAACCACATGAAAACCAATGTTTATCGAAACCTGATTAATATTCTAAGACAGTTCCTGAGGTCAAGCAATTTAGTTCCATTATTTCTGGCATGTCGCTCCCGTTATGATTGATATGTGAAGACTCAAACATACAATGTGAAAGGAAACCGCAGCTATCATAGTGCCTACATATGGCGAACGGAAGGACGGTGTTCAACGGCATCCAACCTTTACATAATTGTATGTTATGCAGAAATAAAGAATGATGAAATTATATTTGTGTTTATCCTCGTCAAAATTAATCATGCCTAAATATCTATGTACTATTATTTTCTGTATTCCACGTGCATTTACCATGTTTGTGTTTGTATAAAAATACGTATAGTTACAAATAGAATGTACGTTATATCACTCTGAACAAATGATCCGTACTGTTTTATCGTGATGATCTTGACTTGAATTTGTTCATTAAATAAAACAATGTGTCGCAAACGATAGCAGTGAAAATATCATGTTGTTTTAGCGTTTCACAGTCTATATGATCTGATTTGATATACACAATACGCTGCTTAAATAAATCTCTTTTATATTAAAGTTTGAAAGAAAACCTGTGTCATATGGATGGCATCGTATCGGAAATGACCCTTAGCTATTGATATCAGTTTTACTCAGCACTCGTCAGATGTATGAATGAAACCGTTCATTGGCAGAGAGTAAACGTTAAAAATCTCCTGGCACCGTTTTAAGCGGAATTCTTGAATAAAGAATCCTTATTACATAGCCAATGATTCCAAAGGACAGAAACAAAACTAAATAGTACAAGGGCATACTGTTATAGCAAACACTCAGCTCTTGCCCCCAAGTGTATTGAAGCGGGTTCTAAAGACATGATTGCATATGTTTTACACACTTAAACATAAACATCGGTGAATTCAAACTAAAAACAATGTTTGGAATAAACCCACAGGTACAACTAAAAAGAAGAGACTTCAATCAGTTTAGTTAATCCCAATTCAATATATTTCACCTATCAGGCTTAGCTTTAGACGATACAAGACAGCATTACATATGTAGTAAAACTGCAGTTTGTCGTCATATATTCTTGTTAGTGTTACAGCTGTTTAATGGGTTGGTCAATGACAGCGAGGTAACGCTTACAGAACTCATGATGTCGAGGCAAGAAAGCGTCTGCACTCAGCAGTTAAATGTCCTATCCTGCAAGTTGTGAATAAGACAATCCTGGGGAAGTTGCTCATCATTAATTGTGATGTGTATCTGTTGAAAGTTGGTAAATAATCAATTGGATGTTCTTGATTTCATGTCAGATCAGACTGCGCATTTGATATACCCCATTAGGCATTTCTGCTGCGTGAAATTGCAATGAAAAAAACAGCCACATATTCTTTAACTGGTACATGTATGTTCAAGATATTTAGAGATTCATTCAGTTTTGGTTTACTATAATTAGAAATTGTGAATGCGTTTTATTAATTCTCCAAATAGAAATTTAAACGTATTTATCAAAGCATTTATTTAGAAATCGCAAGAACGATTCTTACGAAATGCAGAGACATATATTCCTTTAACAGAATAACAACATATAATCTTATTTAGGCATTATAAATATGCCAGCAATACATACCGCAAAATACATTTGAACGTAAACTTCCTATTGCACTACGGCCGCTTTCAACTATGCTGACGTCACGTCAACTGCGGAAACAAGCCTAGTAGAGTCTTGTTTGATAGCATACGCACTAATCTAGTAAGAAATAACTATTTCCTGATGAAAGTGTAATATGGGTTTCCATAATGTATATGCTGCAACTGTAGCAATAATAGTTTGCAAATGAAACATTTTATAGTATTTTAAAACTGAGCGATTAAAATAGTTTATGTGACTTATAAACACGCCTTTATTATTCTCTATAGTTGCTTAATATTTCCAAATTCTTAATTTTATGTTTGATATAGTTAACACACATAAGAAACGTTCATATGGCAAACTTACAATGAAAACTACAGTATCAATACCCGGAGCAAAAGAACGGTGTTTTTGTTCAAACGCACAACAATCAAGATGAATGAACGTACAGATAATACAAAAGCAAATTTAATTACAAAATGGCAATTATATTTCCAAAGAGTCATAGTTATTTATTTTAGTTGTTTAAGTTGTCGTTTTAAATCAATCAGTGCATTTGGGTGTCCTTGATCACAAGTTAATCCTGGGTGTAGTTTTAATCACTGGTAAATTAACAAGATAATTGATAGTTTGGCTTTGTATATATTGTCTTCAAGTTGATGATTGTTATGTTTAATGAATGCTGCTATTGTATGTTAGGACAAGTCTAAGGTTGAAATATCGTTTACATATTCAACTCTCAATTGTATTGACTGTTCTGAGGCGGTAACCCCTTCCAACAGGTTCAAGAATACAAACTTATACAGCTTATACCAATACTCGAGGAAATAAAATATAATTTACCACGAAGTTCTTAAAAAGATACAAGCAGAAATGATATAAACTACGACAACGGGATTCCACGATTTCGAATTCGGGTGTTAGAATTGTGCGTGTGGACATCACCTGAAATTGCAAAATTTATAGAGTATATAATGACTACGTCATGTGTACGCCACGTATTTTCTTTAGAAACATTTTAAGTATAGGCAAGGTTAGTTTAGATGGTATATATAGAATGTCTCTTGTTAACAAAACATGTTGACAGACCAATTCGCACTTCGATCGAAATAGCATTATTAAATTTTATCATGTATAAGCATTAAATATGAAAGATAACATTGAATTACATAGAAAAAGTCGTATATGAGATAATCGTTATTAAATCCTGAACTGGAACCTTATTGCCTGCATTTTTTGATACCTTCTGCTTGGTTTGGTTCGTTGTATTTCTTAAATGAGTAATACTACTATATTAAACTTTTCTTTACAAACAACTGTACATATACATGTAGTTGCGGCATGAGCATTTTTAAAAAAAAGGTTGTATTTGCAATAAGAAGACAGACAAAACGATGAACAGGATTCCAAGTAATCAAATTGAAACCGGGACACATAACAAATATATATATATACAAGTCAATGGTTTTATTCTAGATTTTGTAACAAATTATAACGGTTTCTGAAACATTGACTACATCTAAACGTCTTCGTATTAATTTAAATTATATTTTCAAGAATCATGAACTCATTTTCAATGATCTTTAAATTAAGAACCAGAATATAAAACCCTACATAGTAGACGAAGACGTAGGCGTTATTTGACACTCGCCAAATGCATTTTCTGCCAATTGTAGTGCAATGAAAATATTTTCTGGAAGGGAAATCTCACATTTATATTTAATCCTGATACAACGAAACAAAAATACATACAAGAAGCATAAACAACATACATCGTCATTTATTTCATAGAACTTTCAAATGCATTGTATTTCATCTGTTCAGCTCTTTTTAAGACAGCAACAAATATGTAATGTCAATAGAGTTAATATTTAACCAAAACATTACGGCCACTTCCTTTGCTCAATAGAATCATTTCTCTAGGAAATAAAGAGTGTGTCCACAGCAGTTAAATGCCCTATCCCGCATTTCGTTTATGGAACAACTGATTTGCTTCTTTTCCATATGACAGATGGCAATGATTGATGATGATGCATATCTGTTCTAGATTAAACTCTGGTGAATGATCTCTGGGACATAAGGTTAAGGGCTATATCGTGACCATTCAAAAAACATAGAATATTAAAGTATAAAAATAGCAGTCTAGCTGTTTGGCGGTCATTAACTGAATAAAAATATCCTACGAGCAAACCAATAAACGTAAAATAAAATAACGTGTCAATCGTTTTGAAAGTATTTGGAGCTTTATGGGTTACCGGGCTATTATAAGAGAAATCAAATGTGTATAAAAATAATAATAAAATCTTAGAGGAAACGGTCGTACAAATATTGGACTAAAGTGAAGACCGTCTTAACAGCTAGCCAACGACCCACATTTGTTAGAGCAATAACTTTAGTTAAAGAATGCCTTAAGATCACGTATCGAGCCGATAATGATTTTTGTAAACTCAAACTAGCTGTGTCGTACTTCATTAATACAACAATTTGTTTATTAATGTAAATAATGTAGTCTACATAATAGATACAGTAATACTTTGTCTTCAAAAGTGTCCTCTAACAGTCGTAAGAAGCCGTTTCGTGAGGACGAACACCAATTTTGCTTAAATTTTGATTTTGTTTTTGCTCTGGGCCAAGCGGCTAACCGATACATTTAACGTTGATTTGAAGCTCCAAAGGTCTTTTCAATAAGTTTAGTCCTTTCCAACTATCAACGATATATAAAGAAGTATTGGTTTGAATCTCTTATTCATAGCAGGTTGTTTTCCAGGCATTCATATAAGATTATATGGAACATATATACTGAAAGCGGGATTATCTTTGGATTTAGTGTGCATGATTTTATTCACGGAGACAACAGATAAATGATATGTTTATTTCTTATCAGAAAAAACCCCAATCGTGTATATATTTTCCTTAACATTGACAACGCGGAGTGATTTATTTTGTCGTTAGTTATAAACAGAATTGTTCCCGGAAAAGGCCTTTCTGAAAACAATATAAATTTGCAAACGGATGTCAATTTTAGATGGTACATTTCTTTGGTTCTTTGAAGTTGGCTTTAGGGGCGGAATGACGAAAACCGTTACACGAAAGCTTGCCATAAAGATACGATGTAGTGCTCTCGTGTTGTCAACATTAAACCACAAAATCTGGGCAAAAGGTTTGGGTGGACACTGATTAAACGTCTGCTGCATTTTCGAGTGGAAATTGCCAACGAGCAAAACTATATGCCTAATGCATACCCAACGACAGTCTTTTTGTGTTTAAAGCTTCGTAATACTGTTAATAATTTTAATGTGTCTACTAGGTATGATGATATTATTTTTTCTCGTTTGTAGCATCAGTTAGCAAGTTGTTACATGTGCCTAACATATAATTTATGTTATAGATGTTCTACATTATTGGCGCTGATCATGTTTATACTGTCGACTACTGGACTTGTTTCCGTATTTGGTCATTTACATATTGATCTGACATTTTATTTTTATGCACTCTGATCCATTTATACAATGTATTTTTATAATAGCATGTACAATTACCGAATGTCAATACAAATGTTTGTTTTTTTAAATGCTAGAAATGAAACGAGTCACCAATTATTCAATTAGCATTCATTTTTAAATTTTAAATTTTAAGCTTAGACTTAGACTTAGGCTTTTAAGTTCAGATTTTTTATTTTGAAAAGGTAATCACAAGCATGTACATTCATATAATTAATATGAAACTTTATATTACTGACCGTTTCAAGGCGGAACCTAACAATCCTGGATGGACACGCCTATTTTTATATAATATATATGCACTGTGTTGTTTGTGGGGTTTTGTGCTGTTGTTCCATGTTTCTTGTTTGTGAATTTTGTTTGTTAGTGTGTTATATGTCTGTGCCAATATATGCTTAGACTTTTGGCTACTGAGCTTGTTTTTTGTAGTTTTTCATATAAATCATAATTATAGATAAGACCAGAGGAAGGTAGATAAGGATAAGACGTATGATGGTTTGTACTCTTAGGTCCCACTTCTTGGGCGTGCGATGCACCTACAATATGCTTTAAACATGTCAATGGAAGGTTAAGGTCAATTTAAGTCTACAATGGTACAGTTTGATGTTAACTTTGAATAAATAGAAAACTTCAATGTCGGATTTAAAAATTAAAAAACGACGTCGGAAGCAAATGTTATCTCCGAATTTTTGGAGACTAAGGATGCGGTTTTATTGAGACTGCTTAATGATAACAATCATGCTGAGTGCACCACTCTCAGCGTCTAATCACACTGGCTTAACAAGTGTTCAGTTTACAAGAATAATTCAATCTTTTATAATGTAAATGCTCCCGAAAAAACAAAAATAAGATAATTTAACAGGGAACGAAGTACGAGGTAACGTTGTACATAATAAAGCAAACTGCAATTGTTTCGTTTCGTGTACTTGGCGTAATTTGTGTCATTAAACGGGGGTTTGTTTAAACGATCGGCCTCTGATCTTGTTTCTGTTGTTTTTTATATTGTTATTGAACATTGAATAGTGGTCGATGGTTACTCCGCCATGTATATCATTTCCCTTCGGAAGACATTAATTCGGGACCATTAAAATACCATAAATAATGCAACTAAACCTTTTAACTAGCATGCAGCTTTCACATAGAAACATCTGTAGTGTTAACCATCCTAAAGCTTTTACAATAGTGTACCCTTCTGTTCACCTCTTAACGGTTTGTTGCGTGATAAACTACACCTGACATGATTAGAATATACCATCAAAATCAAACCTATAAATTTCCTCCTCGCACTTTGTTTTTAGGTCGGAATATTGCAGAATTTTAAGTATGAACATGCATAATACAGTCGCCAGAGTTAATTGTAATAGAATAACGTTGGCAATACAATGTCAATTATTTTGAACAGTATTTGTAGCTCTATGGGCTTCCATGATGTTGTTAGAGAAGTTTTTTATTAAACATTTCATGTAGGTTTCATTCAATGAATAATAGGATCTTATAGCAAACAGTCGTACAATTATCGATTCATGATGTGGGCCGTCTTATCAACGAGCGAACGACCAAATATAATAAGCTCAATAACTTCAGTTTGCCTTACGATTGCCTATTAATTCGATCATGTTATTCGCATATTCAAACTAGCTGTTTCTTACGTGAACGATTTTTATTATCTTTTTTATCATAAATGATATGATTGCTCGATAAGATATTTGACATAAGAGTCCCAATAAAATGTTTTGCTCTGATTAACCGATTTACCGGTGACTTGAATGTCTTTTTAATATCTTTTGCAACACTACTCTAGCAGACGTTATCTATTGGAAACCATTACGCTTACTTCTAGTCTGTATTTTCCAGTATTCTGATAAGTTCGTTAAAGCGACACTCTTATTCAAAATCAATACCTACACATGTATAACAAATATAAATATTGACTGATAAACCTTGAACTACTTCCTAAATAAGGCAGTTATGGAAAATATTAATAACTGATAACAAGATTGTAACCGTGTATTGACTAGCTGAATACGCAAAATATTAAATGATTGGTGAGTGCTAAAAGATTTACTGCGATCTACTATCGCCTCATAAGGTATATATACATTGTTATATTTCATCCTTCATAAAAAAACATTGATTTCGACATTTGTTCATCCTTTTCGGTATATTAAAACAATTGTTTTAATGTGTTCTTAATCTAATTTAGGAGTAAGAGTGCATCTTTAAGAATACTGAATACCAGATTGATTTAACATTGTGTGCGCATGTTTTGTATTAACGAAGAACGTATATGAGGATCTGTAAATATCTCATCGGAAAAAGCCAAATCTGGTATGCATTTCCTTACAGATTGACAACATGTGGTTCTTTATTATGTCGTTCGTTGTGTTTATTTCGTAATGGTTGTCCCGAAAAAACAAGACGATTTGCAGAAGACGATAAACGACAGACATTGTTCACTAAAGAATGTCAATTTCCGGTAGAATATTTACTAATGTTCCTGTTTGCTTGGCTTAGGGTGAGGAATCGAAACGGCGTCACTCGAGATATCCAAACAACTACAAAGTATATCTCAACTGTTAACACGACAGCACGAAATGACTATTTAGTCACTTTGTGTTAAAGCACTGTTTCAATGCGTCGATTTTATTGCGTTGCTCTACACGACGTAACATTTCTCCTCCTTTCTTTTTGCCACGCCTTACATATAACACATATTATATGTTACATAAGTTCGGTATTCTTTATAAGTACAAACGGATATCGGCAATGTGGTTTTCGAAAATCGTTAAAGATATTTATACGATTTCATGAGATAAAAAATGTTTCAATTCTTTAGATTTCTAATAGAAATCTTCTAAAATGTCATTTAAAAATCTGTTTGAGAATGTTTTCGAACAACCAGGTCACCCACTTTTTATTTTGTATTCAACTCACATTCATAGAAGAGAGCAGTTTAAGAACACAAGTCTCAGATATAGTTCATTTTCTTTTTTATTAATAAAACATATAGAAATCACAAACAAATAAATTCATGTAACTATACAAAAGATACAACAAATAGTAGATATCGGAACTACTATATTACACTCTGAGGCATGCGCTCCCTTTCCACTGAGCCCCACAAATAAGGTGTAAACATGTCAAGGGGGATCAGGGTCCCCCTTATGAACAGTTGGCTATTTTTAGTTCAAAATGTGGGTGTAATTTTTAAATATCTTGTTTATTTATTTACACAAAATGTTAAACTGACAAAACAAAATTGAGCGTAAAACTCCTTGAACATGCCAGTCAAAACTGTTCAATAAGAGCAAATTTCCTCATTCGTCTAGCTGCACCCATTATTATTCAAATCTGCAGTTATACTGGTACTTCAGACGTCAAACAAAACGTAAGAAAAGGAAAACTAAGCTGAACGGTCCGATTATTATTTGATCTAATTTGTTTCGAGATTTGCCTTTACACAATATGTTTGTAAATGCGAGGCAACTTCGCTTGTCAGTGTAGTTTACAATGTTTTGTTTGCATATTAAGTTGTTTTATCTTCGTATGTGCAATATACCAAGTATATCATACATTATACCATCAGAAGACTTTACCCTTACTGTTTCAGACAACAACAACCAAAGTGATACATCTTTTCTTTATCAATCTAATGGAATGTATGTATTCATGTATTTTAACGTTTTCCTTATTTCTCATCGGTTGATATCTAGCCAAGCTAGAACTTATAAGACAACAGTTTATGGTATATTTGTTTTATATTACTAGGCGGAAAATGTTAATGGCGACGCATATTTTCTCACATCCATGCTCTTCGAAAGGACGAAATAAATTTACTTAATGTATCAATATCAATATTATGCAAAGTAATCTGTCGATATACATTACAAATCACCGTCTTGTCCTGGATCAGCCGCCAAGATTGCATCCTGACCAGACATAGACGTTATTTACAAATGTCTTGCAAAATCAAATTCTGTCTTATCCTTAAATGGACTATGTAATATTTGTGACGAAGAGTGATGCTGTGTATAATAAACGTGCAATAAATCCGTCTCTACTTAATCAATTTGTATTATTTGCCTATACGTTATATTTGTTGCAATATGAAGGTCATACAAACAAATTAGTAGACCGGTCCACACACCCTAATCGAATCAGTCAATCTATTCAACATCCTAAAGTGGAAGAAACAATATACTTACAATTTATGCTTGCTGGTGACCAAATTTCTGCTGTGCGGTCTTAGATTATATCACTGTTTTGAAACATTAAGCTCTTAATATTTACTTTTTTAAAAGCCTTTTCAACTACCATAGGGTCCTATCTTACAAAATAACACCAAACAATTGCTTATATTCGACGCAAAATGTTGACAACTAGACAATTCCTGAGGTCATAAATTTTAGCTCCATCATTTCTGACATGTTGCTTCCGTTATGATTGATATGCAACTATTATAACGGACAGTTGAAAGGAAACCCGGACCCTTTGATATTTACATACACGATTTGGACAAAATCATTACAGTTTAGCTTCAAAACTTTCTTTTTAACACTGGAATTGCATCGTTGATACGAGCTGCGACAAGTTTGGGGTCTAAACAACCGATTCAATGGGGATGATATTGTGCTTGTGCCCCTTTGAAAATAATCAAAACGATTATAATGATTTATGATGGTAAAATGAGGTTGAAATGCAGACAAATTTCACATTGAATTACACAGGGGACATAAACGAACAACTGTGAAAGGTGATTTCTACGGTTGTTTTGTTAATCCTCTACTGTTCTGTTCCGTTTAATAATTATTCACTAGATCAATAGTTTTCATGAAGTAAATAATAGCATATAGCAAAGGAAAGTAGTTAAAATATATATCAACAATTACCAATTATGTGACATGACTAAACAGTCACCGTTCGCTGCTCTTAACACAGTTACTTTAATTGACTTTTAATTGGAAAAGTGTGGCTAATCCTAGACGGATGACATCATAAACGACATGCCGCCATTTCTATTATTCTTTTATAGGGAACTTTTTGTCTTCGGCTTTCGTTTTATCATATAAAGCTAGGATAATATTTCTGCTTTACTAACACTTGCTGCAGGTTACAAACAAACCAATAATAATAATGTCAATACAGATACAAGTCTTACAATAATGTGAGGTCTATTCAAAAGTATAAAACACTTAGCACAAATACCGTTGCATTTCTCAGGCAAGAACGAGTCTGCTGTCAACTGTCAAATGTCATATCCCGAAAGTTTGTCTGAACGAAAGTGTACGAATAACTGATTGGATTTTCAAAGCAAGTGCGATTGTGCTATAGTTAATGTACTATAATCGTTTATGTTGACATATTTGCGTTATAAAGTAAGCGTTGGTGAATTGACCCTGTATTTCACATCCAAAGAAACTGCGTACTTGATCTATCAAATGACTTGTCCCCTCATTACATTATGAATCAATTCCAAGAATAATCGCCATGAAGTCATTGCGAATTGTATTTGCGCTGCTTGAATCGATCAATGTAAACACCGTCAAATAATAAAACTGACACTTACTTTAAAGCGAATACGAGGTATTTACCTTACAAGAAATTATATATATTTTATTCATATGAATGCATTTAAAACATTTATAGCTTTTTGAAATTAATTGCTTTGCTTAAGTACATATTTTCCGGAACTCCACAGAGTAATCATTCAGTGGCACAAAGAAAAAGTCAAAGTTTAAATCAGACACTTTAAATATATACGTTGACAGTATTGACAAGTGCCACAATATAAGCGCCCTCTACTACACACTACAGTTTTTACACATATGCATTATTCTGACTAACAAACGGTCTGTTGCGTGATATAGTGCACTTGACACATTATTGATATGCCCATCAAAATCATTTCGATTATGTTTTCCTTGTACTTTGCTTCTATGACGGAAAATGGCTGTCAATTTAAGACAAAAATTGCATAATGAATTCACCGATCGCTTTAGGAGTTCATTCCAATGTGTGTCTTGAAAATACCTTGGTGATACAATGACAATAATTGTTATACAGTATTTATAGCATTGTTTGTTTATGGGAGGTTGTTAGAGAAAGTGATGAGAAATCATCTCATGTAGGTTTCAGTTTATGAATATAATGCCCAGATTGTAAACTGTCGTATATCATTCTTCGATAACTCTAGTCCGATGCAAAAATCTTCTCTAGAATCCATAAATCTAAGTAGATTGTATTTTCTAGAATTCAGATACGTTCACAAGGAACAAGAATACTGAACGGGGGATTAATTTAAATTCAGTGCACATGTTTTTTTTATTAAACGAAACAATATATAAATGATCTTTTACTCCTTATCTGGAAAAAGCCAGAGAGTGTATATTTTTCCTTACAAATTGACATAATTGAGTGATTTATTGTGTCGT
This sequence comes from Mya arenaria, assembly GCF_026914265.1. Classification (NCBI taxonomy): domain Eukaryota; kingdom Metazoa; phylum Mollusca; class Bivalvia; order Myida; family Myidae; genus Mya; species Mya arenaria. Next base: position 34,545,138 of record NC_069127.1, on the reverse strand, counting down.
TTGTTGGGATGGTCTTCCTGAAACAAGAAAAACAACAATTAAGTCAAGAACACTTACCAGTTGTCTCTAATGGCATTTACTTCACATTGATTGAAAAATAACTCTAAGAGAAAACTAAGCTTTTAATTTGGAAAAGAAAACCCAAACACGAAAATTCTTTAAAACAAGAGATAAATAGGGATGGTTCCAGTATATAAATATGTGTGTTTTTTTATACCCCTTAAATATTAATTCAATAGAGATAAAGAACAATTAAATTACATTGCTTGTTTATCGTGCAAAATTCAACCCATTACCATTCGATTATGCAAATACTCATATACTTTGACCGCCAGACAATACGTAACGAAAAAGGAAAACAATTCAAGAACCCTTAATGAATCCAATAAAGATTGCCGATTCAATTATAACATCTAATTTATAACGTAGCCTAGGTGAACTGTCTTGCAAAATGAAATTCTGACTTATCCTCAAATTAACTATGTAACATCTTTAACCAAGAGTAAGGTTCTAGTATGATTAAAGTGCAAGATATCTTTCTCTACTTGATAAAATGGTATCATTTGCCGTAAGGTAATGGTCAATGCGATATCAAGGACAGATGAATTGTTTACATACAAAACAATTAACCATTCAAATTATTTGTATCCAAATCAGTCATTATTTTCAAAATTTAATAGTTGAAAAAAAATAAAGCCGATTCCTTTTATGTCCAAATGATGTTTTATGCGACCGAAATTATTCAGTTTGTTGGCCTTCTATGGATGTTTTGAAACTGTAAACAATTTAAGTAAATAGTTCACGTTGTTGTTAACGTTGTTTGAAGTCTCTTTATATTTCTTACTTCGATCACCAGATGGTAGAGTAACTCTGCATCTTTAAGAAATATAGACAACAATCTCCTTAGTTCCGTAATTCCTCTTTTTGCACTTTCATACACAGACAATAGTAGTCTGTAAACTTTGTTAACAACAAAACCCAAATTCTTACAATGAAATTATGGTTACTAGTACACGTAATGTTACATTAGATCAAGGTCTGTCTAGGTAGACTGTAATTGAATGTTTCATTTTTATTATAATGGAACAATGATTTTATATTCTGCTATTGGAGTTGATGGTTAGGTCGCGTTTTTATCAAAACAGCTATTATTTTATAATTTCTTGGATCCTATAGCTATTGTCTTCAAATGATTAATAAATACCTATAACGTAAAATTATAATGATTTTATAAAACAATATTCAACCTCCATTTTTAAGACAATCAGGTTATTTCAACACAGGCTCATATATAAATTTAACGTAGCCCTAAATGAATATAAAGACCATTGTTCACGCCCTAAATAGTGTCATATTTACGATTTTCCATTCATATCATATAACCTTTTGTCAGGTAAAGATAATTCATTATTCCAAAGATGCAATATTTAAGAATTTGAGAGTGACAATCTCAGTAGAAATTACACTCACAATGAAGAGGATGTGATTTGTAATATTACTACTACACACACAGTCCAAGAACTTAAATTTCTGCACAAATCCGCGCGAGTTTTTAATTTCAATCACGGAAGCAGTGGTTACAACACTGATTTAACACACGTTCATTAAAAAAATCATTCGATTATTTCGACCCAAACAACGGTCACAAAGAGCAGAACCTACAAATTACATCATTAGTATGGGTGTCAGCCTTTGTACGACTCGCTGTAATGTGAATAATTCGGAAATGGCTGATGATAACAACATTACCAATCCGCAAGGGATCACAGCGTGAGAGCTTAGAAACGTAAGTAAAAGACGTACAGACATGGACAACAGATGCCTAAGGGAACACTATGATAGAACGTATTCCGGCAATTTGAAGATGTTAAGGTAAGCATTACCTGTACTCGCAATACATCGCAATTCATAATGTTTAGTTACATCGTAGCACAGCATTGTTAAAACAACTCTTGAATAATCATTTGCTTTAAGAAAAGAACTACGTGTTTTCATGATAAAGTGGTTCTCTACATCTGAATTGATAACGAGATGGTAATGTTTTAGCGGTTTTATAAAAGATGAACATTTTCCACAACATTGGAAATATTACTGACGGAGATATTTACTGTTTTTATCATTGCAATGACGTTATTTGTATCGTGAGTCTGACAAGAATGATATGGATTAGCCAAAAGGAACGATGCGTTTAGGATTAATCAACGTTTAAAGTATTACGACTTGAATTTATCCAAAGAGGTTAGTATGAAAATCAAACAAGGTGATTGAGTTAAATTATTTCAAGAGAAAAACCTATCTCAATTAAAACATTAACGCAATACGAATGAGTATTAAAGACGTCTGTTAAATTGTTCATTCTTTGGTGCGAGTTCTTTTTATAAATGCCATAGGTTAAAGTTTTGTAGATTGAAGGTGTATCAGAAGATACGAAGGTAAACTCAGAAGTTAAACAACAACAACAAAAACAACACAAAAAACAACAACAACGACAAAAACAATAGTAACAACAACATATACACAACAATTACTGTTCTAATTTTTCAAACAGTTTACATAGATTTATTAACGGACCATCTATTTTCTTTATGACTGAAAATTCAGATTCAAAAGAAAAGAAAAAAACACACCAACATATTGCTAAGTTATAAATAATAAAACTAAGAATATCTCAGTTATTTCTAAGTGTGCGGTTTATTATGAATAAAACATTAAACAGGTATCCGATATACAACATAAAACAGCTTTTATTTTGATATGCAATGGCCTTAATGTTATTTTTTTTATTGTTCTGGTCCTATTCGAAAGTGTATTGCATATTTGTAGGTCCTTGACGATTGTTTCCAGAATTGTTTTAGTAGCATGTTCTCATATATTCAAAAACTTTTTAAATAATACCAAATGAAATGCGGACCACCATTTAACAATATAAGTTAGAAAAACAACGAACCATCAGATAAATCAAAATAATGCATATACTGTCTGTCGAATATCTTGCGCACACCGGAATTCGTTGAAAAAAAACATTATTAAAGGCTAACAGACAGGTGCGTGATATAGTAACGATACGGCGCTTATTGTGTAAGTAATTTTTTATTAGAGAGCAAATATGCTCCATAACAGGCCTGCAAAATACTTAAGATAAGATTTACCTTTAACGTTTTTTTCTTTTATTTAGGATTGTTGGTATACCAGTGAGGTTTGTGCACGTAAACAGGTTTAAACCAACAGTAAATTTACATTTTTCTGACCGTTCCAAATCGTCACCTAGTTATTTTTTATAAAGTATATATGCACTGTGCTGTTTTGGAGTTTTGTGCTGTTCTTCCATGTTTCTTGTTTTTGATGTTTTGTTTTTGTCTTCTATGTCTTTGGTGTTTACCTAGTGCCATTAAACCGGGTTTATGTTTAAACCTTTGGCTACTGAGCTTGTTCCTGTAGTTTGTCACATAAGTATTGCATTGTTAAATATTTCCTAAGTTGGATAACACTTGATATCGTCCGGATATGTCAATTAAAGAGACGACAATAAGTTCCTGTATGTTCAATTTCAATCTATAAATAATTAATAAATCAGGTGATGTCTTATGTTTGCCATAATGAGCTATATTGAAGAAGAATAGCTTATGATTTATTTTTGGAGTATTCACGGGTGCGTTTCAGTGGCTCCAGCTCTTTTAGGACCTGTATAAAAAAAAAGAGCCAATGACATTTCCGAGCTAGAGCAAAAAAACTGACGTCATCATAAAACGTAAGTATGACTCGTTATTTTATCTAATATCACACTTATGAGGTTTTTTTTTAGAAAGAGCTGTAGCCACCGTTTCGCACTCGTGGTATTGTGATAGTAAATTGTGACTGCAATGAAATAAGAATCACCTAAAACTAACATTGTTCTGATTATCATGAAATAATTTTGATACAATTGCAACAAAGGAGACAAGCATCGATTCATCAAATGTCACAAGGACTGAACAAATAATTTCAGCATTGTTTTATGAATGCATTCAGTGGGTGTTCAGTACGTTTGTAAATGCATCAATCAGTATGAATGATCTAAATATTATGTGTACGTTTTGACAAATGATCTGATTGACCCAAGTGTAAATGTCTCCGACCATTTTACGTTTTCTTTACGTAATCAATTTAGTTGACTGCCAATGCTTAGCATTCTATTCTTAACGTTCTCAACCAGTCAGTGTTTGTCTTGGCCAACCATTCGGTATTATTATTTCTCTTATTGAATAAAATCAGGAATACCTACAATCTTCTGTCTAAAACGAAGAATATCCAACAAAGGTTCATCTAAATTCGATTCATTTCCTAGATAATTCTTTACGTCAGAAACTATAGTTCAATGATTTATGACATGCCCTATCAGTTATGATTGATATGTCTGTAAAGACAAAGTCGTATTCTTCAATACTTTCAAACACAAAGCAAACGAAAGCATTACAGTTTAGCATTTACCCAAACACGTCTTTTTTATTTGAGACGCAGCATTTTGTCCGCTGATACGAGTTGGAAACATGTCGAGGTCTCTATGGGTTATATTGTGTTTGGTTTTCATGTTGCAAATGAAAACTATGTCTACTTACCCGATTATAATAGTTTCTATTAAAGGGTAATTGATGATTGATGATTGCTCATAACTAAGACAAATGACGACAAATAAACTGCAGTGTTGGTTTGGTTTTGTTATTTCGTTTTTTTTTTCTGTAATGTTTAGCTGAAATCAGACGTGAAATTACCGATTTTCAAATATCGCAATCCCAGGAAAGCCTAAGTATATTTTTTGTTAATTTGCTTAGGTTTTTTTACGTTTACTTTCCCCACATATCAAACCAATGAAAACAATGTAAACAATAATATGATATCACTAGGCAAACACAAAGCTTTATTTTACATTAAAAACTATAAAATGATTAACTTACAAACTGAACTATAATGACATATTTGAAATTCTCGCCTTATTTATTCATATTTACTAGTATTTTATATTTCAATTGGTAATACCCGTGCATTCACCTACAAAAATCTATGTGGCTGTAAAGACGAAGTCAGAATACATTATTTATGTTGTTTTAATATAGCGTGAGAATCTAGATTCAATTGGATATTTTTCGTAAAGTAAAATAATCGGTCCTGAAAGAAAAAAAAAACAGTCCAAAACATATCCCTATTCCTAGTAAGTTCTAAAAATAGTTTGATATAACTAAACATCCATTGTATGTTGCTTTAAACGGGATCACTTTCATGGATGTATAATTGAAACAAAAATGTTACAACTCTAAAAATGAATGTCTTTAGTTCCAGTCTGTAAACGCCCTGTTTTATTCAAGCGTTTAACCTCCTACAGGTTGTACAAATATGTACTCTTATCATGACTAAATAAACTGCCTGTTGCGTGCTATACTGAAATTGACACATTTTGGATGTCTCCATCAAAATAACTACGATAATTCCCTATTGCACTTTGTTTCTCTGACTGAATATGACAGCCACTTCAAAACGGAAATTGAATAATACGTTAACCAATTGCTTTAGAATTGTTAAAGCGACAGTCCGCAAATCGGGCAAATTAGCCATGAAAAAAAAATAAAATTCATCTATGTGTTGATAAGCATTCCTGACTGACGAATCCAAAAAAAATTTGGTTCAAATCGACCTAGAAATGAGTTTTTCGTGTCATTTTCAATATCTCTTCTTAACTATCGCCCCCCCGAGAGTTAACGGTTATATAAATAGAAAAAACAGTGGGATTCCAAAGTTCTTGCGCATGCGCAGGGCGATACTATTTCCCGGTCTCTCCTCGTAAAATCCGGTCTCATCCGGTCTCATAATTCCCGGTTCATAACTTATGGCCCCAGGCAACGGATTGTGTTGCTGATGTTTATAACACGATTTTGACAATCTTATTTGTTTTTATATGTAACAAAATGGTATAAAATATATAAACATTATGTCTTAATTTATGCAATTTGTTATAGGTATACACTATTTATGCAATTCGTGTTAGAGGTGTAGAGAAAGATGCGATGCAGTACAAATGCTCATGTTTTTTGCATAAAAGATTGAGGACGGCTAGAGTATGAAGTAACTTAGAATTGCACCTTTTAAATTATGTTATGTTATGTTATTGTTCTTCCTTTTATGTTTACCCCCCCCCCCCCCCCCGACATAAAAATTTTTAAGCATAAATGATTACAATTGAAAAATTCCATGTTTGCATATCCGACTCATATCTGATTTACATGTAGTCAAGCATTGTTATTTTTTGTATTACTATTATCAATAGTATACTTATAACTGAATTTAATATGAAAAAAACACACACTCAATGTGTTTGTTATTCATGGCATTAATTTCAGTACATGTGCATATATTATGTTTTTATCTTTGCCTAAATTTATTTTATGTTTTATTGATATAAAATTTGAAATAAATAGTGACATAATTATCATCAAATATCTAATGTTTTAATCAACTGTAATCTTTTGTAATCCTATTACCCCCCGCGGTCATTAACACCTTTTTGATCACGCCCGATAGCTACTATAAAACAGAGACCGGAGGAGACCGGGACCGGATGAGACCGGGACCGGGAAATAGTATCGCCCCCAAGAGTAGTCGGAAAAACCGTAGACCTACTTTCTCTTTTGCCGTCTAAAAATAGCAACTTTCGGCAATTTTCAATTTGTTAAATCTAAGTTATTAAAGCGATTTTTTAAAAAATAATTGCGGTTCAGTCGGTCTGAAACAATGTGGAACTTATTAAAAACTTTTGAAATACGGTTACTTTTGCGGACTGTCGCTTTAACAAATGTGTCACATGAACTTGTTTCTGTAGCTTTTCATAGAAATATTGTTCTGGTTTAGTGGCTTACCGATGTTATTTAACTTCGACAGGATTTTTTCGGTTAGTCTTTTTCCTTTGCAACAATTCTTTGTAAGAATGTCTCTATTGGAATCCATTGCTGTTAGAAGTTTGTTTTTCTCAGATAAGTTCACAAGGAGCATCAATACTGAATGCAGGATTGGTTTCCATTCAGTGCGCAAGTATTTTATTGAATGTAACAACATATAAATGATCTGTTTACTTCTCATCTGGAGAAATGTTTAATTTAGTATAGTTTTCTTTACAGATTGACAACGTTGCTTGCTTTATTATGTCGTTTGTTGTGTAATTTTCGGGATTGCCGTCCATCCAAATCACAATGCTTTTTGTGGAAGACGAGAATAAATTACGAAACGAAATAAGTTCTCTATAATTGTCAATTTCAGGTGGTACGTTTCTGCCGTTTTTTGTAGCTTGTTTTCAGGGCGAGATGGCGAAAACCGTCTCACGAAAACTTCAATTAACGATTGCCTTCCGATCGCCTATTGAATCGATCGTATAGTTTCGAAATTTAAACTGACCACTTAAAAACTACTTCATCATAAATGATAATTATGATCATTCGAAATGATCATTGACATAAGAATCCTAATGAAATGTTTCCCTCTGATTAAACGATGCTATTTACCGTTGACTTGAATAAATTTTCGATTGGTTTTGCAACAATACTCTTGACGTTTTCTATTGGATACTATTACTCTTACTAGTCAGTATGTTCCAGTTTCAGATAAGTTCATTAGGAATACTGAATGCCGGATTGATTTTTCATTCAGTGCGTATGCTTTTCATTAAACGAAAACGAATATAAGGGATCTGTTAATATTTCATCGTAAAAAAGCCAAATTTAGTATACTTTTCCTTTCAGATCGACAACATGTGATAATTTATTATGTCGTTTGTTGTTGAAATCTTGGGATGGTTGTCTCGAAAAAATCAAGACAATTTACGGAAGACGACAAACGACATTGTCCACAAAAGGATGTCAATTTCAGGTGATACATTTACTAACGTTTTTGTTACCTTGTCTTACGGACGAGATGTCGAAAACCGTTACACGAAAGGTCAACAAACACCTATTTTGAAGTGATCTCGAGTTGCATCAATGTCAGCAACATTAAACAAAACCGGACGAAAAACGGATCAAACCACTGCTGCATTTTCGAGCAAAAAAATGCCGACGAGCAAGACACTTATATACCAACTGTATAGCCAACGACAGCACAAAGGTCTTTTATTCCGTCGTTTTGTGTTTGAAGCATTGTTCCACTTGTCTTGCGATTTGTTGTTTTGCATTGTGACCTGACATAACATGTCTTCTCATTTGTTCTTTCTGTTTGCCCCGCATTACATATAACACAAATATGGTGGAATTAGATTTTAGAATCCAGCATAATTTTGGTATGGAAGTATAAACACAAAATTAATTTAGCCATTTGTTTAGCAACGCATTGCATTGATATGGGTAAGTGATCAGACAGCAAACCTTTGTTAAAACCATCTCTTATCAGGTCAGAATCACTTGAGTGTTGTCGTCGCAAGTATTCTGGTGAATGAAAAAAACAACATTTCACAGAGAATAAATCGCTATTGGTTAGGTGTTCTTTATAAATACAAACGGATGTCGGCACTGCGGTTTTATGAAATTCGCTTGAAACAGAATATGTCTTATGATTCCCGTTGCAATTTTATGCATCAGTTAGCAATTTGCAACATGCGCATATATGTGCATAATTATATTTTCTTTTATAAGTGCTTTGTATGAGAGTTTGTAAGTATGCATTTTGATACATTAATACAATTTTATGAACACATTATGCTTGTATTCTTGAGATTTCTTATAGAGTGTTATTTAAAAATGTTTTTAAGAACAAGTAAATTAATGTATACAAAAGATAAAACAAGGAGTTGATTTAGTATTTTACGTAACAGGGGCCTACTGCAAAACCGAACCTAGGGGGCATGCAGTCCCTTCCCAAGGAACCCTAAAAAAGGATATAAACATGTCAAAGTTGATCGAGATAAACACCTAAGAACAATCGGCTACTTTTTAGTTCATAATGTTGGTTTAATTTATGCATAATTTCTCTATCTATTAAGACAAACTGTTCACTTCGAAAACGCTAGTGAAAACAATTCAATAAGAGCAAAACAATCAATACAAAAACTTCTTTTGTCAATCTTAAGTTGCACCCATGATTATCCAAAATGCAGCTCGGATTGCATAGTATTTCTTACTAAAAAACACAATAGCTAGTACTTCTTCCGCGCAATCTAATTAAATATATCCATTGCAAATAACGAACATAATGTTTAAACACATGCATAAGGTGCGGTCACGAAATGAAAATACATCTATGATACCTTTAAATTATTGCCGATTTAATTGGTTTAAACAGTATATATTCAGATAAACGATACAAAATAAAGAAAACAAACATTAAGCATAATCAAACTAGTACCAGTGACAACTCAAGCTATAGCACATGGAGAATGCATGATGTTGGTCAAAATGTATTAACAAGATTGTAGGAAAACTTATACCTTATACAATGTCTTGTTTCTGTTGTTCGAGCCAACTGCTTTTAAAATGTTAAAGTCATTATGACACACATAACATTCAAAGTTTGAAAGTGTTAATTGATCAAGATGGTAACTGCAACACTGTCCATGTCCTGTTGCCATGTTATGTGGCAACATTGTACATAGCAATGCATACTACTGTTTCTTGGGCCTAAATATTAAATAATGGTGATGGTAACACCGCCCCGTTTCACGATTACCTTCTGAACAGCTTCAAGTGACAAAACCGCTTAATTTGAACTATGCTTGTACTGGAACTATAATGTAAACACAATGTTTGTGTAAAACTTATGTAATTGACAGCCTACAATGACAGAACTGCACTAATGCAACAAAACGCATTTTAATTGTTGAGTGTGACTGCTCTAGTTTGTGTTGAAATGCACACACATGTCATTAGTGCAAACTTGAAATATTAACGTGTTGTGTTGAACTGTCTGACGAGGTCGTTGTATCTTAAACGTTGACAACTAAGTAACTGATTATGTTAAATCAGCAACATATTGCATATCAAAGAAGACAGAAGCAAAATGAAACCTTTCGATGGTCGTGTTTTCTACCGTAAATATCAACAAGCGGTTGCAGGTCAAGTGTTTAAGTCTTAGATATTTTGTTTAGATAAGTTCTTTATAATAGTCTTCCAATATGCAATATATCAAGTTTATCATACCCTTTACCATTACCGTTTAGGACAACAACAATCAACGCGAAACATGTTTCCTTTCTTTATTTAAAGGAATATATTATTCATGTATTTTAACGTTTTCCATCTTTCTCTTTAAATACATACTTTTTAACTTTTTTTTCTTTTTTCAACTTTTATATAAACAAAAACATACGTTGATACTAGCCAAGTGCGAACTGATTTGACAACCGTTTGTTTTATATTACTCGGAAAGATATTTATTAAGATAAATAGTGCCGTATATGTTCTCAAAGGTCATACCCTTTGAAAGGAGGAAATACATAATAATACTAAATGTATCAATATCAATATAATGCAAATCAATCTGTAAATATACATTGCAAACCACTGTCGTATCCTGGAACGACCGCCAAGATTGCATCCTGACCAGACATAGACGCTTTTTATTTACAAGTGTCTAGCGCAACCAAATCCTGTATTATCCTTAAATGGACTATGTTATATATTTAACGAAGAGTAATGTTTTAGACTGATACAATAGATCCTTCTCTACTTGATTAATTGGTATCATTTGCATGAAAGTAATATTCGTTGCAGTATGAAGGGCAAATTTATTATTTACTTGCAAAGAAGAAGACGGGTCAGGTCGCTCTAATCGAATCAGTCATTCTATCTAACACTCTGAAGTGGAAGAAATATTTGCAATTCCGTACAATCTGTATTTAATTTAGTGCTTGTTTATGACAAAATTTCTGCAAATTGGTCTTTCATTATATCACAGTCTTGAAACATCAAGCTTTTGTTTACTTCCTGTGATTTGTAAATATTAACTGCATCCTCAATCCGAGAAATTGAACTTTTAAACGAGTATTTAAACGAGTGTTTCATTTCAATCACCTAAGGTAGTGGTTACAATACAAGTACATAAAACGTGCATTCAAAGCTATTCATTTAATATTTTCAAACAACGGCCACACTTAGCAGAGCTAACAAATAACATTTGTTCGTATTTGTATTCGTATTCCGCCTTTGTACGACTCGATGCAATATTGATAGTCCGAAAATGGTTGATAGCAAAATGATAAACTTCATGCAAGGGATCACAGCGTGAGAGCTTAGCAACTGGACTAATGGGGTACAACATTGCAAGGTATTGAACGTGTTTACGGAATTTAGAGATAATTGAGCATTACTTGCAACCGCAGCAACTAAGCATAATGCTCAAATATAAGGTAGCATATACTTGTTAAAATAACAACGCTTGAATACACATTTCCTTTTAAAACACGTGAACGTGCAAAGCGTTGTATTACAATAATATTTAATGATTTATGCTTAGAACATTTCGATGATAAATTGTAAGTGCAAAAAACAATTGTCATTTAAATGTACTAAACACTGTTCTGATTTTCAAGAAATAGTTTTAATACAAATGCAACTATAGTGCCCAGTAGCGTTTTTTTAACCGAACCAGGACTAAACTAATTATTCCTCATGATTTTGTATGAGTATACAATTGTTGTTTAGTACGTATGTAATGCGACAATCAGTTGGAGCCATCTAAATAATTTTTCTGTACGTCTCGTGTTGAAAAATGAACTGATCGACCAAAGAGAAACTGTCTCGTTATGATAGCAACATGATAAAGTGTATGATAGAATACTTTTAATGAATGGATTACCCCCCCCCCCTCCAAAATTTGTTAAGCATTTTATTTTAACGTTCTTAACCCTGCATTGGTTGCGGTTATATTATATATTTCATTGAATCAAATTACCTCGATAAAACATTCAGGACGATAACTGCCTTGAGTGAAATATCATATCATCTCCATTAAGCATATTCTACCCAGAATTTCTACAATCTTTAAACGAAGATCCCTTGCATCCAATGTTCATCAAAATTTTCTAGACAATTCCTGAGGTCATTCATTTTAGCTCCATCATTTCTGACATGTCGCTTCCGTTATGACTGATATGAAATTATCAAAACGAACAATTGAAGAAACAAAAGAAACCGTACTCTGCAATATTTTGATACACAAATTGAACAAACGCATTACAGTTTACCTTCAAAACAGCGCTCTTTTACCCCTTGAATTGCACCACTGATAGGAGCTGCGACAAGTTGGGGGTCTAAACAACTGATGTTATGGGGATGATATTGTGTTTGTGCGCATTTGTAAACATCAAACCGTTTCGAATGTGGTAAAGGATAATATGAGGTCTATATTGCCACCAAAATGTACATTGTGTTATATAGGATACTTTGAAGGACAACTGTGAAAGCTGAATTATAATGAACCTTTTGTTAATACTCTTTTCATTTGATCCCATATATATATATATCACTCTAAATATATTCTACTATACTCCTATTTCAAATTTATAATAACCTGTGCTTTCATCATATAATGTACACGTGTGGTTACGACGATCATGAACAATACACAAGTCTGAATAAACTATCAGTTTTCTTCTGTTTTGGTCCCTTATAATAATTATTAACTAGACTAATTAATTAGTTTTTATGAAGTTAAATAACATATAGCAAAGGAAAGTAGTTAAAACTGATATCAACAATTACCAAATTATGTGACATGACTTAACGTTCAGCGTTTGCTGCTCTTGACGCCATTTCTATCTTTCTTATTCAAGGAACCATTTGCCTACGACTTTGGTTTTATCAAATAAATCTAGAGAAAATAATATTCCTGCTTTACTAACAATTGCTGCAGGTTAACAAACAAACCATAAACAATACAGCAACAAACATATAATGCCAATATAGTTAACAGTCCTACAATAATGTTTAGTCTACTAAAATGTATAAATTGCCTATATTACTACCGTTGCGTTTTCTCAAGGCAAGAATGAGTCTGCTCTCAACAGTCAATTGTCCTATCCCAAAACTTGTATACTTACTGAAATACATTTTCGATAGATTTTCGGATACTGTCTTCATGATTGTGTAGTTCTTATAAATTGAACCTTTGTGAATAATTGTTTGAACGAAAGTGTAAGAATTTCTGATTGGATTTTCAAAGCAAGTAAGATTGTTCTCAATTGATAAATGTACTATGATCGTTTATGTTGACATATATACCTTATAAGGTTAACATTGGGGATTGACCCTGTATTTCACATCCAAAGAAACGGCGTACTTGATATATTTTATTACTAGTTCCCTCATATCATTACGAAGCAATTCCACGAACAAACGCAATGTAGTTATTGCAAATTGTATTTGCACTGCTTGAATTGATCAATGTAAACACAGTCATATAATCAGACTGAAGTCCAAAGAGTTATCATTCAGTGACACAAAGAAAATGTTATAACTGTCAAAGGTTAAATAAGACCCGTTTAATTTATATTTTGACAGTATTGACAAGTGCCACACTGTAAACGCCCGCTATTACACAATATACAGTTTGTACACATATGCATTATTCTGACTAACAAACGGTTTGTTGCGTGATATAGTGCACTTGACACTTGATGGATATATCCATCAAAAAACATTTTGATTATCTTTTCCTTGTACGTTTTTCTATGACGGAAAACGGCTGTCAATTTAAGACGAGCAAAAGGCATTCGCCAATAGCTTTAGGTGTTTATTCCAATGTGTGTCATGAAATTACGTCAGTGATACACCGACAATCATTGTTTAACAATATTTAAAGCACTTTGGGTTTCCGGGCGGTTGTAAGAGAAACTAATTAGGAATCAGCTCATGCAAGTCTCAGTTCATAAATAAAATGCCCTGATAATAATCAGTCGTTAATTTATCGATTTATTGTGCAGGTCGTCTAAACAACGAGTGTACGACTCGTTAGATCAATAACTGCCGTTAAAAATGCACTATTACTCACTAATAAGATCAAACACATTTAATACAATTGTTTTAACATACCCAAAATGATGAACAAATGTCGAAAACAATGGTTCTTATGAAGGATACCGAGTTTAATTTAAAAGAAATGCGCAGAAAACAGAGTATTTCTACCTCATGAGACCATGGTAAATCGCAGTAAATCTTTAAGCATTGACCAATCATTTAATAATTTTGCGTTTTCAGCTATTAAATACACTGTTATAAAATTGTTAATAGTTATAACTTTTTTCCATAAATGCATTATTTAGTAAGTAGTTGAGAGTGCATCACTCAAAATTTATGTTTGTTTCACGTGTGTATATATTAGTTTTGAATAAGAGTTTCACTTTAACTATTGCCTTTAGGCATTTTAAATTGATCGCGTTATTTTCTGTGTAACGTGACCACTTAAACCATTTGTTTCAACATAAATAAAATGATCGTACGATATGATTATTGATATAAGGCCCCGATAACATGCTCTGGTTTAGCTTTTAAACGATGCTTTTTAAAATGGACTTGAAGTTCCAAAATGATTGTTTGATAACTTTTGTCCGTTGTAACAATTTTCTCTAGAATCCATAAATCTTAGTAGATTGTATTTTTTTAGAATTCAGATACGTTCACAAGGAACAAGAATACTGAACGCGGGATTGATTTCCATTCAGTGCACATGTTTTTATTCAACGAAACAATACATAAATGATCTGTTTACTCCTTCTCTGGAAAAATGCCAGATCTTGCATATTTGTCTTTACCAATTGCCATAATTGAGTGATTTATTGTGTCGTTTGTTGGGATGTTCTTCCTGAAACAAGACAAACAACAGTTAAGTCAAGATCACTTGACAAAAAGCTCACTAAAGGAATAATTTTAGGCTCTGCATTTCTACCGTTCTTTGTAGCTGGTTTTATGAGCGTTACACGAAATGTCGGCAAATAGCTAATTTGTAGTGCTCTTGTGTAGTGATCGTTGACAACACGAACCTACAATACCGACTGTTATCGACGTTTTCGAGAGTAAAATGACGATTAGCGAAATATATGCCAAATGTTTACCCAGCAACAGGACGAAATGACTATGTCTGTAAGTTCGTGTTTAAAGATTCGTAACATTGTTTCACTTTATTAATTTGCTAAACACGACATACTAGCCTATATCAATCTTCAGATTAAATATTCCTTTCCGTTTAGCACGCAGCACATACAACAAAAAAGATGCAGGAGTAAGCTGCAGTCAATTGGTTAGACTCAAGCATATTGGCATGGAAAAATGACAAAAATACCAGATTTTTAGCGCCGCACTGCATTTGAATGCTTGAAAAGAAATAGGTAACCAGTTGGTTTCAATCGCACACATCGATAGAAAAAACTGTAAGAGAAAACTAAGCTTTTTATTTGAAAAAATACACAAACACTCAAACAAGAGATAAAAAGGAATGGTTCCAGTATTTAAATACGTGTGTTAATTTATGGATACCCCTTGAATACGCATTCAATTATAATAAAGATCAATCAAATTATATTGCTTGTTTATCGTGCAAAATTGCACCCATAACCATTCGATTCTGCAAATACACAGGTACTTTGACCACCAGACACTACGTAATGAAAAACGGAAAACCATTTAAGAATCCTTGCTTTGATGATTTTTGGCTGCTTTTGACAAAACTTTATATCTATGTTAATTTCATTTACAATCTAGCAGCCCATTATTTCGGCCAAATTAAATTTATATTTTACATTTGTCTTTGTTTTTCCTGAGCGCAATAATTTTTAATCAACGCTAGCGATACTATAATAAAATTACACTTGCTTGTTTAAATCACCTAGTGAACTTCTGTTTTGGTGACTTTTCAAGCGGGTAACCTAACATTTATTGATTAAAATGTTGATGCTTGTGTAGTCTGTTAGTTGATGTGTGACGTCGTGTGATAATCGTTTAATGTCTGTTAGGTTTAAGCTAGGGCCCCCGAACTTGATCTTTGTTAAATGTTTGGCTACTTGGCTTGATCATGTAGTTTCATTGCATAACATCCATCAAATAAAATAAAAAGTCACCTAAACGCGAAACACACACGGCAACATTTACGGTTCACATCAAATATAATAACCAATTATGAACTTAAACACTGAATGCCTTTAAACAGTAAATCGGGTAAATGTTAGAGAACTTGGTTTATCTCTGTAGTTTACATTGTTGTATTTACATTATTATTGACAACTCTTTGATTGCCATTTTATCTGGTCTGGTCACGTTTTTACTAGAGTTATAAAATCATAGACATAATCTCATGGATATGTTTTTAAATATTCTTCGAATAAACAACATATCAACTTTTTCATACTCATTTCTTATTGACATATCTTACCTTTATGACACTGTTTTAGACAACAACAAAAACGTGTTACATGTTGCCTTCTCTTTTTAATGGAATATTTACGGATGTCTTTTAACGGTCTCCTTACTTCCCTTCAATATAAGCAAATACATCCGTTATTATTTACCCAAGCGGGAACTATTTTGACTACTGTTTTTTGTTTCTTTTATGTTACGCGCAAACATGTTTGCTGTTTCCAAAGGCAATAATCTTCGACCTTCGAGAAAGAAAAATATACAAAGAGTATATTATGTCAATCTGTCTATGAATATATCATTAATACCACTGTGTTGTCCTGAAACAGCCACCAAAATTGAATCGTGACCAGGCATAGACGTCTTTCATTTGCAACTGTCTCGCAAAATGAAATTCTGACTTATCCTCAAATGGACTATGTAATTTCTTTAACCAATAGTAAAGTTCTAGTCAAATAAAAGTGCAAGAGATCCTTTACTCCCACCTCAGATAAGTAGATAAAAAAAATTGACCAAGCTAAAAATTCTTATCTTGCTCACGGGCAAAGATAAACAGGTACCCGTATGTTACTCCTTTTTTATTGTCATCACACAATTACCCCCCTTGTTGAAGACCGTCGTCTGTAGCAACATGGAAAACTTGTCTTGAGGCAATATTTAGAATTCTAATTAATTATTTCTCGCTTCAAATAGCAACATAAAAGGTTTTCACGCTCCATTCAAGAAATAATGCTGCACTCTCCTCAAAACTATTTAAAGTAGGATTTTACTATTAACAAAATCTGAATCACTGCGCGCATATCCATGACAACCACGAATTATCACATATCCATACGCAAATTATTTTCAGTACGCACAAAAAAGTTCCAGCGAAAAAATATATTTTACTTTATTTTGTTTATTTGAGGTGGGAGAAAAAGCATCCACCATAGCCGCTCGTGTTCAGCGGAAACTCGGTAAACCTCGTTTCCTTAAGTCACCCTACGCTCGGGTTGGGATGAACCTATCCTACACTCTCGGCCATGGAAGATACTTATTATCTACTTGATAAATTGGTATCATTTGCCGTGAAGTTGTATTCGTTGCAATATTAAGGACAGTTGAATTTTTTACATGCAAAACAATAAACCTATCAAATAAACTGTAACTGCAAATCAGTAATTGCATTAAAAATTCTATTGTTGAAGAAATATAGGCGATTCCTTCTATGTTCGATAGATGTTTTTGTACGACCGAAATTATGCAGTTGGTTGCGGCATTATATTATCGTTTCAAAGAAAAATTCAACAAATTGATTTAAATAGTTATTGTTAACGTTGTTTCAAGTCACTTCTTCAACAACTGTTGGGTCTTATCATACAAAATATCACCAAAATATTTCTTACATCAACATCTGGTAGGGTAACTTGCTTTAAGAAATGGAGACAACGACCTTTAAACTTCCTCTTTTTGCACTCAAATACACAGACACTAGTAGTCTGTATACTTTGTTATCACTAAATTGCGAAATTCTACAATAAAATTGTGATTACTAACTCGCGTAATGTTACAACAGATCAAGATGTTTCTAGGTGGATTGTATTTTGATGGTTTATTTTGATTGAAATCGAACAGTTTGTTGATATTCTGCTTTTGGAGAATCTGGTTAGGTCGCGTTTTTTAGGGTTAGGGTCAGGGTTGTTAACTAACCCTAACCCATCCAAGCTCCTATCATTGTATAATTGTTTGGATCCTACAGTCTCATGTCTTATAATGACTTGACATACTTTTAACGTAGAATTATTTTAATTTTATAAAACAGTGGTATACCTCTACTTTCAAGACAATAAGGTGATTTCAACACAGGTACATAAATAATTTAAAAGTCACCCGAAATGAATATGAAGAACATTGTTCGAACTCTAAATAATGTTATATTTTCCCTTTTCTATTCATTTTATATAACTATTTGTTAGGTAAAGATAATACATTATTCCAAAGATGCAATATTTGAGATTTAAGAGTTATGTTCTCAGTAGAAATTACGGTCACAATTAAGAAGATGTGATTTGTAGTATATCTACTACACACACAGTCCAAGAATTTAAACTTTTCCACAAATCCGCGCGAGTTTTTAATATTAATCACGGAAGAAGTGGTTACAACACTGATTTATCAAACGTTCATTTCAAATATTCATTCGATTATTTCGACCCAAACAACGGCCACAAAGAGCAGAACCTACAAATTACATCATTAGTATGGGTGTCAGCCTTTGTACGACTCGCTGTAATGTGAATAATTCGGAAATGGCTGATGATAAAAACATTACCAATCCGCAAGGGATCACAGCGTGAGAGCTTAGCAACGTAAGTAACGGACGTTCAAGGCATGGGCAACAGGTGCCTAAACGGAAACTATGGTAGAGCGTATTCCGGCAATTTGGAGATGTTAAGGCAAGCATCACCTGTACTCGCAATATATCACAATTCATAATGTTCAGATATATCGTAGCACAGCATTGTTAAAATAACGCTAGAATAAACATTTGCTTTAAGAAAAGAACTACGTGTTTTCATGATAAAGCGGTACTCTACATCTGAATCGATAACGAGATTGTACCGTTTTAGCGGTTTTATAAAAGATGAACATTTTCCACAACATAAGAAATATAACTGACGAAGACATTGACAGCTTTCATTATTGACGTTATTTGTATTGTGAGTCTAACAAGACATGGAATAGCCAAAAGGAGCGATTCATTTGGGATTAATTAACTTATAAAGTATTACGACTTGAATTTATCCACAGATGTTAGTATGCCCATAAAAGAAGGTAATTGTGTTAAATTATTTTCAAGAGAAAAATAAATCCCCATTCAAACATCAACGCAATTCAAAAGAGTATTAAAGTCGCCTGCAAAAGTATTCTTTCTTTGGTGCCAGATATTTTCTTAAATGTCATAGGTTTTAAGTTATGTTTATTAATAGTGAACAATAAGCTAATAAGGTAAAATCGAAAGTCCAACAACAACAACAACAGCAACAAGAACATCATCAACAACACCAAGAACAACATATACGCAACGATTACTAGTCTAATTTTTCAAACAGTTTACAAAGAATAATACATGAAGCATTTGTGTTCTTTCTAACTGAACATTTAGAATTCAAACGAAAACAAGCAAATTTCTAAGTTATAAATAATCAGACTTAACGTACATCATGTATTCGTGATTGTGAGAAAATCGTGATAAATACATATAGGTATCTGATATACTACATGTAATGTTAAATTTTGATGCCTTGCTAAACTTAATATTTTTGATTCCATTCGAAAATGTGTTGCATTCTGATTATTTTAAAATAAATGTCCGAAAACAGATGGTGTATTTTCACTAAAAAATTGACTTAAATTCAAATTCTTTACTCAAAATAAGTTTTCATAAAATTGAGCCGCCAGACATCCACCATTAAGTAAGAAAAAACAACAAACCATCAGATAAATGGATGTTCAGTACGTATGTTTATGCATCAGTCAGTTAGAGCAAATTAAATGATATTTGTGTACGTATCGTTGTGACAAAGAATCTGATCGACCAGTGTTACTTTATCCGACCATGCTAGGCACAGTATAAACGGGAATTACATAATAATTTGAAGGTATCAAGGTTATTTACGTTTTCTTTACGTAATTACTTAAGTTGGCTACTGACGCTTTCTATTCTACTTCAATCCCTCTTTACCGTAATAATATCAGCAAAATCTACAATATTCTGTCTAAAACGAAGTTCACATCAAGTTAGGTTTAGCAAAATTTAATTTATTTCCCTGACAATTACTTAGGTCAAAACATTTAGTTGAATCATTGCTGACATGTCGTATCAATTATTATTGATATGTCTGTAATAACCCTAACGTACAATTTAATAGAAAGCCGCATGCTTAAATACTTAAAAACACAAAGCGCTCGAAATAATTTCAGTTTAGCTTCTACCCAAACCTATTTTTTTTAATAATTTATAAGATGAATCAATTTTCCAGTGCTACGAGCTGGGACAAGTCGATTGTCTCTAAGGCTTATATTGTAATTTCATGTTGCGATTGACAAATATTATAAATTTCGATGACCACTAACCCCATGATATTAGTATACTATTGAAGGGTAATTGATGATTTATTATATTTCCAACAAAATGCGGCAAATAAACATCAGTTTTTGTTTTGTTTTGCTCTTTCGTTTTTTTTCTGAAATGTTAAGGTGGAATCATACGTAAAATAACCTATTTTGAAATAGTTCAATCCAAAGGAAGCCAAAGTATAATTTCTTCTTTAGTTAATTAGTTTTATTTCTCAAAATATCATTTAAAATAATGTAAACAATAATATCGGATCGCTAGGCAACCAAAATGATTTTACACACAATTTATCAGACACAATGAGACGAATAAGTAAAAAGCACAATTATAATGATACAATTGTAGCTTCTCGCCTAGTTTTATAATGCTCATTAATTTATATATACTACTATTTTATAGTTGGTATACCAGTACGTACACCAAATATAATATATGCGCCTGCAAAAACGTATAAATTATATATGATGTTTTGTTATATCGTAAGAATGCAGATTGATATTTTTCCTAAAGCGAAATTATCGGTCATAAAAAAGAAAACAATGCAAATGCAAATCAATTATTTTATCCAGTTCTTCCAGCTATATGATATAACTTAACATTCACTGTATTTTGCTTTAAACACGATCACTTTAATGGACGTTTAATTGCAAAAAAAACCTGTTCAGCTCACAAAGGCATGACGTCATTGATATTATTTTGACCCAGTACTGTTCGCGTTTTAGTTTGGATTTATCTAATACAACTTCTAAAATCAGTATTTTCAATGTTGCTTTAGTACAAAATGTTACAGGTCAAGAAGCATAACATATACAGGTAAACAACCAACTGTTCTGCAAAAATTACAACAGAGGCGGAAGAAGGAGTCTCACTAGTTATTTGTCCTATCCCACAATTTGTATATGGAACAACTGAATAGTGTTTTCCCTCTGACACTGGTCATGCCTGGTGGGGATGTGTATTTTTAAGTCATTGAACATTGGTGGATAATCGTTGGTACGAAATTATAAGGATTACTGCATGTACTCTCGACGCAAGGATAAGACTGTTCTTATAATACAACTTTAGCCTCGGGTAACTTTCTACCGGGACTAAACTTTTGTTGGTTTCAATTTGTCAAAGCTTGTGGTTATACGTATATTGTATAAATCCTGTATTTTACATCCTGAATAGACTGCATATTTGATTTATAATAGGCGTAGTCACTTTCACTGCATGGATATGGATTACTATCAACACCCGGAAATTACATGAATAAACATATTCTGGAAGTCCTTAAAGTGATCATTAGGGAGTACATTTATGTATAAAAAAGGCTTTCTAAATAACAGTGTCTTTAGTGCAAGAAGACTGCAAACGCCCTCTCATAATCAAGGTCTAAGCCTCATACAGGTTGTACAAATGTGTACTCTTATCCTGAAAAAAATCTGTCTGTTGCGTGCTAAACTGCAATTGACACATTTCGGATATATCCATCAAAATAACTACGATAAATCCCAAGTGTACTTTGTTTCTGTGACGGAATATGAAAGCCAATTCAAGACGGAAATTGCATAATACGTTGACCAATTGCTTGAGGTTTGTTGTCCAATATGTGTCATGAAAAACAGTATTTATAATTCTGTGAACTACCGAAAAGTTGTTAACTTAGAGAAAATACCTATTATACGCTTCATGTAGGTTTTATTAGGAGAGCAAGATGATTTAAACCAAACAATCGAAAAATTATTGATATAAAGTGCAGACCGTCTAAACATGTTATTTGCAATGTCATACTATATGGGTCTTACGTGACCACTTAATTATAGATAATATTAATAAACAAATTAATTCAAAATAAATGTAATGATCGTTTGATATAAGAGTTGATATTAGGCTCTAAATGCCATGTTGTTGTTCACAAGGAGCAGCAATACTTAACGCGGGATTGGTTTCCATTCAGTGAGCAAGTATTTTATTGAACGAAACATGATATAAATTATCTGTTTATTTCTCATCTGGAGGAATGTTTAATCTAATATACTTTTCCTTACAGATTGACAACATTGCGTGATTTA
Source organism: Mya arenaria (assembly GCF_026914265.1). Classification (NCBI taxonomy): domain Eukaryota; kingdom Metazoa; phylum Mollusca; class Bivalvia; order Myida; family Myidae; genus Mya; species Mya arenaria. Next base: position 34,522,615 of record NC_069127.1, on the reverse strand, counting down.
TTATGTCGTTTGTTGTGTAATTTTTGGGATTGCCTTCCCTCCAAAACACAATACATTTTGCGAAGAAAAGAACAAACGACGAAATAAGTTCGCTAAAAAATGTCAATTTCAGGTGGTACGATTCGGCCGTTCTTTTGTAGCTGAGTTTAGGGGTGATATGGCGAAAGTCGTTACACCACATAAAGCTTATTTGTAGTGCTCTAGTTCTGTCATCGCTGTCAACCTGAAACCACGAAATTGTATGTAAAGGAAAAGGGCGAAAACAGATCAAGTGATTTTTGCATTTTCGAGTGAATAATGCAAACAAATACATGCCTATTGTAAAACCATCAACAGGACGAGTGACTTTAATCAGTCAGTTCGTGGTTAAAGTTTTATAGCATTTTTCATCTTACAACAAACCGCCTTATTCCTTTGCTTAACACGACGTTGCGTGTATCCATCTTCAAATCGTTTGTATTTGGTTTCTTTCTTTGTGTTGAGCAATTTATACACCATAGGCAAGTATTATATGGAGCTCATTTGTTACCCGTTTCGTCGACAACGCACCGTGATAATAGTTATAAGGCAGCAGACCCTTATTAAAACGCTTTCCTATCAAGTCAGATTTACATGATTATAGTAGTTCCAAGTTTGCTGGTAAATAATAAATAGTAGTAGTTACCAGATGAACGATATATATGAATCGCTAGGCGATTCGGATGTCGGCAATGTGGTTTGTCCAACAATATTTTAAACATAATGTCAGATAATGGTAATACCATTTTATGGTTAAAACATCAGTAAGCACATTGTAAAATGTGAATTGCATATATTTTGTTATATAAATATGTGTATATGCTGTCGGAGTTTTTTTATGTAAGCCTGCTATTTCAATTATACAATTCTGGAGACACCATATGTTTGTATTCTATTAAGTACAAATACCAATTAACAATGTGTTTGAAAATGCTTCTAAAGAAAAAGGTGACCATTCCTTTTTTAAAAAGTATTCAGTCCACACTTAAAGAAGAGAAGTGTAATAGAAAACTAGCCTTAGATATATTCGCTTTCTTGTTTAAATTGAATAAAAAACGTTTTTTCAATCAAGCAAGTTCATACAAACAAGATATAAAACCAGGGACGGGTGACCGATATGACGTAAGAGAGTGCGCTTTGTATGGTCGCACTTTTAGAACAAGAGTTTCCTTCTCTTATATAGACTCTAAACATTTACAGGGGGATGGGTCAATTCCCAGCACGATTTGGCTACTTTAAATCTAAAAAGGGCATTTAATTGTAAGTTGTGTATAAATTCCACGCCATACTGTCAAATGTTCATTTGAATATAAATTATGATTTTATTTGATGTATTATTTTTAGTGGGAAGGAAGGGCGGGTGGACTGCACTTGCTCCATATGAATCTGCAAGTGAAAGTAGTTCATGAAGAAAATATAAGAGGACAATGTAATTACCTTGTTTGACTATCATGCAAACTTTAAATTACGTCCATTACAGTTGAATTCTACAGTTACACTGGTATTTCAGCTGTCAGATACTACGTAACGAAGAGGAAACATCCTGAACGAACTAATAATGAATCACATAAGGAGTGCTGGTTCAATCATTGGATCTAATTTATGTCGTACTTTATGATATAATTTCAATATAATAAAAAAGGTTTTTCCTCACTGATTGGTTATAATTTAAAATAAATAAAAACAATCTATCTTTTCATTTTTTGTCTTCTTTTTGTTTTGTTTTGAAATCAAATGTTAAATGACCGCTTTCAAAAATAGAATCTCAAAAAGCTTATGATATTGAAAATTTTCTTTCCCTACATATCAAACCTTTTCATACAATTTTAAAGAAGATTGTAGGATCACAAACCAACAAAAAACAATTCGTGGAACAAGACAACTGGACGCGGGATTAATTTCCATTCAGTGCGCGTGTGTTTATGCGAAGAAACAACAAATACATGATCTGTTTACTTCTCAGCCGGAAAAATGCCAATTTGGTATTTTGTTCTTATATATTGACAACTTTGAGTGATTTATTGTGGCGTTTATTGTGCAAAGGTTTTTCCAGGGAATGAACTTCTCGAACGACCAGAACAAGCCACAAAATAAATTTACTAAATGATGTCATTTTCAGGTGAAACATTTCTAGATGGAAAAGACGACAAATAGATACTTTGTGTTGGTTTCGTCTTGTCATCAATGCCAACATAAAACCATACACCCTGACAAAATGGAAAAGGGCGTAAACGGATCAAACAAATGTTTCTTTTGCAAGTTGATACTGCCATCGAGAACACAAATGTTGCTTTTGCAGGTGGATACTTCCAACGAGAAAAAAAACAACTTATGTCAAATGTATGCCCGCAGTCAAGACAAAATGACTTTAATCAGACGTTTCGTGTTTAAAACTTTCTATCATTGTTTTCCTTTAATGCGTCGACTTATTGCTCTTCTAAACACCAAATTACCTTAATCTACCTTCAGATCGATTATGTTTCCCTTTTTTTCGCCCCGCAATTCATACACCACAAAGATGCTAAATGGGCTGGATCCAGTTTGTTTAACCAAAGCGTATTCATTGACAAACATTTATCCGTCTTTTGACAACGCATAAATTTACTAGCCTGTGTATGTTCAGGCGGCAAACCGTATTAATACCCGTTCCCACCAAGCCTCAATCACATGATTACAGTCTTTGCAAGTCTAATAGTAAATGAAGTAATAAACAAGTTACCCGATATACCGCTATTTGCTAGGCGTTATCAATAAATGCAAATGGATTTGCTTTGTCAAACAATCGGTTTAAACAGAATATGTCCGATGATGGTGATATTTTTCTTACGATTATGTTTGTCTTACAATTTGTAAGTATGCACTCCGTTACAGTAATGCTATTCAGAAAAACAGTATATATGCCATGTACAATATGTACAATCATCTTATTTTAATACCATTGTGTTTAAAAATGCCTTAAAGGAAACGTGTCACAAACGAACAAAAAGGCAAACCCTTAATGAACCCTTAAAGAATCCAATAAACCTTGTCGGTTCAATCATTGTATCTTATGTATGTCGTATTTTCATACAATATACCTCAAGGTTGTTTATATTACAAAAACTGGTTTAATTACTGTAAAGGAGAAGTCACAAAATGAAAATAAAATAGCATTGGTAATATCCACTGAAGCTTAAGGCTCATCTAATAGAAATTCTCAACTTCTGTACATTAACAACGAATCACTTTGTACGGCTGTAATGTACTGTAAACGTTCAATGACGAAACTATGTCCGCGTGGGCGCATGTATGATATGCAATGTCTTTTAAAGGATTGCCCTTGAAGCTCAAGACAGTTTCTGTTTTGATCTTCCCACTTGTTAAACATATCTGCGCACTACTCTTTTTGTACCTGCGCACCGCCGTCCTGAAAGCCAAAGTGACGTACTGCACTTCGCCGATAATGCCATTATCTGTCTTGTCGTCAGGACAGTCCTGCTTGTGGCAATCAAAGACTTAATCCATCTTTCTGTGGTATCATGTAGCTCGCTCTTACACAGTATTTCATGACTGTTCGTTACTCTGTCCGCTGCTATATTCGGTGCTTTGTTCGCTTGATGACGTCCCCATTTCTACTCAAGCGATTTCTTCCTTTGGTTCAAACAATTCATTAATATTAAACGTTGACATTGTTGTGACACCATGTAAACTTGCACGATAAAACAGCGCTCAATAATGCATATCTAGCGTTAATAGCAGTGGGAACAATTTGGATATCGTGAATAAGTCAATGTTATCCATATTGATGGTTAAATACTATAATAAATAGCTTCGGACGTCACCATTTTGCAATATACAATCAGTGGAAGAACTTTTTGTCTGCACCTCGTTAGGCATAAACATCCGTTAATATTTTGCCAAACGACAACCATCTGCTTTTCATTCGTTTTAAATTACGCCCAAACATGTTTATTACGATTAGCAATGTGGCATCATTTCTCAAAGGACATACTCTTCAATCAAATAATTCAATCTACTATAGGAGCCAAACTCAATGTTACATCAATTGACATGTGAATATTTCTTGCAAATCTCTGTCTTGCCCTCAAACAGCTGCCAAAATTGCATCCAGACCAGGCAAAAACGTTATTCATTTGCAACTGTTGTGAAAAATCTACTTCTGACTTATCCTCAAATGGACTATGTAATATCTGTAACAAAGAGCTCTAGTCTGATAAAAATGCAAGCGATCCTTGTCTAGTTGATGAATTGATATCATTTGCCGTTGCAGTATCAAGGGCATTTGCGTTGTTTACAAGCAAAATAAAAGACCGGTTAAAATGCTGCAATCGAATCAGTCATTCATCTGTTTTGAAGAGGAATACAAATTGGCAATTCCGTCAATTCTAGTACGAACAAGTGGTGCTTGTTTATGACCGAATTTCTGATGTGTCATCTTGCGTTTTATCATTGTCTATACTTTCTAGTAACATTCATTTTTTATCTACCATGGATTCTTATCTTACAATATCACACCAAAATACTATTTATGTTCGACACAAACGATATTACAGCAATTGTATAATATTTAAAAGAGATTTTAGATTTGTTTGAGAAATTTGGTTCAATTTCTTTTCCTCCTTTTCTATTCAGAATCCAGCTAAATCCATTTCATTACATTTTAACTACAACTTGCAATACTTATAATTATGCCAATTAAAACTAGTACATTATTGGATGCACTGTTTTGGGATTTTGAGAGTTATGTTTTCAGCAGAAATTACTGTAATTATTGACTGGTTTTGAACATGTAAGCCGAGTAAGTGAATTCATACAGGAGCAACTCAGCGCGAGTATTTATTGTCAATCACTAAAGTTGTGGGTACAACACAGTTACATTAAATATGCATTTAAAAGTATTAAATCGACCTCTTTGATTCCAATAATGGCCAAAATTGGTAAAGCCCTCACATAAAATAGATTGTCTAGTTTTAGTACGACTGAATGCAATATTATGAGTCAGACAATGGTTGATGGGAGGAGGATAACCTCCTCGCAAGGGATGACAGTGTGAACGCTTAGCAACATTAAGTCGATGCCACAATTCAAAATAGTGTACACATGTCCCGGCAATTTTGCAACAGATGGAACTGAGGTAAAAGACATTCTCAGTCGGTGCCGTACTGCAAAATGTTGATAAAACATGTCCCGGCAATTGTTACACGTTTGGATCAACATTACTAGCAGCCGCGGTAATGCTCAGATATAAGGTAGCTTATACCTGATGAATACGCAAGGATAACCATTTGCTTTGAAAAAGATGTTCTTGTGGATAGTAATGTAATATACGTTCTGTACAACTTAATTGATCTAGAAGATTGTTATGTTTGTGCGGTTTTATAAAAGTTTAAAATGACGTAAGCATTTTACTCAACATGGGAAATATTATTGAAAAAGACACTTACAGATTAAGGATTTGGGGAGACTTCTATGCTATGTCCAAAATTTATCCTTTTCAATGTCGTTACTTGTATTATAAGTCTAACATCATTTTATTGAATAGCCAAATGCTACATTGCATTTGGGATTAATACATTCATAAAGTATTACGACTTGACTGTATTCACAAAATTAAATAAGCTCATAAAAGACGGCAATATATTGAAAAATAAATTCCTTTTTCAAACATCAATGATATTCAAAAGAGTAAAAAGTCATCCGTTAAATTATTCATTATTTAGTGCGATATTTGTTTAATGTTATCGGTGGTGTTGGGAATCGGACAGAAAAAATACTATCGATAATTGGTTTATGAAACCGATGAATGATCAATTATTAATCGATTTAATCATTATTTAATTATATTTGGTCATCATATTAAAGCTGCACTCTCACTGATTGAACGTTTTGACAACTTTTTTTATCTTGAAACAAGCAGTATTTTGCGTAAATATCTGAAAACCGGTAATAAAATACTGGAGACAAAAGATCAGATCTCATACTTTCATATATCCTCTCTAAAATTAATGTTGTATGCATTTTTCTTAAACCGTTAGTAACGGTTTAAGCCATAAAACATTAAATTTGGAATGGAAATATGAAAATCTGTGATCTGATCTTTTGTCAACAGTCTTTCATTACTGGTTTGCAGATATTTACGCAAAAAATTGATTATTCCAAGACAAAAAATAAAAAAAAGCTAGAAAAACGGTAAATCTGTGATATTGCAGATTTAGGGATTACAGATACAGTACATGCCCCAGTTTTAAGCACCAGTGTTCCCTTACAATATTGTTTGTATAGATTACATTATTTATTCAGAACGCGACTATCTTTTAGTGATTACAAGTTACCTTTACATAACATAAATATTTATGCAAATAGCTACAGAAACAAGCTCAGTAGCAAAAAGTTTAAACATAAATCCGGTTTAGTGGCACTGGGCAAACGCCAAAGACATAGAACACAAAATCACATACAAAAAACATAGAAGAACAGCACAAAACTCCTTAAACAGCACAGTGCATACATACTATATATATATATATATATATATATATATATATATATATATATATATATATATATATATATATATATAAAAGGTATGTTTATCAAGAATTGGAACAGCTCCACGGCTTGGAACCACAGGCTCTAATTTTTGTCTTACATTTAGTATTGTAAACATGTGTAAAATGAACACAAAGAAAGATATCAATATTATTTCTTTTAAGTAGCTGGATATTTTATATGTCTAACAAGAACATTTTATTTCAGAACACTGAGAAAATTAAATTCTTACATGATAAGAAGTAAACGGTACCATGTTTTAAGAATCACTTTTAAATCACAAACATGAGAAGTAGAGGACCACTCCTTTAGCAGTTAAATAATAAAAAAAAATGTAATAAGGTATTGTAAAGGCTTACTGAATTCATAAGAATATGACTAGATAACTTATATAGAAACACTTCAACATTAACTAGCATTGACCAGAAAAAGAAAATAAGTAGCGGTTACGTTCCTTGTGTCTATACTCGATTGTTCAAAATTCACTATCGATTGTCGCCGACGTAAGCCTTTCCGATCAATTGTCGATTATAATCGATCGTCGGTACAACACTAGTTATCTGCCTAAGTTATGTTTATTGATAATACAATAGAAGCTTCGAAGATCCATAACAACAATAGAAATCAACAAATGCACAACAATTACTTTTATAATTATTCATATATATTACAAAATAAAAACATGAACCATTTTTGACATTCAGAATTCTAAGCAAATATATTGATACAGCTATAAAACAAGACTAAGCATAAATGTTTTATTCGCGAGTTACATTGTGATGCTTGGTTATATATTTTGACCCCATTTGAATGGTTATTGCAAACTGATTTCATAAATGTCAAATAAATGTCAGAAAATAAAGAGTTTGTAGTTTATTACCTAAAATCGAACGTAAAAATGCCTACTTTTTAATCTTCAAAGGCCTTAAAACCTGGCATTTTCGCATAGTCTTGTTTTACTCAAATACCCTTTTCGAATAATTCCAAATTAATATAAGGTCGCCAGACATCCGAAGTTTACATTTATGTAAATTGGAAACCCTAAGTAAAATCACATACAATCAGATAAATCGAAATGAAACAGACACTTGTCTAATGACTTGCATACGCAGGAACTCGTTGACAGGTATGATAACTGGCTTCAGACAGACGCGTGCTAGAGTTTCAATACGGCACTGATGGCGAGTGTTAATTTTAATTTCACAGCAAACATATTCCATTACATAACTGAAAAATGCTTTACCACACGTAATTAAGAATTCCTTAATCAAAATTAGATTTTGGCATGATAAGCTGCACGTCACTTATACAGTAAATAAATCAATATGTAAGAGGGCCGTGGTGACATTCCAGTAGTGGCCTGTCAGCAAATGATTTTAAGAAACATATGAATATAAGTTGTATAGAAGATATATCGCTAATCGCTAAGCGATTCGAATGTCGGCAATGTGGTTTGTCCAACACTAGTTTAAACATAACATGTCTGATATTTGTGCTATTAATATTCACAATTATAGCATCAGTAGCAAGTTGTAAAATGTGCATTGCATATACTTTGTTATATAAATGTTTCGTCGGAGTTCTTTATGTAAGCCCGCTATTTCATTATTGTTATTTGGAGACACAATGTGTTTGTATTCTATGAAGTACAATTACCGAGTGTTATTATCAATGCATTTGGAAATGTTTTAAAAAAGGTCATCATTTTATTTAAATAGTCTTCAGTCCACCTTTAAAGTAGAGAAGAGAAAAAGAAAACTAGCCTCAGATATTTTTTCGGATAAGGTTTATTTATTAGAATAAAAAAGTGATTTCAAACAAGTAAGTTCAAACGAACTAGATATATAACTAGGCGCGGGTGATGAAAACCACGTAAGCATGTGCGCACTTTATGGTCGCACATTTTGGACAAGGGTTCCCTTCTCTGAAATGGGCTCTAAACATATAAAGGGGGAATGGGTCAACTCCCATGAACTATTTGACTATTTCAGTCTAAAATTAGCATTTCAGTGTAAATTTTGTATAAATTCCTTACCATACTGTCAAATGTTCATATGAATATAAATTATGATTTTATTTGATGTATTTATTTTAGTGGGAAGGAAGTGAGGGTGGAGTGCACTTGGCTCCATATGAATCAAGTGAAAGTAGTTCATGAAGAAAATATAAGAGGACAATGTAATTATCTTGTTTGACTATCTCGCAATCTTTAAGTTACACCCACTACAATTTATTTCTACAGTTACAGTGGTAGTTCAGCTGCCAGACACTTCGTAATGAAGAGGAAACATCCTGAACGAACTATTAATTAATCCCATAAGGAGTGCCGGTTCAATCATTGGATCTAATTTATATCGTACTTTACGTAAACGATAACTCACGGTAGCTTAGAGAATGTATTGTTTTCTCATTAAAAGTTTTAAAAACGATGGCATCTGGAGAGGTCACGAGATAAAAATACATTTATTATGTGTTAATACTTTTTATTATTGCCTGTGGTATTTCGAAAAAAGGCTTTTTTCTCTTCCAATCAAGCATATTCATTTAAAAGCATTCATTTGACCCCTTTAATTTAAACAATAGCCTATTTGTTTGTATGACTCAATGCAATATTAATAATTCAAAAATGGTTGATGGCAACAGGAAAACCTCCACGAAAGCGATGACAGTGTGAAAGCTCAGCAAAAGGCGTTAGCAATTTTGGCAAGAGGGTGTCACATCGTAAGATATTGATTGAACTTGACTCGGCATTTTGTTGTTGTTAGTGCATCACTTGCATCCCCAAAACATAACGCAATATCTAAGTATAATGCTTAGATATAGAGTAGATATCCATTTACTTGAAAAATGGTGTACGTGCAAATTTTCATGTTCAAGCGGTGTTTCTATACAACAAATTTGATAAGAAAATTGTAACATTTATGAGGTTTTATTAAAGGTGAAATAATTGGAAAACTTACCTCAACACTGGAAATATTATTGACAAAGACAATTACACGTTTAGAGGAGGATTTACGAGATATTTTTATGTTCTTTATTTAACATTTTCGATGGCGTTATTTGAATTGTCAGTGTTACTGCATTTTATGGAATGAGAAAAAGGTACAATGCGTTTGAGATTAATTGATATATAAAGTATTAGAACTTGAATGTATTCACAGAATTTAGTTAGGCCATGAAAAACATTAAGTGTGTTATATTATTCAGAGGAGAAAATTAAACTACTTCAAACATTACCGCAATTCATACGGGTATAAATAACTCAGGGCAAATTACTTATTATTCGATGAATTATTTTTTATAAGCGTCATTGGTTTCCGCTCTGTGTATTGAATATTCAACAAAAGCTTCGAAGTTGTATTAACCAATTACTTCATTATTCAAAATAGGTGAACCATGTGCGTATTTGAAAACAGCACATTAGAAAACAGCATATTATTTACATTAAAAAAACAAACAAAAAAAACGTCTCGCTTAAGTTACAGCGTATGGCCATTGACAAATATCAATGTAAATCCTTGCTAACCCCATGATATAATTTCAGTATAATAAAAAAGGTTTTTCCTCACTGATTGGTTATGATTTAAAATAAATAAAAACAATCTATGTTTTCATTTTTTGTCTTCTTTTATTTTGTTTTGAAATCAGATGTTTAATGACCGCTTTCAAAAATAGAATCTCAAAAAGCTTATGATATTGAACATTTTCTTTTCCTACATATCAAACCTTTTCATACAATTTTAAAGAAGATTGTAGGATCACAAGGCAACAAAAACAATTCATGGAACAAGACAACTGGACGCGGAATTAATTTCCATTCAGTGCGCGTGTGTTTATGCGAAGAAACAACAAATACATGATCTGTTTACTTCTCAGCCGGAAAAATGCCAATTTGGTATTTTTTTCTTACATATTGACAACTTTGAGTGATTTATTGTGGTGTTGATTGTGCAAAGGTTTTTCCAGGGAATGAACGTCTCGAACGACCAGAACAAGCCACAAAATAAATTTACTAAATGATGTCATTTTCAGGTGAAACATTTCTAGATGGAAAAGACGACAAATATATACTTTGTGTTGGTTTCGTCTTATCATCAATGTCAACATAAAACAATACATCCTGACAAAATGGAAAAGAGCGTAAACGGATCAAACAAATTTTCTTTTGCAAGTGGATACTGCCAACGAGAACACAAATGTTGCTTTTGCAGGTGGTTACTGCCAACGAGAAAAAACAACAAAAAACTTATGTCAAATGTATGCCCGCAGTCAAGACAAAATGACTTTAGTCAGACGTTTCGTGTTTAAAACTTTCTATCATTGTTTTCCTTTAATGCGTCGACTTATTGCTCTTCTAAACACCAAATTACCTTAATCTACCTTCAGATCGATTATGTTTCCCTTTTTTCGCCCCGCAATTCATACACCACAAAGATGCCAAATGGGCTGGATCCAGTTTGTTTAACCAGAGCGTATTCATTGACAAACATTTATCCGTCTTTTGACAACGCATAAATTTACTAGCCTGTGTATGTTCAGGCGGCAAACCGTATTAATACCCGTTCCCATCAAGCCTCAATCACATGATTACAGTCTTTGCAAGTCTAATAGTAAATGAAGTAATAAAAAAGTTACCCGATATACCGCTATTTGCTAGGCGTTATCAATAAATGCAAATGGATTTGCTTTGTCAAACAATCGGTTTAATCAGAATATGTCCGATGATGGTGATATTGTTATAACGATTATGTTTGTCTTACAATTTGTAAGTACGCACTCCGTTACAGTAATGCTATTCAGAAAAACAGTATATATGCCATGTACAATATGTACAATCATCTTATTTTAATACCATTGTGTATAAAAATGCCTTAAAGGAAACGTGTCACAAACGAACAAAAAGGCAAACCCTTAATGAACCCTTAAAGAATCCAATAAACCTTGTCGGTTCAATCATTGTATCTTATGTATGTCGTATTTTCATACAATATACCTCAAGGTTGTTTATATTACAAAAACTGGTTTAATTACTGTAAAGGAGAAGTCACAAAATGAAAATAGCATTGGTAATATCCACTGAAGCTTAAGGCTCATCTAATAGAAATTCTCAACTTCTGTACATTAACAACGAATCACTTTGTACGGCTGTAATGTACTGTAAACGTTCAATCACGAAGCTTTGTCCGCGTGGGCGCATGTATGATATGCAATGTCTTTTAAAGGATTGCCCTTGAAGCTCAAGACAGTTTCTGTGTTGATCTTCCCACTTGTTAAACATATCTGCGCACTACTCTTTTTGTACCTGCGCACCGCCGACCTAAAAGCCAAAGTGACGTACTGCACTTTGCCGATAATGCTATTATCCGTCTTCTCGACAGGACTGTCCTGCTTGTGGCAATCAAAGACTTAATCCATCTTTCTGTGGTATCATGTAACTCGCTCTTACACAGTATTTCATGACTGTTCGTTACTCTGTCCGCTGCTTTATTCGGTGCTTTGTTCGCTTGATGACGTCCCCGTTTCTACTCAAGCGATTTCTTCCTTTGGTTCAAACAATTCATTAATATTAAACGATGACATTGTTGTGACACCATGTAAACTTACACGATAAAACAGCGCTAAATAATGCATATCTAGCGTTAATAGCAGTGGGAACAATTTGGATATCGTGAATAAGTCAATGTTATCCATATTGATAGTTAAATACTATAATAAATAGCTTCGGACGTCACCATTTTGCAATATACAATCAGTAGAAGAACTTTTTGTCTGCACCTCGTTAGGCATAAACATCCGTTAATATTTTGCCAAACGACAACCATCTGCTTTTCATTCGTTTTAAATTACGCCCAAACATGTTTATTACGATTAGCAATGTGGCATCATTTCTCAAAGGACATACTCTTCAATCAAATAATTCAATCTACTATAGGAGCCAAACTCAATGTTACATCAATTGACATGTGAATATTTCTTGCAAATCTCTGTCTTGCCCTCAAACAGCTGCCAAAATTGCATCCAGACCAGGCAAAAACGTTATTCATTTGCAACTGTTGTGAAAAATCTATTTCTGACTTATCCTCAAATGGACTATGTTATATCTGTAACAAAGAGCTCTAGTCTGATAAAAATGCAAGCGATCCTTGTCTAGTTGATGAATTGGTATCTTTTGCCGTTGCAGTATCAAGGGCATTTGCGTTGTTTACAAGCAAAATAAAAGACCGGTTAAAATGCTGCAATCGAATCAGTCATTCATCTGTTTTGAAGAGGAATACAAATTTGCAATTCCGTCAAGTCTAGAACGAACAAGTGGTGCTTGTTTATGACCGAATTTCTGATGTGTCATCTTGCGTTTCATCATTGTCTATACTTTCTAGTAACATTCATTTTTTATCTACCATGGATTCTTATCTTACAATATCACACCAAAATACTATTTATGTTCGACACAAACGATATTACAGCAATTGTATAATATTTAAAAGAGATTTTAGATTTGTTTCAGAAATTTGGTTCAATTTCTTTTCATCCTTTTCTATTCAGAATCCAGCTAAATCCATTTCATTACATTTTAACTACAACTTGCAATACTTATAATTATGCCAATTAAAACTAGTACATTATTGGATGCACTGTTTTGGGATTTGAGAGTTATGTTTTCAGCAGAAATTACTGTAATTATTGACTGGTTTTGAACATGTAAGCCGAGTAAGTGAATTCATACAGGAGCAACTCAGCGCGAGTATTTATTGTCAATCACTAAAGTTGTGGGTACAACACAGTTACATTAAATATGCATTTAAAAGTATTAAATCGACCTCTTTGATTCCAATAATGGCCAAAATTGGTAAAGCCCTCACATAAAATAGATTGTCTAGTTTTAGTACGACTGAATGCAATATTATGAGTCGGACAATGGTTGATGGGAGGAGGATAACCCCCTCGAAAGGGATGACAGTGTGAACGCTTAGCAACATTAAGTCGATGCCACAATTCAAAATAGTGTACACATGTCCCGGCAATTTTGCAACAGATGGAACTGATGTAAAAGACATTCTCAGTCGGTGCCGTACTGCAAAATGTTGATAAAACATGTCCCGGCAATTGTTACACGTTTGGATCAACATTACTAGCAGCCGCGGTAATGCTCAGATATAAGGTAGCTTATACCTGATGAATACGCAAGGATAACCATTTGCTTTGAAAAAGATGTTCTTGTGGATAGTAATGTAATAAAAGTTCTGTATAACTTAATTGATCTAGAAGATTGTTATGTTTGTGCGGTTTTATAAAAGTTTAAAATGACGGAAGCATTTTACTCAACATGTGAAATATTATTGAAAAAGACACTTACAGATTAAGGATTTGGGGAGACTTCTATGCTATGTCCAAAATTTATCCTTTTCAATGTCGTTACTTGTAACATCATTTTATTGAATAGCCAAATGCTACATTGCATTTGGGATTAATACATTCATAAAGTATTACGACTTGACTGTATTCACAAAATTAAATAAGCTCATAAAAGACGGTAATATATTGAAAAATAAATTCCTTTTTCAAACATCAATGATATTCAAAAGAGTAAAAAGTCATCCGTTAAATTATTCATTGTTTAGTGCGATATGTGTTTAATGTTATCGTTGGTGTTGGGAATCGGACAGAAAAAATACTATCGATAATCGGTTTATGAAACCGATGAATGATCAATTATTAATCGATTTAATCATTATTTAATTATATTTGGTCATCATATTAAAGCTGCACTCTCACAGATTGAACGTTTTGACAACTTTTTTTATCTTGGAACAAGCAGTATTTTGCGTAAATATCTGAAAACCGGTAAAATACTGGAGACAAAAGATCAGATCTCATACTTTCATATATCCTCTCCAAAATTAATGTTGTATACATTTTTCTTAAACCGTTAGTAACGGTTAAAGCCATAAAACATTAAATTTGGAATGGAAATATGAAAATCTGTGATCTGATCTTTTGTCAACAGTCTTTCATCACTGGTTTGCAGATATTTACGCAAAAAAATTGGTAATTCCAGGACAAAAAATAAAAAAGCTAGAAAAACGGTAAATCTGTGATATTGCAGATTTAGTATTACAGATACAGTACATGCCACAGTTTTAAGCACCAGTGTTCCCTTACAATATTGTTTGTAGATTTCTTTGTATAGATTACATTATTTATTCAGAACGCGACTATCTTTTAGTGATTACAAGTTACCTTTACATAACATAAATATTTATGCAAATAGCTACAGAAACAAGCTCAGTAGCAAAAAGTTTAAACATAAACCCGGTTTAGTGGCACTGGGCAAACGCCAAAGACATAGAACACAAAATCACATACAAGAAACTGCTGTTCTTCTATGTTTCTTGTATATATAAAAGGTATGTTTATCAAGAATTGGAACGGCTCCACGGCTTGGAACCACAGGCTCTAATTTTTGTCTTACATTTAGTATTGTAAATATGTGTAAAATGAACACAAAGAAATATATCAATATTATTTCTTTTAAATAATCAGTCAGTAACAAGTACAACAGGTAGCTGGATATTTTATATGTCTAACAAGAACATTTTATTTCAGAAAACTGAGAAAATTAAATTCTTACATGATAAGAAGTAATCGGTACCATGTTTTAAGAATCACTTTTAAACCACAAACATGAGAAGTAGAGGACCACTCCTTTAGCAGTTAAATAATAAAGAAAATATGTAATAAGGTATTGTAAAGGCTTACTGAATTGATAAGAATATGACTAGATAACTTGATATAGAAACACTTCAACATTAACTGGCATTGACCAGAAAAAGAAAATAAGTAGCGGTTACGTTCCTTGTTTCTATACTCGATTGTTCAAAATTCACTATCGATTGTCGCCGACTTAGGCCTTTCCGATCAATTGTCGATTATAATCGATCGTCGGCACAACACTAGTTATCTGTCTAAGTTATGTTTATTGATAATACAATAGAAGCTTCGAAGGTCCATAACAACAATAAAAATCAACAAATGCACAACAATTACTTGTATAATTGTTCATATATATTACAAAATAAAAACATAAACCATTTTTGACATTCAGAATTCTCAGCAAATATATTGATACAGCTATAAAACAAGACTAAGCATAAATGTTTTATTCGCGAGTTACATTGTGATGCTTGGTTAGCCATATATTTTGGCCCCATTTGAATGGTTATTGCAAACTGATTTCATAAATGTCATATAAATGTCAGAAAATAAAGAGTTTGTTGTTTATTACCTAAAATCGAACGTAAAAATGCCTAATTTTTAATCTTCAAAGGCCTTAAAACCTGGCATTTTCGCATAGTCTTGTTTTACTCAAATACCCTTTTCGAATAATTCCAATTTAATATAAGGTCGCCAGACATCCGAAGTTTACATTTATGTAAATTGGAAACCCTAAGTAAAGCTACAGACAATCAGATAAATCGAAATGAAACAGACACTTGTCTAATGACTTGCATACGCAGGAACTCGTTGACAGGTATGATAACTGGCTTCAGACAGACGCGTGCTAGAGTTTCAATACGGCACTGATGGCGAGTGTTAATTTTAATTTAACAGCAAACATATTCCATTACATAACTGAAAAATGCTTTACCACACGTAATTAAGAATTCCTAAATCAAAATTAGATTTTGGCATGATAAGCTGCACGTCACTTATACACTAAATTAATCAATATGTAAGAGGGCCGTGGTGAAATTCCAGTAGTGGCCTGTCAGCAAATGATTTTAAGAAACATATGAATATAAGTTGTATAGAAGATATATCGCTAATCGCTAAGCGATTCGAATGTCGGCAATGTGGTTTGTCCAACACTAGTTTAAACATAATATGTCTGATATTGGTGCTATTAATATTCACGATTATAGCATCAGTAGCAAGTTGTAAAATGTGCATTGCATATACTTTGTTATATAAATGTTTCGTCGGAGTTCTTTATGTAAGCCCGCTATTTCATTATTGTTATTTTGGAGACACAATGTGTTTGTATTCTATGAAGTACAATTACCGAGTGTCATTATCAATGCATTTGGAAATGTTTTAAAAAAGGTCATCATTTTATTTAAATATCCTTCAGTCCACCTTTAAAGTAGAGAAGAGAAATAGAAAACTAGCCTCAGATATTTTTCGGATAAGTTTTATTTATTAGAATAAAAAAGTGATTTCAAACAAGTAAGTTCAAACGAACTAGATATAAAACTAGGCGCGGGTGACGAAAACCACGTGTGCGCACTTTATGGTCGCACATTTTGGACAAGGGTTTCCTTCTCTGAAATGGGCTCTAAACATATAAAGGGGGAATGGGTCAACTCCCTTGAACGATTTGGCTATTTCAGTCTAAAATTAGCATTTCAGTGTAAAGTTTGTATAAATTCCTTACCATACTGTCAAATGTTCATATGAATATAAATTATGATTTTATTTGATGTATTATTTTTAGTGGGAAGGAAGTGAGGGTGGAGTGCACTTGGCTCCATATGAATCAAGTGAAAGTAGTTCATGAAGAAAATATAAGAGGACAATGTAATTATCTTGTTGACTATCACGCAAACTTTGAGTTACACCCACTACAATTTATTTCTACAGTTACAGTGGTAGTTCAGCTGCCATACACTACGTAATGAAGAGGAAACATCCTGAACGAACTATTAATTAATCCCATAAGGAGTGCCGGTTCAATCATTGGATCAAATTTATATCGTACTTTACGTAAACGATAACTCACGGTAGTTTAGAGAATGTATTGTTTTCTCATTAAAAAATCAAATCAGCACATTGTAATAAACGAAAGTTTTAAAAACGATGGCATCTGGAGAGGTCACGAGATAAAAATACATTAATTATGGGTTAATACTTTTTATTATTGCCTGTAGTATTTCGAAGAAGGCTTTTTTTCTCTTTCAATCAAGCATATTTATTTAAAAGCATTCATTTGACCCCTTTAATTAAAACAATAGCCTTTTTGTTTGTATGACTCAATGCAATATTAATAATTCAAAAATGGTTGATGGCAACAGGAAAACCTCCACGAAAGCGATGACAGTGTGAAAGCTCAGCAAAAGGCGTTAGCAATTTTGGCAAGAGGGTGTCACATCGTAAGATATTGATTGAACTTGACTCGGCATTTTGTTGTTGTTAGTGCATCACTTGCATCCCCAAAACATAACGCAATATCTAAGTATAATGCTTAGATATAGAGTAGATATCCATTTACTTGAAAAATGGTGTACGTGCAAATTTTCATGTTCAAGCGGTGTTTCTATACAACAAATTTGATAAGAAAATTGTAACATTTATGAGGTTTTATTAAAGGTGAAATAATTGGAAAACTTACCTCAACACTGGAAATATTATTGACAAAGACAATTACACGTTTAGAGGAGGATTTACGAGATATTTTTATGTTCTTTATTTAACATTTTCGATGGCGTTATTTGAATTGTCAGTGTTACTGCATTTTATGGAATAAGAAAAAGGTACAATGCGTTTGAGATTAATTGATATATAAAGTATTAGAACTTGAATGTATTCACAGAATTTAGTTAGGCCATGAAAAACATTAAGTGTGTTATATTATTCAGAGGAGAAAATTAAACTACTTCAAACATTACCGCAATTCATACGGGTATAAATAACTCAGGGCAAATTACTTATTATTCGATGAATTATTTTTTATAAGCGTCATTGGTTTCCGTTCTGTGTATTGAATATTCAACAAAAGCTTCGAAGTTGTATTAACCAATTACTTTATTATTCAAAATACGTGAACCATGTGCGTATTTGAAAACAGCACATTAGAAAACAGCATATTATTTACATTAAAAAAACAAACAAAAAAACGTCTCGCTTAAGTTACAGCGTATGGCCGTTGACAAATATCAATGTAAATCCTTGCTAACCCCATGATATAATTTCAGTATAATAAAAAAGGTTTTTCCTCACTGATTGGTTATGATTTAAAATAAATAAAAACAATCTATGTTTTCATTTATTGTCTTCTTTTATTTTGTTTTGAAATCAGATGTTAAATGACCGCTTTCAAAAATAGAATCTCAAAAAGCTTATGATATTGAACATTTTCTTTCCCTACATATCAAACCTTTCCATACAATTTTAAAGAAGATTGTAGGATCACAAGGCAACAAAAACAATTCATGGAACAAGACAACTGGACGCGGGATTAATTTCCATTCAGTGCGCGTGTGTTTATGCGAAGAAACAACAAATACATGATCTGTTTACTTCTCAGCCGGAAAAATGCCAATTTGGTATTTTTTTCTTACATATTGACAACTTTGAGTGATTTATTGTGGTGTTTATTGTGCAAAGGTTTTTCCAGGGAATGAACGTCTCGAACGACCAGAACAAGTCACAAAATAAATTTACTAAATGATGTCATTTTCAGGTGAAACATTTCTAGATGGAAAAGACGACAAATATATACTTTGTGTTGGTTTCGTCTTGTCATCAATGTCAACATAAAACAATACATCCTGACAAAATGGAAAAGGGCGTAAACGGATCAAACAAATGTTTCTTTTGCAAGTGGATACTGCCAACGAGAACACAAATGTTGCTTTTGCAGGTGGTTACTGCCAACGAGAAAAAAACAACAAAAAACTTATGTCAAATGTATGCCCGCAGTCAAGACAAAATGACTTTAATCAGACGTTTCGTGTTTAAAACTTTGTTTTCCTTTAATGCGTCGACTTATTGCTCTTCTAAACACCAAATTACCTTAATCTACCTTCAGATCGATTATGTTTCCCTTTTTTCGCCCCGCAATTCATAGACCACAAAGATGCCAAATGGGCTGGATCCAGTTTGTTTAACCAGAGCGTATTCATTGACAAACATTTATCCGTCTTTTGACAACGCATAAATTTACTAGCCTGTGTATGTTCAGGCGGCAAACCGTATTAATACCCGTTCCCACCAAGCCTCAATCACATGATTACAGTCTTTGCAAGTCTAATAGTAAATGAAGTAATAAAAAAGTTACCCGATATACCGCTATTTGCTAGGCGTTATCAATAAATGCAAATGGATTTGCTTTGTCAAACAATCGGTTTAATCAGAATATGTCCGATGATGGTGATATTTTTCTAACGATTATGTTTGTCTTACAATTTGTAAGTACGCACTCCGTTACAGTAATGCTATTCAGAAAAACAGTATATATAACATGAATAATATGTACAATCATCTTATTTCAATACCATTGTGTTTAAAAATGCCTTAAAGGAAACGTGTCACAAACGAACAAAAAGGCAAACTCTTAATGAACCCTTAAAGAATCCAATAAACCTTGTCGGTTCAATCATTGTATCTTATGTATGTCGTATTTTCATACAATATACCTCAAGGTTGTTTATATTACAGAAACTGGTTTAATTACTGTAAAGGAGAAGTCACAAAATGAAAATAAAATAACATTGGTAATATCCACTGAAGCTTAAGGCTCATCTAATAGAAATTCTCAACTTCTGTACATTAACAACGAGTCACTTTGTACGGCTGTAATGTACTGTAAACGTTTACTCATGAAACTATGTCCGCGTGGGCGCATGTATGATATGCAATGTCTTTTAAAGGATTGCCCTTGAAGCTCAAGACAGTTTCTGTGTTGATCTTCCCACTTGTTAAACATATCTGCGCACTACTCTTTTTGTACCTACGCACCGCCGACCTGAAAGCGAAAGTGACGTACTGCACTTTGCCGATAATGCCATTATCCGTCTTGTCGTCAGGACAGTCCTGCTTGTGGCAATCAAAGACTTAATCCATCTTTCTGTGGTATCATGTAACTCGCTCTTACACAGTATTTCATGACTGTTCGTTACTCTGTCCGCTGCTATATTCGGTGCTTTGTTCGCTTGATGACGTCCCCGTTTCTACTCAAGCGATTTCTTCCTTTGGTTCAAACAATTTATTAATATTAAACGATGACATTGTTGTGACACCATGTAAACTTACACGATAAAACAGCGCTAAATAATGCATATCTAGCGTTAATAGCAGTGGGAACAATTTGGATATCGTGAATAAGTCAATGTTATCCATATTGATGGTTGAATACTATAATAAATAGCTTCGGACGTCAACATTTTGCAATATACAATCAGTGGGAGAACTTTTTGTCTGCACCTCGTATAAGCATAAACATCCGTTAATATTTTGCCAAACGACAACCGTCTGCTTTTCATTCGTTTTAAGTTACGCCCAAACATGTTTATTACGATTAGCAATGTGGCATCATTTCTCAAAGGACATGCTCTTCAATCAAATAATTCAATCTACTATAGGAGCCAAACTCAATGTTACATCAATTGACCTGTGAATATTTCTTGCAAATCTCCGTCTTGCCCTCAAACAGCCGCCAAAATTGCAAAAACGTTATTCATTTGCAACTATCTATTTCTGACTTATCCTCAAATGGACTATGTAATATCCGTAACAAAGAGCTCTAGTCTGATCAAAATGCAAGCGATCCTTGTCTAGTTAATGAATTGGTAACGTTGCAGTATCAAGGGCGTTTGCGTTGTTTACAAGCAAAATAAAAGACCGGTCAAAACGCTGCAATCGAATCAGTCATTCATCTGTTTTAAAGAGGAATACAAATTGGCAAATCCGTAAAATCTAGTACGAAAAAGTGGTGCTTGTTTATGACTGAATTTCTGAAGTGTCATCTTGCGTTTTATCATTGTCTTGAAAGTTTTTGTTTACGTACTTTCTAGTAACATTCATTTTTCATCTACCATGGCTTCTTATCTTACAATATCACACCAAAATACTATTTATGTTCGACACAAACGATATTACAGCAATTGTATAAAATTTAAAAATGATTTTAGATTTGTTTGAGAAATTGGGTTCAATTTCTTTTTATCCTTTTTTATTCAGAATCCAGCTAAATCCATTTCATTACATTTTAACTACAACTTGCAATACTTGCAATTATGCCAATTAAAACTAATACATTATTGGATGTACTGTTTTGGGATTTTGAGAGTTATGTTTTCAGCAGAAATTACTGTAATTATTGACTGGTTTTGAACATGTAAGCCGAGTAAGTGAATTCATACAGGAGCAACTCAGCGCGAGTATTTATTGTCAATCACTAAAGTTGTGGGTACAACACAGTTACATTAAATATGCATTTAAAAGTATTAAATCGACCTCTTTGATTCCAATAATGGCCAAAATTGGTAAAGCCCTCACATAAAATAAAAGAGTCTAGTTTTAGTACGACTGAATGCAATATTATGAGTCAGACAATGGTTGATGGGAGGAGGATAACCTCCTCGCAAGGGATGACAGTGTGAACGCTTAGCAACATAATAAACGGATGTTTAAGACATATTCAGTCGATGCCACAATTGAAAATAGTGTACACATGTCCCGGCAATTTTGCAACAGAAGGAACTGATGTAAATGACATTCCCAGTCGGTGCCGTACTGCAAAGTGTTGATAGAACATGTCCCGGCAATTGTTACACGTTTGAATCAACATCACTAGCAGCCGCGGTAATGCTCAGATATAAGGTAGCTTATACCTGATAAAAACGCAAGGATAACCATTTGCTTTGAAAAAAGATGTTACTGTAAATAGTAATGTAATATAAGTTCTGTATAACTGAATTGATCTAGAAGATTGTTATGTTTGTGTGGTTTTATAAAAGTTTAAAATGACGAAAGCGTTTTACTCAACATGGGAAATATTATTGAAGAAGTCACTTACAGATTAAGAGGAGGGATTTGGGGAGACTTCTATGCTATGTCCCGAATTTAACTTTTTCAATGTCGTAACTTTTATTATAAGTCTAACATTATTTTATTGAATAGCCAAATGCTACATTGCATTTAGGATTAATACATTAATAAAGTATCACGACTTGACTGTATTCACAAAATTAAATAAGCTCATAAAAGACGGCAATATATTGAAAAATAGATTCCTTTTCAAACATCAATGATATTCAAAAGAGTAAAAAGTCATCCGTTAAATTGTTCATTATTTAGTGCGATATTTGTTTAATGTTATCGGTGGTGTTGGGAACCGGACAGAAAAATTACTATCGATAATCGGTTAATGAAACCGATGAATGATCAATTAATAATCGATTTAATCATTATTTTATTATATTTGGTCATCATATTAAGGCATACAGACACAGTACATGCACCAGTTTTAAGCACCAATGTTCCCGTACAATATTGTTTGTACCTTTCTTTGTATAACTTACATTACTCATTCAGAACGCGACTATCTTTTAGTGATTACAAGTTACTATAACATAACATAAGACCACAGGCTCTAATTTCTGTCTTACATTTAGTATTGTAAACATGTGTAAAATGAACACAAAGAAAGATATCAATTTCTTTTAAATAATCAGTCTGTAACAAGTACAACAAGCAGCTGGATATTCAATATGTCTAACAAGAACATTTTATTTCAGAAAACTGAGAAAATTAAATTCTTACATGATAAGAAGTAAACGGTAACATGTTTTAAAAATCACTTTTAAACCACAAACATGAGAAGTAGAGGACCACCCCTTTAGCAGGTAAATAACAAAGAAAATATATCATAATGTATTGTAAAGGCTTACTGAATTGATTAGAATATGACTAGATAACTTAATATAGAAACACTTCAACACTAACTAGCAGTGTCCAGAAAAAGAAAATAAGTAGCGGTTACGTTCCTTGTTTCTATACTCGATTGTTCAAAATTCACTATCGATTGTCGCCGACGTAGGCCTTTCCGATCAATTGTCGATTATAATCGATCATCTCCACAACACTAGTTATCTGTCTAAGTTATGTTTATTGATAATACAATAGAAGCTTCAAAGGTCCATAACAACAATAAAAATCAACAAATGCACAACAATTACTTGTATAATTATTCAAATATATTACAAAGATATATACATGAACCATTTGTGACATTCAGAATTCTAAGCAAATATATTGATATATATTTAGATATACGATGTACAGAAAAGCTTATGTTGTGTTATACAAAAAAACGTAATGTTACATTGTGATGCTTGGTTAGCCAAATATGTTTGCCCCATTTGAATGGTTATTGCAAACTGATTTTATAAATGTCAAATAAATGTCAGAAAATAAAGGGTTTGTATTAAATTGCCTAAAATCGAACGTAAAATGCCTACTTTTTAATCTTCAAAGGCCTTAAAACCTGGCATTTTCGCATAGTCATGTTGTACTCATATACCCTTTTCGAATAATTCCAATTTAATATAAGGTCGCCAGACATCCGAAATTTACATTTATTTACTGTAATCGGAAACCCAGAGCAAAGCTACAAACAATCTGATCAATTGAAATGAAACAGATACTTGTCTAATGACTTGCGCACGCACGGACGCCTTGACAGGCATAACAGGTTACAGACAGGCGCGTGCTAGGGTTACAATACGGCACTGATGGCGAATATGAATTTTAATTTAACAACAAACATGTTCCATTAAATACGTGGAAAATGCTTAACCACACGTAATTAAGAATTCCTTAATCAAAATTAGAACTTGGCACGTTGGGCTGTACGTCACTGATAAAATATTAAATCAATAAGTTAGAGGGTCGTGATGAAATTTCAGAAGTAGCCTGACAAAAAAATGGAACATATGAAAACAATTTCCTGTTGTCTTGGAATCTGCAACATTCTCTGTAATCAATTCAGGGTGCTATTGTATATGAATATACTATCGAAGCCATGGAACACCTTAAAAGTAATTTTTGAAGTCAGGTTAATGATTTTAATTAGTTAAGATTTATCGTATCTCGCAACATGTCCAATATGATTTTACTATTTTCGTGTTATTCATCAAGAATTGGCAAAAAAGGAAATACTGTTGGTATTTGCATTTGATTTCCATGATATCGAAAAGAATTGGCATGAAAAAGCGATATAGAACGTCATTGGTGTGCGTGTCTGAAAGACGCCTGTTAGCGGATATTGGCTGCTACAGAAGAGAACCTGACGCTAGCGAGTGACAGAGTAACAGATTGAGTTCGCGAGGAGACTACCGTGGCAATTATAAAGGCTTGCCTAATAAAGCAAAAGAAGCAATTTAATTAGAGGTTTTGTAAAGGAATAACGGGACGTTCGGCTTCGTCTCTTACGGATTTATGAGAATTTAGAATTAATTTGTCGGTGTGGTTACCGCAACGTGTCATCATTCAGACGTTTCAGTGTAACGAAGCAAAACTAATGGAAGATAATATTAATAATATATTGATTTCTATCAGTATTTTACGCTACGTTTGTTTCCTGTCTGTTACTTGCGAATAACGTAGAGGAATAGTCTAAGACCGGCTGTGATTGTTAATGATCCTATATCAAGAACATTAGTTAAGATGCTTTATTAGAGATGAGAAAGTTGTATAAATTATTTTGTCACGGAGAAAGAACAATTGCAAGGGATTTTGTAATGTAATATGTATGTGCTAATCTGCGGAATTTGACAACTTGTTAAATTACTTAGGATACTCAATTACCTACAATTTTACATTTTAACGAGAAAATTACATACCATGGAACCGCTACGATTCGTGCCTCATATGAATCTATCTTTACAATTATCCAGCAACGTAAGCGCTCAAAATCAGTCCCTCCAAAGTCAAGATGGCATCATTATTGAACAATATCTCGAGGCCTACATGGGAGAAAGAAGAAGAGATATGGTGTCCGTGGGGTTTCTCACGTTCGTGTACGTGCTAATATTCTTTACAGGTATATCAGGGAATGTATGCACATGCATTGTGATCGCCCGGAACAACTACATGCATACAGCGACTAACTACTACCTCTTTAGTCTGGCCGTGTCGGATATGCTAACACTCATATTTGGTAAGATATTTTGAGTAAAATAAAATACTTTATAAATATACGAGGTCTGTTATAAATAATGCAGCCTTTAGCTACACAATATGAATATTTCGGAGAAATTCTGAAAGTAATGACACAAACATATAATTTAAAAAAAAAATATAAAAAATAATAAATTTATAAATATATATATATCTCATAGACGATATTTGGATTGTGGAATAAATTGAGAAATTGAGTAATTGCATTACGAATCAAATTAATGTATCCCCGTGATTAAAATCCCGCAAATATAGAGCTCTTCGTTGGGACCACACAAATATTTATTGAAATCCAACATCAGAATTAACAAACACATTTTGTGTCGAACATAAGTAATAGTTTGATATTATTTTGTGAGAGAGAGTGTGTTGACCGGTCTACCATTTTGCATGTCAACAAGTCATGTGCTCTTCATACTGCAACGAATATAATTTCTAGGCAAATAATACCTATGAATTAAAAAGAGACGGATTTTTTGCACGTATATCAGACTAGAACATCACTCTTCGTAAAAGCTATTACTATAGTCCATTTAAAGTGACACTCTTATTCAAAATCAATACATACACATGTATATCAAATATCCATTGTGTCTGATAAACATTTAAGTACTCACTAAATAATACATTAATGAAAAATATTAATTACTGATGACAAGACTTTTACCGTGTATTAATAGCAGAAAGCGCAAAAATATTAAATGATTGGTGAATGCTTAAAGATTTACTGTTGTCTACTATAGTCTCATAAGGTAGAAGTACCGCGTCTTAAGCTAATTTCTTTCAAATTAAACTCGGTTTCCTTCATAAGAACCATTGTTTTCGACATTTATTCATCTTTTGTTTGAACATTGAAACAAAATTATTAATTGTGGTAAATATTGTTTGGGAGTAAGTGTGCATCTTTAAGGTTAAGACAGAATTTACTTTGTTTTGTCCGTCGGATTCTGGCTGATATAAATTGAATCGAGATTTCGAAATATATCGAACTATTTATTCCAATTTGCTATAAAAACAGGATTAGGCAAAGTCGAAACCTTTTTTCTTTGCTAAATATGATTAGAAAGTTTACCCTGAACAAATTGAAATTACCAGAAGACTTCAATTATTGCAAGAAAAATCGGAAGGGATTTGCAATATTAATTGTAACCCGGCAAATGTTTCATTTGTATTCATGTTTCAATTTGGGATGTAATCAGAGGCATACGGTAATATGGTTTGGCGTTGTTTGATGTTCTGTGTTCTGATTTATAATTAGTGTTATAACTTTTGATGTTACGTCATGAACTAATAGCGTTTAAACTGTACACGCGTGGTAGGATCTTTAATGAACTTAACGTCATGAATCCTGAAATTAGTATTCATTTTATATAAAAAGAAACCGTAGCAATCATGGTCATTTCGTTCGAAATTTATCAAATTAGTCAAGGTTCGTTTCAGACAGAAAAGGTGTCTTATAAACTATGTTTTAAATGACGACTTATGTATATTCTCTGTTTATAAGATGAATCCACATTTTTTCTCAGTCACATTACAATTGATTTAAAACTTTTATCATTGAGCAAAGAGCTGAATGTGTCATGTGAAGGCAAGATCTCAATTAAGGTTTTTAATCAAGAACCTTGTTCTCTATCATATTCTATCATATTCTACATACATGATGTATGATTATCAACACTTAAGTCATCAGTTTTAGCTTCACTTTATTAATAAGACACATCATGATAACGAAGATTTTATCCAATTATTCCAAGGTCGAATAACAAGTATCTGTTGATCTTTTGCGCCGCAAGGTTTGATAATATATAATATTATAATATTATAATATTTCTAAAATGTTAATCATTTAATCAATTACTGCAAATTATCTGTAAACAAAGAAGTTGTCAGCTGCAGTTTCGTCTTTTTTTCAGAAAATACATATGAATTGCATTTTCTGATGAAATCTTTAATAAACTGTTGATATTCACTCTAACTATGTTTATTTACTCGCTATCTCATAGTCGTTGGGACATCGGAGAAATATTCGATGCAGCGAACAAAAAGTATATAATTAACTAAACCTAAAATTCAAAACAAGTTCAACATAACCAGAACATCAATAGAACAGGGTTCGACATAGCTAGGTTCGACTATATAAAGGAATATTTGTTCACGTGTCTTGCATTTGCTTAAAATGACTCGTGTTTTCATGGTCTGTCTCTTTTTCAGGTCTTCCAACGGAAGTATATGGAATTTGGGAAGCGTATCCATGGATATTTGGTGAATCTTTGTGTGTATTTAAATCCTTCCTCGCTGAAATGACGTCATATGCTTCAGTTTTGACAATAACAGCGTTTACGATTGAACGCTACGTAGCAATTTGTCATCCAATAAAAACTCAAACTCTTTCAAATTTATCACGGGCGATGAAAACAGTGTTCTCAATATGGATTATTTCTTGCTTGTTCGCATTACCCTACCCGATTTTCACCCGGGTTTTTCCATACATAGTCATAAACGGAACGGCCATTCCGGACTCATTACAATGTAATATTCCCTTTGAATGGCAGAGAGGCATGTCTTACATGTTCCAGATATCTACATTCCTCTTTTTCGTGTTTCCAATGGCAGTGATAATCATCATGTACGCATTCATTGGATTGCAGTTAAGGCGTTCACAACTCGACTCCAAACATAAATCAAAGACAAGGGCAAGGAGGGCCGTGGTTCGAATGCTTGGTAAGGAAGTTAAACGTAAACAACTCACTGATGTGAACACACTGATTTCTTTCTACGCGTCTTTTTTATCAGTGTCTATAGAAAAACTGTCTGGTAACAAAAAGCCTTGTCAAAATCTTTGTTAGGAACAAAAAATATTAAGTCCTTGGAATATCCTTTTGAAAAAAAAAGACTTAAAAGGTTTAACCACAAAATAGGAAGGTTTTCTTATAGCTTTTTAACGGTTTGTTTAGACTTTGCTTTATTGGTTTGTAGGACAATTTAAAGACAAACATGAAATAGCATTAAACATCTACATTTAAAGCTTTGGTTAATATTCTATATATAGATAATAAATCCTTGAATAAAATGATCGTCTATTTTTGCAGTTGCTGTTGTTGTTGCCTTTTTTGTCCAATGGGCTCCCTTTCATGCTCAACGCTTGATGACGTCATACATGCCTCCCGAGAATTGGACACCGGCCCTGATACGATTCCAGAGCGATCTTTTCTATGTGTCTGGTTTGTAAATACTATTTCGTCTCATAAAACAACTGCAAACAGATAATACCTAAATGAGCATTATACCATCTACATGTGTATATGGGAAATAATGAAGAATGAAGTTTGTGTCCCAATATAATAACCAATCAATTAATGAGGTTCACATCAAATAAAACAATCATAAAATGTGATATAAACGCCGCCGTAGCATGATAAAACCAGTGTGCTAAATACTGTAGGAACTTTATTAGCATTAAATGAAGTTAACCCCCATTTTTCTATTTTCAGGAGTGCTGTATTTCTGTAATTCCACAATAAATCCTATCCTCTACAATTCAATGTCAAAGAAGTTCCGTCTTGCCTTCAAAAGGACTTTATGTCGTTGCTGTTATTCGTCAGAGGAACTGCTGGAGGTTAATGGGAAAACAAAGTCCGTGTATTGCTCAGACAAAACGAACGCTCACGCGACAAGACAACATCCGAACGTCATTGCAAGATTGTCGTACGTTGACATCCCAGGTAGTAAGCTCAATAGTAGCTTTCTAAAACCGGATGTTTACAGGGATTCGCATTACCTCAATCTTCACAATAGGTTATCTCCGACAAGGTGCTTTTATCAAAATGGCTCAACAGGAAAACTCAACGGCTCACTATACAGTGTTGACAATGAGAGATGCCAATTAAGTCCTACAAATGCTGTTCAAATTAATGGTTTTGCGCCTCGAGCAGCTGGGCTCAGATACCAGAATTCAACAAACAGCAGCCTTGTCAGCTTTGCGGATCTTGAGTCGGATTCAGTTATAGAACTGAAGTCTCTATCCAGCTGTAGTTGTGGCAGTAATACAATGCTGAATTCAAGACTAATCGCAGCATCGGGACGAATTACAAACAATAAAAGATCATCGTATTTGTGAATTCAAATTTCAGATAACGCGTTGACAATTTAAAAAATATATATTAAAAGCTAAGTCCAAATGCTTTAATGAATCTTTCTGCAATAGTTATACCATATGTGACGTCGTCAACGGAAATGAGTCATCTGAAAGAAAAGTAACATCTTTATAGCTATACCTCTTACGTTGCAATTTTACACGTGGCTTCAATTTTGTTTTAAATAATTTATCTTGATTAAATTTATTTTTTGTTTGTATATTTGATTACATCCACAGGAGTGCTTTCGCCATGTAACAAAGTCACATAATGTACAACATGCCAAATATGCTATATGAAGTCGTGATTGTATTTACCTTTTATTTTTGGAAGGAGATATTTTGTGATATGGTATCATTTTCCGCTTTGATTGTTACACTGATTATAGACAAGCTAATAATGTCATTTATATTTACAATATAATTATTTCTTATAAAGAATTAAACAGATAAAACGTTAATATTTTCAAGGAACATATATTGAATTTGTTGTCTCTTCGTTCATTATTCGACTGTTAATCGCATGCACAAAATACCAATGCAAATTTAATAACAGTTAAAACAAAGTCCGGAGAGTAATACATAATTACAATTAAACTTCTACGTGAATTTTTCGTCACATCGGGTGTACAATCAGTATTCGGAGGTATCAGAAGACGTCACATCGAGGATAACACGGGAAAGCATATGACGTGATAATCGAGCAGTACCTCGAGGCAAACATGGAAATTTAAATGACGTGATAATCAAGTAGTAACTCCAGGTAAATATGGGAAAGCAGATCACGTAATAATCGTACAGTACATCGAGGCTTACATGGAAAAGCAGACGTTGTTATAGTCGAGCAGCACAGTAGGGTGTCTAGGGTGCTCATATGGTCAAATTACTAGGTTTAAGTAAGCCCAGGACCACTACCTGAATATACTGACGGACATGCTGACAAATATTTAAGTGCTTATCAAACCAGAGTGAAATGTAACCTTTTAATAATGTACTAAGAACAACAAACCTATTACTTTACATTTAGACGAAACAATCAAATATTGAATTCGTGGGATTTTCACCGAGAGAGCGGGCATTGAAAATAAAACGCAACATTTCTTTTTAGCTTAAAACAGTAAAGATCGAAGTCCAATACAATTCTGATTACATTATTAAAATCGAAAATAAGAATATTGCGCAATTTCAAGAATATTCTCTCAGTAAAATGTAAGTTAAAGGAAGTACTCATCGAAAAGTTGATTTGTATACCTGTTTTGTTGCGGAAGTCGTCAGAGACAAACAGTAATGTGGTTAAGCGTTGTAAGATTCAACTTCGCATTCACAAGGAAGCGTTTTTGACATTGTTTAAAGTAAACTAGCAGCGGTCGCTTATACTTTTTATTTTTAAAATCTGAAAAAAAAATATTGCGATTATTAAAATATAATGAAAAGTATTTGTTTGTAAAAAAACAACAAACATAACATATATTCGTGCTATTAAATTGCACTTCGAGTCATCATAAAAATAAAATGCGAAAGAGATCAATTTTATACACATATTATCGCTGTAATTCATGGCTATTTATAATTTTACCCATACGATGTAGTTTTGATTTGACGAAATGAAAATATATTTATTTAACATTAGAAAATGGTATTTGAAAAATGAATTTCATAACCAACATAGTAAAAGGCGGCAGCATAAAAGTAGGATAAACTTTAGTTTTCATAATATATAAAGGCCACATTCATAAAGGCATTGTTTTCATTCTTACAAACAATCGTTATTTTCAATTCAAAGGAAGTGTATTGTTTATATTTCAAAACAAGAACAAAAATATCAGTAAGGATGAAAACAACCTAGTATTTATCTCCGTTTTCAATCTTAATGACTTCTTTGTTTCTAAATGTTTACATTTATTGGCATTATTCTTTCAATACAAATTCCCTCTTTGGACGCCAGTAATAAGCCAGCATAATTCTGCGTATTACGTTATCTGGAAATATCTCCAATAGACAAAATACTCGAAAACAGAGGGTAGTGTGCAACAGCAACTAAATTGTCCAAGAGGTTAATACTCATATCAACCTTTGATATCAGTTTTGACTTTTATTGTCGAGCTTTTCGGATAGGGACTGATTGCTTTTTATTCGATGTAAGCCATGTCAAACAACATCAATCAGACTATCTTCAAGCTCTTTCTTGTGCATAGAGAACATGATGCATTTTAGTCTTCCAAAACTTTGATTGCAATTCTTCTTATTTTTCAATTTTAATGCATTTTTATGTTTCATTCATTTGGCTTTAATAAATAAAAACAAAATAGAAGAATGATTATGATTTGTGTACAGTTTAAATATTAGTCTTTATAATTGGAGTTATTAAATAAAAGCTGCATGGACAACAAATCCCAAATTACACAAAACGCCAAAACATCGCTTATATATTTTTGTCTGAAAAATAGTCATATGATTTGTTTTGTTTTAATCAAGCAACTTTGTGTCCCTTTAAGCTCAGCTGTATGTTCTAACGGTTCAAAGTAACGAATGTAAAAGAGTATACCATTTTTGTCAGCACAGCTTAAAATTGGCTTTGTTTTCGAGTTCTCGAATTTTTAAAATGAGTCCTATAATAATAATAATAATAATAATAATAATAATAATAATAATAATAATAATAATTATTGTAATAATAATTATCATAATAACAATAAATAATAATGATGATAATAATAATTATAAGCATAGTAATAATAATAATAATAATAATAATAATAATAATAATAATAATTGTCGTGGTCATTCTTTGGAAACCATTAATTTGACCATGAATAAATGAGCCTATTGTTTTGTCTGGTTCATTGAATATTCTAGAGTTATCTCAAATGAACAATTTATTTGAAAACAGAAAACAACGTTTTGTGTGCAGGAGGCATTTCCTTTTCTCAGTGATTAGAATTTGTTTTTTTGTCTTTTGTTACAATTCCCTAGTCAGCTATTCAGTTAAGTGCCGGGTTTTCTTTCATTCCAGACAAGCTTTACTAAATCTTCACATTTTCGCTGTTTCATCTTAAACAATTGTTTGAAAAAATAAATGGCAAGCATAATCCGTTTATAAAAAAAACACAAAAAACAAAACAAAAACAAAACAAACAACAAAAACACAACCAATATAAATATATAAGTTAGAAGTAAGATGATGTAATAAATTTCAAGAAGAGTAAGATTTTTTTTTATAAATCAACAATCGGGCTTAATATCAAGAACTTTAATGTCGTGTTAGCATATTTATTTATGCACCATTTACCAGAAATCAACATGCAATCATTACGAAACTTGAGAAACTTTAAATGCTTGTCAATGTGGCAGGTAAATTCAGGAAACAATTGTGATATGACCTTTAACAGCAAGCAAAAGTGTCCGTTTCGAAAAATATGTATTTGAAAATGTATTTGACATTTTGTCCTAGTACACTTAAACTTATATGGTTTCAATTCGCCAACATGTTTAATTGATATATCAAAGTATCTAACATTTGAAGTTATGAATACTACTAGTTAATTCGTTTTGAATGTCTGAAGAAAACCAAAACAGACGCTTTAATTTAATTAAAATTATTTATGGTATTGTTTAATGCACTTAATTGCAGATTGAACTCTGATTTGCTAATTTGTAAATTCAAGAACTACGTTGATACATTTGGTTAAACGTTTATCTATTAGAGATGGTCCTTAAGTTAATAGAACCAAGGAAATCCCTAACAGGCGTACCAGACATGTTTAGAGAATTGCCAAAAAAACTCATTGTGTAACTGTCGGATATATTGCATTAATCAGTGTATTGGGTGTTTACTCTTCCCAAAACAGGGAATGTAGTTCTAATACATTGGTATTTGAAATTGGAAACGCTTCTTCCTATTCCGCCCACTATCGCCCACTATCTCTCAAATAATTTGCAAGCATATAAGAAACATCAATGATGTTTTTTTCTTGGCAATATCTTCTTACTGGGGCTGAAAGCATTTATCTTGGCTAAAAAACACGAAAACAATATATACAACATATTACAAATCATTTGTTAGGCCGCTAGCAACTGCCTTTAACTAAAGTAGAGTCTTCGTGAAATATATTACTAATGTGCTTGAATCATCGGGTAGTACATGGTTACAATGGAACAGCTACAATTTATAGTTTACTTCAATCATTCATTACACCAGGAGGATTTCATCAATATATGTCAAGACCAAACGTGTCTGCATTATCGAGCATCACGTCAGGGCTCATATTTCAGAACGATGCTAGAGTTTCATGGGAATACCATCTAGTGCACTGTCATACGAACAACTACATGCAAACAGCAACTATTTATTGCGGTAACCTCTTAATTCTGGACGTTCTTACAATTATATTTGCCTCACATTACCACTCTGAAACCTTTGACCAATATAATAAAAAGCAACAAAACCATTGGTTTACACTTAGTTCACGCCAATTTAACATTTCATTCGTCGGATTGTTGTCGAGAAGGTTACGAGCGAGCGGTCGAAAAACTCTTTTTTTTCTACTTAGTTCAAAAACAGCTGCTTCCGCATCTTGATTTTTTGGACTTTATTCCCTCTTCAACGATTCAATTTAATCAAATACCTCATTAATAATTGCGTCTCAATTTCAATTCACAATAAAGCGTTATTTCATTTATTTCGATTTCGGATTATATCCTGTCCTTGAAATAATAGCATAACACTTTGCCCACATCCTCAGGGCTCTTTGTGTATTCTCCTAATAACTCGAGAATATGGTGCAATGACTGATACTGAACTTGAAGGACTTTTAGTAATGTATTAACATATGAAATACTCTGTTATTGTTAGTTAATGTTAGCGTCTGTTTGTTTCCCAACTCTAGTGCGGCGCTAATAGTATATTGAAAGATCAGTACAACAGTTCACACTTAGATTATCAGTCAATGCTATAAAGTTATATTAGTCGTCAGAATTGGAAATATTTATTTGAAGACCAAGTATGTTTTAGTGATGTAAACTTATCTTTTGTATGTGTATCTATATTAGTTATATTAACCATTTAACATTGTTTAACCCACAGAATGATAAAAATGCATATCACAATAAATGGAACAAAATCGTCAGTATGATATTAATTTAGCGTACAATACATATTGTAAAATATTTCGACTTTCTTAATACTAATTTAATAGGCTTCTAAGCTGCTTTATATAAAAGAATGTATTTTAATAATAAGACATTATTGGTTTTAATATTTTTTTAAATTGATTGATCTTACTCACACTTTTTTCATTGAATATTTCAATTGAGACCTGAATTATATTCAACTGAAAAAGGGAGGTAATTAGACAATAAGCATTGACATAGTTGATTTTTTACAAAGCAACATTGATATTATTTCCATTTGAAAATACTTGCATCACGTTTATTTTAGAAACAGGAGGTTAATTTTTTGATTCATGTAAAATTTCATTTAAAAATGTTAGGTTTTTCTGTAGTTATCTATCCATTTTAAAACATAAAAAAGAGTCCGACAACTGCTCAGGTATTGTTTGCAAAACGCTTCCTTTCTCCCACTTATCTTAAACATTATCATATAGTGAGTCAGTGGTCGAGTAAGAGATCCCCTTGATATATCCCCATAATTTTGCTGACTAATAAAGCATTGTGAGAACCTCGGGATTTCATCAAACATTTTCTGAGACTTTACCATAGTTGTAAATGTATTTTTCATATTTTTCTCTAATTATTAAATCCTTAGTGTTACTTGGACTTTAAATGTATAAGTTAGTTGAGTTCGGAAATGACACTGTTCATGTTGCCTCTTGTAGTTGCCGCAGATGTTTATCTAGATGACGTAGTATTTTTTTCTGAAAATAATACCGCTGAAGCCAGTAAAAGAGATAGATTTACAGCATCGCGGTCTGTCAATTAAACAGTCTCATCACTTACAGTCTTCTCTTTTCATACTTAGGATGTTCTTTGAGCTTCAAAGTGTTAGTCTTTTTAATGCATATAATGCTTTCGCATATTGACGCGCTCGACTCACAAACACCATGTAAAGGATCGAATGCTTTTCATACGGATCCGCACACTGTCATTGCACAATTGAAAACATCTGGAACAGAACCTAACGAAGCGTATGATAAACTTAAACAACAAATCGACACCGTTAGTGCAAGAACTCATTATCTGCTTCTATTTCTATATGCAGTTAATGAGTTATTGCCCTAATTGATAAAATGATCTCACATCTTTAATGGTATGCTTTATTTAATAGAGAAAAAGGATAAAGGGATGAAGGAACTGAATATTTCCCCCATACGAACGGAAGGGTTGACAGACGGTCGGGCAGATCTTAAGCCCAACAGTATATTGAACCATAAAGCGTGTATCAAAATGAACGATAGCTCTTTTTTTCGAATTTTTCTTGATATAACATTCAAAATGATGAATTGTTTAGCCCGTCCTTAATTAGAAAAACATTTAACAATGTAACCTTATATTTTAATTGTATTTGGTGTAGTTGTCTTTGTTATTGTTGTAGTCTGATAACCCACACAAACTTTTATTCTGGTCGTCACATTAAAATAGTAGTATATATTACCATTGCAAATAGTACCACTATGCATGCTTCGTAGTAAAATGTCCTTGGAGTTGTGCCACTTTAACGTGACTATCTGCTTGTGTTGCTTTTTTCTAGCTTTCATTTGGCCTGTCTCTGGTATATCAAAACTGTTGTTGAACTTGAAAACAGGTGTGGACATTAGTTCAGGCTATATCTTCATAATTTGTATTATAATTTGCATTATCTGATTAAAAGAGTTAATGATTTTCTTTAAATGATCTGCAATAAACCTTGGTGATTTAAGTTTAAGAAAATTAGATTCATGAGCGTTTTTAAAGAACTTGTAGACAAAGAGTGCATGAAATATGCATTAACTAAGTTTCATGTTCTAGTGAGGGGCTACTGTAAGGTACATGTTGATGAATAACCAAGAGCCACTAGTGAACATTCACAAACTGTACAGTTTATGATTGTTTCCTAACAGTTCTTAAGTTCGGTAATACATTATCGACAGGATGTGAATGTAAATAAGACTTAACACTGATTTCTTGATATTTCTTTATATTTCTATTTAACAATACCTGGACGAACACATTATTGAAATAACTTTACTTTCTGTTGGAAATTATATAAATCAAACCATAGCTTTTTTAGAAAAATGTTAAAAATATAGACCAGTAAATGGTCGAATTTCTGAAAGAAATCGTTATTGGAGTTTAAATTTTCCATTCAATATCAAACAGTAACGTATTGGAAACCAGTGTTTTAAAGTAAAGTTCTAGAAACAAGGTTCAGTATATACAGTATCCAAGCTCTTGCAACTGGGTTCGAGAAACAGGAGTACAGTTCTAGAATAGTACTTCAAGTTCTAAATCTAATGGGTTAACTTAATTCACACGAGATGTAGACAAAGGACTGGGACAGATAACTGCCGACACACTATATTTTGTTTCAAAGGCAATTAACTAAATAAATTACTACAAACCGTGATAAAACTACCATTGCTTTTTGTTAAAACCTTGTCCTTTTTTAAGATGGTTTTGGTATGCATTACCGCTTTATCTTAAAGAGGCATAAATTTTTTAAACGTAAACCACTATACCAGAATGCCTTGTAATAGGTTTAAAATGTAACTAATAAAGTTTAATCAGGAATAGGTTTATAGAGAACAGTTTCAGCTAATAAATTGAGTTACAGTATTTATAAAATAATATTGCTACATGGCTCTGTTTAAATAAATAGAGTTGTATCTTACTACCGATAAGCTTCAAAAAAGTCATTGTATATAACTGGAACACTCTTGGGTTTTGTCAAAGTTAGCCAAACGTCTTATATATTTGACAGTTTGTATCCAGTAATTACATATGCTAAATCCATTATTAGTTGCGTAATATAGCCTTGGAAAAAACGAGTACAGCATACTTGTTTTTTTTAAATATATGCAAGAACAATATTATTGTATTAAAACCCCGATTATCCATACAGTTATTTGTGCCGAGATAATAAGTTATAAAGGAATACTTATTAAATCAAGAACAAAGAAACTTATACCGCTTCCTTATTTATAATGTCTAAAAATATTAAACTACGCTTTTTTGTTTATTCAAATAATGTGTACAACATAATTTGGTAAAACAATTGAGGTTGAGTTCGCTAATTGTGAAAGAAAGAAATACTACGATTTTTGTTTGTCATATCTATATTGTTGTGTTGACTTCACTCGCCGATTTAATCAATACGGTAAATCCTAAAGCATCAACAGGTGTGTTACAGCCATGATGCATATGGTGAGAAAAACATATGATGCAACTGTTTGACATATTTTATTCATGGTCTCAGTGTATTGGGTGTTGTTTCTTAGTATCGTGCTCGCTTGATAAATAGGTATTTGGGTAATGCTTGGAGTTAGAATCTCTTCTTCTAATTCCACCATATATACCGACGGTTATAAACATCCAAATAAAAACAGTCTATGTTGCCGTGTTCTTGGCAATAGAATTTGTCCCTGATGACTCGTATAGTTTTCTCTTATTCGGTAAAGATTTATATCGTAAGGCGTATATAAATACTTATGTGAAAAACTACAGAAACAAGCTTAGTAGCCA
This sequence comes from Mya arenaria, assembly GCF_026914265.1. Lineage (NCBI taxonomy): Eukaryota > Metazoa > Mollusca > Bivalvia > Myida > Myidae > Mya > Mya arenaria. The sequence goes on along the minus strand of NC_069127.1, from coordinate 34,484,283 downwards.
AATATTTAAACATAATCCCTGTTTAAAGGCACTGGGTAAAACGCCAAAGACATGGAACACAAAAACAAAAAATCATTAACAAGAAACATGGAACAACAGCACAAAACTCCACAAACAGCACGAAGTCTACTAATCACATCAGATCAAGAACTGTTTAAAGTCAATAACACCGATGGCTTTTATTTAACATATAGTCGGTAGTTTTCTGATGTCTAGCCATTTGTTTGTTCAATGGCCATTAGTGTTGCTCAATGCCAATTTACCGAATAATCCCTTTTCCTTCGGCAAAAAGAAAATTGTATTTCCCGTATTTTTTATAGATTTATTGTTCCTTTTGGCATCTTCAATTACTTGGATTGATTGTGTGGGTATAAAGGGGGTCTCAAGGACGTTTGCGACTCATAGTTACATTGCAGTGCACCGCCTACATCTCCGTATCCACCACAATTAACCGAATCAGAAAAAAAATAAACGTAAAGGCGCTTTATGTCAAATGGGGCTTTATGGATTTTCTCCAAAGAAACATTCTGTTATATTAGTGAAACAAAGCATATGCTGTTGAATGATATGCATATTATTTCTACCGTATGGGCATAAAAGGCGGGACATTTTATGCACAAACATTGTTTGTGTTTAACTTGTTGCACTACATTCAAATTAAAGGAAATGCATTCCTTTCGCCCGAAGACTGTTTCCCCGTTCAGTGTAGTAAACATGTCGTCTGTTACGAGAAATATTCTCTGAAACTGTTGCAGTTGCTATGGCAACGAGCCCTGTGATTATGTGTTTTCTTTCCGCTCCGTTTCACTAAATGTACAAGGCTTCAAAATTGATAAGCCTCTTTAAACCTTGGTTTGTTATGGTCTTCGCTTGCGACGGCAAAGTGGTGATAAACTGTCTTTAAAGGTAAATTATATTAAACAACTTTGATTTAAACATATTTTATTCAACATATACAAACAAACTACACAGAATATACACACACACACACACACACAAGTTGTCTATAATATTGAAATGGATTGGAACGAAAGCATAGCTTATAAAGTTCTTCTCCAAGGGAATTAAATTACTCATTTACCAGAATAATGCGTATGATTAACGATTAGACGATATATATCTTTTATGCGAGAAAAGTTGTTTCTAATGCTAAAAAATAGGAATAAGTTTTTTTTAGATATGGATTCAATCGTTCAAACACAATACATAATAGAGTGACAGTATAAAAGATATATAAGTAGGGTGTGGACAGATATGAAGGAAGAAAAGAAGTTGGGTACATACCATATTGGGGAAACACTGTAAGTCAGGTAATGATCAGAAACGTTTCGAGTCTTTGCAGTTTCATGAAAATTTTCCATTTTAAAAAGAATATTGATTCTCTAATAGAATAGGAAAAAAACAAAACCCATATACATATACTGAGTCAGTACCGCAAGTAATCCAGATTAAGTTCAAGTTCTTGTACAAAAACTATTGAAAACAAAGGAAATATTTCCGTAAATGTATTTGCATTGTGCCGGAAATCTTGATAAAATTATGTTGTTTCTTCAGTTGGTTTTCATTATAAAACAAATCAGCAAATGTTTGCAAAACACGTTTGACGACTGCTGCGATTTTGTTTTATTCAGAGATAGACCTTCGGTTTTGTATTGTCTGATTAAATTATATTGTTTCTTTAAATATTCATTATTTTATAAATTTTGCAAATAATTTGCAAACAATTAATGACCTCTGTGATTCTGTTTTTCTTTCCTCTCCGTTTACTAAATGTGCAAGGTTTCCAAATTGATAAGCCTCTTTAAACCTTGGTTTGTTAAGGTCTTCTCTTGCGACGGTAAAGTGGTGATAAACCTTCTTTAAAGATAATATTAAACAATATCGCATTTTCATGAAATGTTTTCTAAACAGTAGACTAGAGTTAATATGATACAATTAAGAAAACTAAGACCGCCATTGTCACTGAATAGAATTTTACCTTTTGTACCAATAATTAAACGCAAATCTTTCCAAAAACGACATCTGCATGTTCTGACGTTAAATGATTTCATTTAAAACAATGTCAACTAGTAAAATGTTAATTAGTTGAAGTGGCGCCAGTCTCTTGTTAATTCCGTTCAAATATTATTATTGCTTTTGTCGGGAGTAAACATTGAAAAACACTAACCAAGAGTTTTCAACCAAACTCTGCTGGTGTCAATTATCTCTCATCATCCTGTGTTTTTTAATGGATATTCTCACCATGAATTGATTATCGCTTGATAAAATGTTGCTGTTTTCAATTTATAATTAGGAAACATCAATTCCCACAAGGTGGAGTGTTCAAATGTACAAGAAAGTGTGTAATGCAAACAAACACATTTCCTTGGTTCAATAAATGTAAAAACGGGGCTGTTGACTAATTCATGGTCTGTATTATTGATTGACATTATTACGGAATGCTACCTATGTTTCGAAAAAAGGTTTAAACAACCATATGTCTAGAATGAGTCCCTGTGGGGAGTGGAATTAGGTTTCAAACGTTTCTTGACTGTACCGGTGTGGTTTCGCTCCCCACCACAACCAAGCTATTTGTATAAAGTGTTGTTGTTTTTTTTTTTGCAATTTTGGTTTCAAAGAGTAGAACTATTATATAATAAGTGTTTTCAGAAGCATTTTCTGGAAAATTATTGTGTCTCTCTATAATATTCTATATTTAAGTATGTGTATCTTTGATGCCTGCTGATCCAAGACTATATTTGTTTTATTTGAAAGGATTTTTAGTGTAAAAGATATTTTATTTTACAAACAAATATAACAAGTCGAACGTTTTATATCTGTTCAAAGATTTGCAATATATGTCATAAACGTCCGATTTAAGCTAGGATATGTATTAAAACATGTATAATATACTTTCGGTCATTTAATTTGACACAGCAGAAGTCAGCAGGTAATTACCTTCCAAAATATACAAAAATGTATGAGGGTAGAAGGCATTAACAATTCAGCGAACTGACTTATTTATTGATCGGATTCCGCAGCATTCGGAACTCCTTGGCCATTTGGTAACACATCGAAAACAACCTCATTGTATATAGACGGTAAACAATTTCGGTATTATTGTTTTAGTCTCTGAGAGATTCATTTTTGGACTGAAAGATGAAATTATATTGTTGTTTTTTTTTAAAAATATTCTTTACTTAATAAAAAAAAAATCGTTAAAAAATGCAACAAATTCTGATGTCTGTTTCTCAGAGAGAACAAGCATTGTCTTATGAAATCTCAAATTAAATGCTGATGTTGCGTCAATGTTAACATAAAAAAAAAATTCCATACAAAAATAAGTGATATCCGGTTGATAGGTCTTTCAATGAAATACCATCGTAATTCATTTAGGATAACGAGAAAAACACAAACATACATTGTAATGCATGAATTAGGTATTAATTATGTCAGACTGTAAACGGAACGACTATTTCAGACTCATTGCAATGTAATATTCCCTTAAAATGGCAGTGATAACCATCAAGTACGCACTAATTGAGTTGTAGTTCTATTATTTATAATTATCAGGAAACATGAATCAGGAAACCACAATTACATACCCTTGTCGACAATAAGATCCACAAAGTGAAAAACGACAAATTTAGCGTTTGTCGAAGTGTTTTAAGAATCTTAACTATGTAAAATTGATAATGGTATAGAAAAAAATCATTTAAGTTTGGCTTGAACACTAAAAATAAATCAACGAATTTACAGTCCAGACGGCAACCTATATATGGAACTGCAACCTATCTCTGTAAAATCGGAGCTGCAACCTATCATTTTCTTTTCGTTCTCATATCTTAACAAATCATTAAAATATTTATCCACAAATGCATGAAACTCTTATATTTGATCAAAACCTAAGTGTTTTATGCGGTTTTCCCAAACTCTTACCTCATTCTCCGCTAAAGTCGAGCCAAACTGATAAATGGGCCTGTTACCTACCAGTCGGATTTCGTACATGTTGAAAACATTGCAGAAGTCTTCTTGAAAACGGTAACAATTTCAAGCAATATATATATATTTAATACACACTAGGTAGGTGGGCATATGATAGGCTATGTTTAAATTCCAAGAAACTATTATAATTATATACATTACCTTGATTATCGGCTCGAGTCGAACGTTTTGGTGACGCCATCTTGCACTGAAACCAACCATTTGGTCACGTGGTGTCCCCGCCATACAATTTGTATATGTGAAATAATGAAGAATGAAGTTTGTGTCCCAATAAAATGACCAATCAATTGATGAGGTTCACATCAAATGAAATAATCATGAAATGTGATACAAACACCGATGTAGCATGATAATACCAATGTGCTAGATACTGTAGGAACTTAAATAGCATTAAATGAAGTTAACCCCATGTATTTCTGTAATTCCACAATAAATCCTATACAATTCAATGTCCAAGAAATTACGTCTTGCCTTCAAAAGGACTTTATGTCGTTGCTGTTATTCGTCAGAAGAACTGCTGGAGGTTAATGGGAAAACAAAATCAGTGTATTGCTCAGACAAAACGAACGCTCACACGACACGAAAACATCCGAACGTCATTGCAAGATTGTCGTACGTTGACATCCCAGGTAGTTAACTTAATAGTAGCTTTCTAAAACCGGATGTTTACTGGGATTCGCATTACCTCAATGTTCACAATAAGTTATCTCCGACAATGTGTTTTTATCAAAACGGCTCAACAGGCTCACTATACAGTATATGTTGTAATGAGAGATGCCAATTAAGTCCTACAAATGCTGTTCAAATTAATGGTTTTCCGCCTCGAGCAGCTGGTCTCAGATACCAGAATTCAACAAATAGCAGCCTTGTCAGCTTTGTGGATCTTGAAATGGATTCAGTTATAGAGCTGAAGTCTTTATCCAGCTGTAGTTGCGGTAGTAATACAATGTTGAATTTAATACTAATCGCAGCATCGGGACGAATTACAAACAATAAAAGATCATCGTATTTGTTATTTCAAAACGGATTACGCGTTGCAATGGTCGGAACAATTGAAAAATCCATATAAAAAGCTAAATCCAAATGCTTTAATGAACCTTTCTGTAATAATTATACCATTCGTGACGTCGTCAACAGAAATGAGTCATGTGAAAGAAAAGTAACCTATTTATAGCTATAATTCTTAAGTTGCAATTTTAAACATGGCTTCAATTTTTGTTTTAAATAATTTATCTTGATTAAATTTATGTTTTGTTTGTATAAATGAATACCTTCACATGATTCAGTTCGCAATTTAACAACGTCACATAATGTACAACATGCAAAATATGCTATATGAAGTCGTGATTGTATTTACCTTTTTTGGAAGGAAATATTTTGTGATATGGCATCATTTTGCGTTTTGATTGTTACACTGATTATAGACAAGCTAATAATGTCACTTTTATTTACAACATAATTATTTCTAATAAAAAATATACAGAAAAAAATTAATATTTCCAAGGAACAAATATTGAATTTGTTGTCACTTCGTTTATAATTAGATTGCTAATCGCATGCACAAAATACCAATGCAATTTTAATAACAGTTAAAACAAAGTCCGGAGAGTAATACATAATTAAAATTAAACTTCTACGTGAATCTTTCGTAACATCGGGTGTACAATCAATAGTCGGAGGTATCAGAAGACGTCACATCGAGGCTAACACGGGAAAGCATATGACGTGATAATCGAGCAGTACCTCGAGGCAAACATGGAAATTTAAATGACGTGTTAATCGAGTAGTAATCATCCAGGTAAACATGGAAAAGAAGATTACATAATAATCGTACAGTACATCGAGGCTTACATGGAAAAGCAGACGCCGTTATAATCGAGCAGCACAGTAGGGTGTCTAGGGTGCTCATATGGTCATATTACTAGGTTTAAGTAAGCCCAGGACCACTACCTGAATATACTGACGGACATGCTGACAATTATTTAAGTGCTTATCAAACCAGAGTGAAATGTAACCTTTTAATAATATACTAAGAACAACAAACCTATTACTTTACATTTAGACAAAACCAATCTAATATTGGATTTTCACAGAGAATGCGGGCGAATTGAAAATAAAACGCAACATTTCCAGTAAGCTTAAAAACAGTAAAGGTCGAAGTCCAATACAATTCTGATTACATTATTAAAATCGAAAATAAGAAATATTGCGCAATTTCAAAAATGTTCTCTCAGTAAAATGTAAGTAAAGGGAAAAGTTGATATGATTACCTGTTTTGTTGCGGAAGTTGTCAGAGACAAACAGTAACAATGTTAAAGATTCACTCTTACTGCCAAATAAGATTTACCACAATTAATAACATGTTTTAATATTCTAAAAAGGATGAATAAATATCGAAAACAATTGTTTTTATGAAGGATTCAGAGTTTAATTTGAAAACAATGAGCATAAAACACGGTATTTCAACCTTTTAGACTAAAGTAGACCACAGTGAATCTTTTAGCATTCACCTATCATTTTGAATTAATATGTTTGCGTTTTCTGCTATTAAATACACGGTTAAAATAATGTTATCAGTACTTGGTATTTTCCATTAATGCATTATTAAGTAAAAAGTTAAATGTTTATCAGTGAAAATTGATTTTGTTACACATGTGCATGTATTAATTTTGAATAAGAGTGTCACTTTAAGCATTGTAAGATTCAACTAAACATTCACAAGGGAGCGTTTTTTAATATGATTGAAGTAAATAATCAGTGGCCGCTTAACCTTTTTTTAGATCCGAAAAAAATATTGCGACTATCAAAATATAATGAAAAGTTTTTGTTAGTAGGAAATCGACAAACGAAACATATATTCATGCTATTAACTTGCGCTATGAGTCAATATAAAAATAAAATGCGAAAGAGATCGATTTTATACACATATTATCGCTGAAATTCATGGCTATTTATAATTTTACTCATACGATGTAGTTTTGATTTGACAAAATGAAAATATATTAACATTAGAAAAATGTATTTCATAACCAACATTGTAAAAGGCGCAAGCATAAAAGAAGGATAAGTTTAAGGTTTCATAATATATAAAGGTCACATTCATAGAGGCATATATTGTTTTCATTCTCACAAACAACCGTTTTTTTTTCAATTCAATGGCAGTGTATTGTTTATATTTCAAAACAAGAAAAAATATCAGTAACGATGAAAACATGTATTTATCTCCGTTTTCAATCTTAATGACTTCTTTGTTTCTAAACGCTTACATTTATTGGCAATATTCTGTTAATGCAAAATCTCTCTTTGGACGCCAGTTATAAAGCCATGTATCATTCTGCGTATTACGTTATCTGGAAATATCTCCAATAGACAACATACTCGAAAACAGAGGGTTTTGTGCAACAGCAACTAAATTGTCCAAGAGGTTAATACTCACTTCAACCTAGGATATCAGTTCTAACTTTTTCTGTCGAGCTTTTCAGCTAGGGACTGATTGCTTTTCATTCGATGTAAGCCATGTCAAACAACATCAGTCAGATTATCTTTCTTGCTTTATCTTATGCATAGAGAACTAGGCAGAGTACATTTTAGTCTTCTAAAATATGATTGCAAAATTATGTTTGTTTTTTTTCAATTTTCATGCATTAATATAATGAACTCATTTGACCAATTTGCGAAATATGGTTTGTGTTAAATATTTGACTTTTTAATGTGGTTTTCACTTAATAGCTACATGGCCACAAATTCCTCAGTTAAAAAACAACAACGCCAAAACCTTGTTTATATATTTTTATCTGAAAAAAATCAAATGAGTTGTTTTATTGAATAAAGTTATTAGTGTGCCCCGTTAAGCTCAGATGTACATGTAAGAAGAAGAAGAAGAAGAAGAAGAAGAAGAAGAAGAAGAAGAAGAAGAAGAAGAAAAAGAATATCCTAGAGTTGTCTCAAATGAACAAATTATTCGAAAACAGAGATAACAACGTGTTGTGTGTAATAGGCATTTCTTTCTGTCAGTGATAAGAATTTGTTTTTCTCTTTTCTTACAATTCCCTATTCAGCTATTCAGTTAGGTACCGGGTTTTTCATTGCAGACAAGCTTTACATAATCTATACATTTCATATCATACAATTGTTTGAAAAAGTAATTAGCAAGTAAAATCTTAATATATACATAGAAGTAAGATGATGTAATGAATTGAAACAGAAGTAAACACTAATTTTATAAATCAACAATCGGGCTGAATATCAAGAATTTGAATGTCGTGCTACCAGATTAATTTAGGCACCTTAAAGCAGATATCGACAGGGAATCATTACGAAACTTGAGAAACTTTAAATGCTTATCAATGTGCCATTTAAATACAGGTGCCGAGTTTGATATGACCTATTACAGAAAACAATAGTGTCCGTTTCGATTAATATGTATTTGAAATCAGGATATTTGAAAATAAATATGATCAAACTTTGTTTTAAACGTTTCCTTTTATGCTATAAAGAAAACTAATGTTCATGATAAGTTGTTTCACATCAGTTAATTGTCCAAGTGAACTAAACATTTATGATTTAAAATGGCCAAAATGTTTAATTGATGCATCACAACATCTTACATCTGAAGTTATTAATATTACTGGAAGTTAATTATTATGGAATGTCTAAAGAAACCAAACCAGACCCTGTAATTTTATTTGTTATTGCCTATGATATTGTTTAATGCACTTAATAATTATATTGTTACGCAGATTGAACTCTGGTTTGCTAATTTGTAAATTCAACTACGTTGATACATTTGGTTAAATGTTTGTCTATTTTAGATGGTCCTTAGCAATAAGTTAATACAACCAAGGTAATCCCTAACAACCTTACCAGACATGTTTAGGGAATTGAAAAAAAACTCATTGTGTAACTGTCGATTATACTGCATTAATCAGTGTATTGGATGTTGACTCTTCCCGAAACAGGGAATGCAGTTCTGATTTATTGGTATTTGAAATTGGAAACGCTTCTTTGTATTCCGCCCACTATCTCTTAAATAATTTGCAAGCGAATAAGAAACATCAATGTTGTTTTTTCTTGGCAAAATCTTCTTACTTGGGACTGAAAGCATTTATCTCGGCTAAAAAACATGAAAACAATATCTACAACATATTACAATTTTTTTGTTAGGCCGCTAGCAATTGCCTTTAACTAAGGTAGAGTCTTCGTGAAATATATTACTACTGTGCTTTAATCATCGAGTAATATATGGTGACAATGGAACATATACGATTTATAGTTTACTTTAAGGGCCGGCAGCGATGCAAAAGTGGGTGGGGAAGGTAAAAAACTAAAACGTTTAAAAATATACTTGTTTTATTTAGCTTTAAGGAACGATCGTTTCTGGGAGTGAAACATTTACTCTTGGCGACTTGTTTTGGGTTAGATTGGAATTATACAATTTTACAAAAAAAGAAAGATTTTAACAGAGTTTGGATCAAAAGCATTCACATTATTATGGATAGGTCTGCCGACATTAGTACTTCGTGTTTATGTGAAAATGCCCAAGACTACCTATTCAACAATGTCTTGAGAGATCTTGATGATATCTTGTCAAATAAGAAAGTTATTCAGAAAAATAATGAAATTTTGTGTATGAAATTCATTTCCGGGTTATTAAAATGCATATATCTTTTTTAAAATAGCTGCAATCAACACAAAGCCACAATACATTGTTGATTGGGCAGTTCCGATAAATTTGACTCACAAACATATTCTTTTTGTATTAAGACATTTCCGGGAAAACGTAAATGCTTTTTTATTTGAAATCTGATAAAATATTCTTTCGGAAAAAATGCTCAACTCCTAATTACAGCTTTTCATATTGCATCGGATGTATGAGTCATGCTTGTTAAATATTGAACCTCAAAACTAAATAGAAGTTGATGTTTTAAAACTTTTAAAATTTTGGTCCCACAATCGACTTTTGCATCGCTGACGACCCTTAATCATTCAATACATCAGGTGGATAACACCAATATTCGTCGAGTTCAAATGACCTCATTATCAAGTAATACGTTTAGGCTCACCTATCAAAACAATGCTCGGGTATGATGTTCGTAAGGTTCCATTGGCATATCATCTAGTGCAAGGTCATAGGAACAACTACATGCAAACAGCAACTAATTACTATGGTAACCTCTTAATTCTGACCTGTCTTACAATTCTATTTGGTATTGCCTCACATATCTATTCTGAGTACCTTTTACCAATGAAATACTTCACTTTCACTTCAACCACGCCTCTTTAACATTTGTTCCGTCGGTTTGTTGCCGAGAAGATTACGAGCGAGCGGTCGAAAGAACATAAAATATTCACATTTTCCATATAGTTAAAGAAATAGCTGCGCTTTCGATTCTTGAACAATTTTGACTTTAATCCCTATTCAAAGATTCGATTAAAGGGAATAACACTATTTGCATCGCAGTTTAGATTCACAATAATAGAATTTCCTACGTTTGAGTAAAACGAATTAGAAGGAAATTAATTTCCCTTGTTTATAATGTAATAACCGCCAGGTGGCGATTGATAAGCACGAGGAATTCGTGCGAATATGAATGTAAAAGCATTCAGCTTTGGGGAACCGATCCGTTCACATCGATTCAATTGATTGTTAAATTTGAGGTCGTACCGGGCAGTATGCAGCAGTCCGTGTTACTGAATAGGCCGTATAAAGCATGGTTTAAATCCTCGTGCAGAGGGTAAGTCGTAATGAAAATATGTTTGTTGGATTTATATGACATGACGAAATACATGTATGATCATAATTATTCAATATACGTAGTGGAAAAGTGAAAAATTCAGAAATGATGAGTTTATTCAGTTCACACGTACTGTGTTAGAAAATGTTCTTTTGTTTTTGAAGGCATCGATAAATTTGTGCTAGAGAAAATATTTCCGCTATTCTCATATTTAGTGCTTCGAGTTTTACTTATAAAGAGTGTTTTTCGTTGACATATTATAAAAGAATATTTAGGTGACATTTTTATTTCTGTTTTGCGAGCTACACGTTTGAGAAAGATGCAAAACAATGAAGTCGGGGCTACAGGATTCCGCGGTTCAACCACGTGGGTGTGAACGCATGAGCTGGTCAAGCTGGTCATCTCGTGACAACTTTTTTGGCTTGATGTCATCGCCTGTTCACGTGCCACGCTTCCAGTGTATTTCCCTCGACTGTTGGGGTTTTCTGTTATAATATCACCGGACAGCGTCACCAATAGTTGTGGCCATACAGGCAACACAAAAAGATAAGTATTATAAATGAAATTCAATCATCTCTGAATTGAAAGAGAAGATTTTAAGCAGTCCTGTTAAATCTGCAAAGCATTACTAATTATGATAATTATGGCAGAGCCATTGGCTTTAAGTTCAATGATGAGGCGTATGGAACGTTATGGAGTCTGTCCGTGTGTATGTCAGTAAAATGTGTTTGATATAAAAGGAATTCATATACTTATTATTCAATATTCAGTTTGTAAATGGTGTGATACTACCGACATATTAAAGTACTTAGTTTCTAAAAGTGTATATATATTTATTTTCACAATATTTCAAATTCGAAGGGAAAGGCATATGTTATACGCAAGGCTTATCAAAAGTAGTCAGTTTTTAAATGAAACTGCTCGCAAAATGTCATGAAAGATTGCATGGGCTAATTTGGTATGTTCAGATTTCATATTTGTCGTAAAACAATTACATTGTTTACAAAAAGAGTTTTTGGTTTTGAAAGATAGTGTTATAATTATTAGTATGGAGAACACATGTATGGTGAATGGGGTACTTTGTCTGGAGTGGCTGATTGTGATGATACAGCATTTTACAATTATAATTATTATAATAATGATAATAATAATAATAATAATAATAGTAATAATAATAATAATAATAATAATAATAATAATAATAATAATAATAATAATAATAATAATAATAATAATATGAGTTTGTCTGTTGTTGCTTTTCTTACCTAAGATTAAAGTTTAACAGCATCGCAGATTCAATGGCAGCATCACCAAGACAATACAATTGTTATAAAGTTGTAATAAATGACGATATCGCTCATTCACGTCAAAACGCCAAAGATGAATACATTGAAAAGTATTGATTTTGTTGTTTTCTGTAAGAGGCTGCAGTTTTTTAAGCTTTCGTTTGGCTTGTCTCTAATATATCGGAAATGTTGTTTGAACTTGAAAACAGTTGTGAACATTTGTTAAGACTATATCCTCATTATTTGTATTATAATTTGCATTATTTGATTAAAAGAGTTCATGATTTTCTTTAAATGTTCTGCAATAAACTTTGGTTATCTAAGTTCAAGAAAGTAAGGTTCATGAGCTCTTTTTAAAGAACATGTAGACGAAAAGTGCATGCGTTATGCATTAACTAAGGTTCATGCACTAGTGAGGAGCTAGTGTAAGATACATGTTGATGAACAACCAAGAAAAGCTTGTGAACATTCACGACCAGTTTATGATTGTTTATTAACAGTTCTTCAGTTCAGGTTGATTGGTACATTGTCGACAGGGTGTGAATGTAGATAAGACTCAACACTGATGACTTGTTATTTCTTTATATGTCTATTAACCTATACCTGGACGAAACATTTTTTAAATAACTTTACTTTCTGTTTGTTGAAAAAAAAATATTTATAAATTAAAACATAGCCTTTTCAGTAAAATGTTAAGAATATAGATCCGTACATTGTCGAATTTCTGAAAAAAATCGTAATTTAATTTTATGTGTTTAAATTTTCCATTTAATATCAAACAGCCACGAGAAAAAACAACGTATTGAAAACGAGTTTTTTTTTTAAAAGTTATTGAAACGAGGTTCTGGATATACAGTATTTAAATTTTTGAAACTGGGTTCGAGAAACAGGAGTGTTTCAAACCTTGTCCCATCTTTAAGATGGTTTTGGTATGAATTTCCGCTTGATCTTAAAGAGGCATTTACTTTTTAAACGTATTCCAACGAACCAGAATGCCTTGTAATAGGTCTAAAATGTAACTAATAAAGTTTAACAAGAAATAGGTTTATAGAGAACAGTTTCAGCTAATAATTCGCGTTACAGTTATCATAAAATAAAAATTGCTACATGTCTCTATTGAAATAAATAAAGTTATATCTTACTACCGATAAGCTATAAAAAAAGGTGTCCGTCTCATTGTATTTAACTGGTCCACTTTTTTGTTTGTTCAAAGTTAGCCAAACTCCTTATTTATTTGACAGTATGTATCAAAGAATTACATATACTAAATCCATTGAGCTGCGCAAAATAGCCTTAAACGTGTACAGCATAGTTGTTTTTTAATACATGCAAGAACAATATTGTTGTTAAAAAGTAAGATTATCCATACAGTTTTTTGTGTCGAGATAATATGTGATAAATTAATACTTATTGCATCAAGAAAAGGTATCTTATACCAGTTCCTTATTTAGATGGTCTAAAGATATTAAACAGGACGCTCTAATATAAGTTTTTGTTGTGTGTGTTTAATTCTTGTGTACAACATATTTTGGTAAAACAAATGAGGTCGAGTTCGCTAATTGTGAAATAAAGAAATACTGCGATCATAGTTTGTCACATCTATATTGTTGTGTTGACTACACTCCACAATACTTCAATACGGTAAATCCTAAAGAATCAACTTTAGTGTTCCAGCCATGATGAAAATGGGGAGAAAAACGTATAATGCACCCTTTGACATATTTTATTCATGGTCTTAGTGTCTTGGGTGTTGTTTCTTCTTAGCATTGTATGTGCTGGCCTGATAAATAGGTATTTTGGTAATGCTTGGAGTCTGAATCTCTCCTTCTATTTCCACAATATATAGCAACAGTTATGAACGTCCAAAAAAATACAGTCTATGTTGCTGTGTTCTTGGCAACGGAATTTGTCCCTGATGACTCGAATAGTTTTTCTCTTATTCGGTAAAGATTTATATCGTAAAGCGAAAATAATTAATTATGTGAAAAACTACAGAAACAAGCTCAGTAGCCAAAATATTAAACATAAGCCCCGTTTAATGGCACTGGGTAAACGCTATGGAACACAAAAATAAAACTTCATAGACAAGAAACATGGAACAACAGCACAAAACTCCACAAACAGCACGATGTCTACTTATCACATAAAGATCAAGAACTTTTTATAGTCAATAACACCGATGGCAATTATTCAACATATAGTCGGTAGTGTTCTGAAGTCTAGCCATTTGTTTGCTTAATGGCCATTAGAGTTGCTCAATGCCAATTTAACGAATAATCCCTTTTCCTTCGGCCAAATGCAAATTGTATTTCCCGTATTTTTTTTGGATTTATTGTTCACGTTGGCATCTTCAATTACTTGGATTGATTGTGTGGGTATAAAGGGGGTCTCAAGGACGTTTGCGACTCATGGTCACATTCCATTTCACCGCCTACACCTCCGTGTTCACCACAATCAACCGAATCAGAAAAAATACACGTAAAGGCGCTTTATATCAAATGGGGCTTTATGGATTTCCTCCAAAGAAACATTCTTTTATATTAGTGTAATGAATCATATGCTGGTGAATGATATGCATATGAATTCTACCGTGTGGGCATAAAAGGCGGGACATTTTATGCACAAATACTGTTTGTGTTTAAATTGTTGCACTAAACTCAAATTGAAAGCCATGAATTCCTTTCGCCCGAAGACTGTTTCCCGTTTATTGTAGTATACATGTCGTCTGTCACGAGTAATATTCTCTGAAACTGTTGCAGTTGCTTTGGCAATGACCCCTGTGATTCTGTTTTTCTTTCCGCTCCGTTTCACTAAATGTGCAAGGTTTAAAGAAACTTATCAATTTTGAAACCTTGCACATTTAGTGAAACGGAGCGGAAAGAAAAAACAGAATCACAGGGTTCGTGAAATATTCTCCGACCAGTGGACTAGAGTTAATATGATATAATAAAGAAACTAAGTCCACCATTTTCACTTCGTGAAAAACATACCCTGCCTTTTGTACTAAAAATTAAACGCAAATCTTACAAAATACGACATCTGCACGTTCTGAAATTAAATAATTTGATTTGGAACATTGTCAACTAGTAAAATGTTATCAAGTCTCTAGAATGGCGCCAGTCTCTTGTCAATTCTGTTAAAATACCACTGCTGTTGTCGGGAGTAAACATTGAAAAACACTAACGAAGTAGTTCAACCAATTCAGCTAGTGTCAATTATCTCTCATCATCCTGGTTTTGTTAATGGATATTCTCACCATGAATTGATTATCGCTTGATAAGATTTTGTTGTTCTTTTGTTGTTTTAATAATTAGGAAACATTAAATCCCCAAAGGTGGAGTATTCCAATGTAAAAGAAATTGTGTAGTCCAAACAAACAAATTTCCTTGGTTCAATAAATGTAAAACTGGGTTGTTGACTAATTCATGGTCTGTATAATTGATTGACATTATTACGGAATGTTTCCAATAAACGTTTAAACAACCGTAAGTCTAGAATGAGTCCCCCTGTGGGGTGTGGTATTAGGTTTCTAACGTTTCTTGTTTGTGACGGTGTGGGTTCGCTCCCCACCACAACCAGGCTATTTGTATAAGTTTTTTGTGCAATTTCGGTTTCAAAGAGTAGAACTATTATATTATAAGTGTTTTAGAAGCATTTTGTGAAAATTATTGTTGGTGTGTCCCTCTATAATATTCTATATTTAAGTATGTGTATATTGAATGCCTGCTGATTCCATACTATATTTGTTTTATTTGATAGGATTTTTAGTGTAAAAAACTATTTTATAAACCAATATAACATGTCCAACATTTTATATTTGTTAAAAGATTTGCAAAATATGTCATAAAAGTCTGATTTAAGTTAAAATAAAGAGATAAAAGCTAAGATATATGTTAAAATATGTATGATTTACTTTTGGTCATTTAATTTGACACAGCAGTAGTCAGCAGGTAATTACCTTTCAAAATATACCAAAATGTATCAGAGTTGAAGGCATTAACATTTAGGGAGCTATCAGCGAACTGACTTATTTGTGGATCTGATTTCGCAGCATTCGGAACTTCTCAGTCATTTTACATCGACAACAACCTTATTGTATATATACGGTAAACAATGTCGAAAATCTTTACAATTAACTAAACAGCAAGACGATCGCACAGATAGTTCAATTTAACATTTAAACTGAATGACTTTACTCTTAATTAGTAATGCAATAAGTCTCTTCACGACCAATAATTTTAAAAATAACACGAAAAAACACTGCAATTAAGTAATACTTTTATTTCAAACTTTCGAATTACTTCTATTGATGTACCGGCATACATCCGAGGTTGTTTCGAGGTTTATTAAATTTGAAAAAGAAGATTGTTTTTCTAAAAGAAACGGAAAAAAAAAACCCCATACATATATCGAGTGAGTTTCGCAAGTAATCCAGTTTAAGTTCAAGTTCTTGAACAAAAACTATTGAAAGAAAAGGAAATATTGCCATAAATGTACTTGCCTTGTGCCGGAAATTTTGATAAAATTATATTGTTTCTTCAGTTGGTTTTCATTATAAAAAAATCCGCAAATGTTTGCAAAACACGTTTTGACGTCTGCTACGATTTTGTTTTATTCTGAGATAGGCGATCGTTTTTGAATTGTTTGATTATAAAACTTATGTTATGTTATGTTATGATTAAAATACATTGTTTCTTTAAAAATATTCATTATTTTATCAATTTCGCAAATAATTTGCAAACAATTTATGATGTCTGCTCCTATTTTGTTTTATTCTCAGAGAGATTCATTTTTGGACTGAAAGATGAAATTATATTGTTGTTTCTTAGATATTCTTTACTAAATCAATTTTCTAAAACAATTTGCAACAAATTCTGATGTGTGTTTCTCAGAGAACATCTTTTTTGCATTGCCTTATGAAATCTCAAATTAAAGGCTGATGCTGCGTCTATGTTAACATACTCATGCAAAAATAAGTGATATCAGGTTTATAGGTTTGTCATAACAAACACAAGATATCATTTGTTTCTCTAAAACCTATGTCTTTCAATGACATAACATTGAATACAATTAGGATAAACAGAAAAAAAATGTATTAGGTACTAATTATGTCAAACGGTACACGGAACGACTATTTCAGACTCATTGCAATGTAATATTTCCTTTAAATAGCAGTAATAACAATCATGCACGCACTAATTGAGTTGCGGTTCAATTATCTATAGTTATCAGGAAGCAGGAATCAGTAAACCACAATTACAGATTACTGTCGACAATAAGATCCGCAAAGTGAAAACGACAAATTAGCGTGTTATGCAACAAAAGATAGGAATATCGTTTTATCAATTATCTAAAACACCTATTGCCTGACACCTCAAGATATTGCCACTTCAATATAGCAGTTAAGATTGGAAAAGGCCATGGCGCAGTTTTGCATTTTTTAGTTTGTCTAACAATTTATATGTGTTCTATTAACTGAACATAGTCTTAGCTATTAATACAAGTTTTATTTGCGGCCAACTCAGAACTAACATGATGACCAATGATATATATTTGGTTAATCATTTTACTGTTTGACGTTCAACTTCGCCAAAATAATCAATGATATATCAATAATTAGCTAAAAACACCAAATAGTTTAAATGCATGTCGAGCAATTCAAGATGATTTAAAGTGTACTTGATTCTAATATTTGGTTAATCTCTTTGAACTCCGTTTACCAGAAGACATGTTGTGTATCCAACAAATGTACAAATGAACATTCTTAACAGTTCAATGTCTAATCGGCATCATAATAGTGGCGTTTGATTATATAGATAAACTAAAGTAAACTATCAATTCGATAATACTGGTTTTCCTATAACTTGCGCTGCGGGCTTTGTTTTAGTTTTCGGAAGTAAAATATGTTTGTAAAAACAACAAGTTTTGCGATAGCATTTCTTTCCATTACAATGCCTAGCAATGAGTCTTAGAAATAAATTATGTCCTTCACGTACATATATACATACAGACCATGTTTCGTTAATTGGTGGAACGCAAATTGCTGGAATCTTTATTAAGAACTGCGTCTTGCGTGTTGTTGTCTTCAAGTTTTGAGTGTGCCCGCCTCGTACATGAGATTTTGATTATAGCTTGGAAATGGAAACGCTCTCATTACTCCTTTCCAATATCTTGTCCAATAAATTGCATTCCCGTAGAGTGTTATGTTGTTGATTTCGTTGGAAACGCCTTTGTCCCTGATGACTTTAAAGCAAAACAATTTTGGAAAGTTTGAAAATAGTTGACATACGGTATCGCATACGTTTTTCATTCAACAGCGATTGCTTTCAGATGGTATAATCAACTTTTTTTGATTGAACTTTTCGATACCATGGGCCATCTATATTTTTAATGCTCAGATGCATTATTTTAACACCAATTTGTCAATAGAGTTGAATTCGGAATGCATTTTATGAATTGAATATTTCTTCCGCATGCTGTTAGATATACAAATAATTAATACAGTGAAAATTAAATGGACAAGCCCGCGAGAGAAAACTAGCTGAATGTCAGTTTCATTTGTATTTATATTCATTAACTATCGTTCACACGCATTAAAGTTCACTTGAACCACGCTGTATTGAATTCAAAAGCAAATGTTATTTCAAATAAATTTAGTGGCATTACGTGATTTGATTTTATAAATGCGTGATATTTGTGACGTAATGTTATTTGAAGTAACGACTTCGTGTAATTTGATAACTTGGTCACGTGGTTCTATTTGGTTAAGATTGTAGGTGATTGGTAAAGTTATGATGCGGACCAAAATTGATAGAATCGTTCGTTTTTTTTACTTCGTCTGCTACTTTCGCTTTCGCCAGTGACAAGTACTCTTAGTTAACAAACTCATTAAATTATCCGAATACCACG
This sequence comes from Mya arenaria, assembly GCF_026914265.1. Lineage (NCBI taxonomy): Eukaryota > Metazoa > Mollusca > Bivalvia > Myida > Myidae > Mya > Mya arenaria. The sequence goes on along the minus strand of NC_069127.1, from coordinate 34,465,370 downwards.
GAACAATAATAGAATATACATATTTTATTACGAAAGTTGTATTGACGTTCTTATTGTCGCAGCTTGGAGAGATACTCGAATCAGTGCTGAAGGATATTTATACCCTACGCTTTTAACCCCAAGGGACATTTTTCAGACGTCCACTAACACATTGGAACGATGTTCATCTTGATTAACTGAAATATGTTGCATCATGTTAAAGAAAAGACTTACACTAAGACAAATTGAATTAGGAGCGTCTCTAGTGAGTGGATTCGACACAGGCAAAGTTGTTGGAAGTCGTTCAAAACTCATATATTGTAATTTTTTAAAAATGGTTTACTTCCTTGTGGATTACTTGATATTCATTATTTGTAATTGAAATGACATTTTTCAATGGAAAATTACAATCGATATATCGGTTTGTTCAATGGAATAATAGCTTAAGGAGTTAAACACGATAATGAATTAAAACATGGCATCAAACTATATTGTGCGCCTTTATATTCAATGTATACGTTATTGTATTAGTAAGAAATTGAACAAAACACTTCAACGCTTATTACACGACGATTTGTTTTCATGGCATATGTGATGGCGTGGTTCCTTCCCTTGAAGTCATTATTTAAATCATGAGTACATACTATATACGCGGGACAATAAACTATCTCTGGTTCCTAGAAAATTTTCAAATGAACAAACTACTTCAAGACAACGTGCCGTGTACAAGAGCAATCTCCTTGTCTGAAGTTAGGGATCGGTTTGGTTGTATGTTCAGGCTAAAATAGCAGAAGTACATCATCTTAATGTTAACGTTTGTGCTGTCTGTTACAATTGTTGAAAATTAAAATCAAAACCGAATCGATTACAAATTAAAAGAATGAAGAATTAAAAAAATATGTTTTCAATAAAAAAACTCAATATTTTGGAAATGGATAACAGTGATAGCAATGAATAGACAACCGTTTGGCATATTTCGATTGTTACCGTGTATAAGGTGTTTTTCCATAGCACCGTATGCAGTCGCATAGTTTATTGGTAGTTGTGATTTGATACGATTAGAAACGCTGCAATCATAAGTAACAAAAAACGTGCCGTTTTCTTCGCAAAGGTCTGTCACCCTTATGACTTTCATCGTTTTTCTAAGCTTAACTTATCTCGGATAACATGATAAATATACACTGTTATAAAAAGTATTTGTTAGGCCGTAGCCATGTGCGTCTAAAAAGTTTAAGGTAGGGTCTTTGGTATTTTTTTGATTATTACATTATTGTACGTGTAGATTCCATTAAAACATGAGTACAGAGAAAACGTTACGATTTGTAATTAATCTTTATCTTTGATATCAACGGCAGTATATCAATAATATTGGGCTTTACCATATAACGTCATAACGAAGACGGGACGTGGCATATGTTGTGTTTAAACGGTCCATAACTTGCTCTTATTCGTAATGGTTAGGCCAGCGTCTGTAGTGTTATAGCTAAGGACAATTTCATGTATACAGCAACTTACTAGTAGCTTTTTAGACTGACTATGCTAATAATTATATTTGATCATTTGTTCATCAAACAACAATGACGATGACCTTGGCAACGAAACCAAAACTATTATAGCATCTCAACGTTTCAATCACAATATCTGGTAGCGAATTGGTGATAACACTGATTGAATACATGATTTCCCTATATTTGATGCACCACATGCTAATTTGCCGCTTCCGTTTCGCGGGTCGGATTGTCGACAAGGACGTATGACTACTGCTGGATGTATTTCCTGTCAATTATACAGAATGGATGTATGGGCGCTTTAGGGATATATATTGCGTTAAAGGGCAGTTTTGATACAAAGTCAAATTCATTAAGAACATACCAAGCGGTATTTATTAAGAATCGTCAGGTCGTCCCGTGTGTCTGGTTGTTGTACCGTTAGTCTGCGAGCAAATTTAGTGTATGGTTTGTTTGCACAATCTATTGGCATGGACTCTACTTAAATATTTCATAAATTGTGTCAATTTTAGTACAGGAATTTTCTAAGAAACGTTTGGTTATTCTTCTTTTTGGCAGAGTAATGCCCCTTCACTTATTTGTTTGTCAACGCTACAAAATATAATTTTGGAAGATAATTGATTAACTTTTGACGGCTACTTGATAGGAGCATTCACATATGTGTGACAATATACATCTGAACAGTTATTTATAAACGATAATTTGATGTATTCAATACACCCACTTAACATATATATAAGTAGTAACTCCCTTTTTTTAAACGATCGATCTCTTTCTACGAAACTAAAACTATCTTCTATCTAGAAGTCGACCAAAATAGAATTCATATCATTGTTTTAACGCGCACATCAAGTCCAGTATTCAACAACTCATAAATAAACCTTACATAGAGGCACAAAACAAGGACCATGTTAGATAAAAAGAGACACATGTATATTATTACAAAAAATATACCACACGCCATAAACGTATCATACACTCGTCAAAATACCTTTACCGATAAACGATGGGATAAATAGTATCAAGAACTAAATTACATAATTGCATGTACTATTAATTTGTTCAGGGCGTAATTTGAAAATAATGTTTTATATTGTATTTTAGCGTAACAAGTTATTTTGTCGCGAAAAGTATCTTGACATGTAAACTTCTCGTAAATGTCTAAAAGCAAAGCAAACTGTTCAATTAAAGAAATTGTCAAAACCAAGAACTTATTTCCTATTTTAACTCAAGGCTTACATGAAATTCAACACATAGGGCACACTTTGTATAGTGAGAAAACAACTCTAGTGTCTGTAATGTCTTTGATCTGTAAAAACGTTTTTCTACTATTTTTAGTTTCTTGTTTAAGCGAAATATTATTGGCTCGGCAAATATAGCAAAATCATAAATTCACCCTTTCTTCTTATTTCATAGATTAATTTTATTTTATTCACACGTTATAACATTTTTCAAATAATGGCATTTCTATGCAATTATTGAGCACAAATGACAGAGGTTCGTAGAATTATCACCCTTTTATTACAAATACAGTTGACAAATATACAGCGGATTGCTCATTTAAAATGCTTTTGGTTTAATCAGTATTTATTGCAAAAAATATTGAAAAAAGTAAATAGGCATTTGAGCTACAAAAATGAATAGCATACATACAAAATAAGGACTGATGGAATAAATAAACAGTAAGTAAATCACAGAATTAAAAATTAACCATAATGGGTTTTACTAAGTCTCTCTTCTGTTTTCATTGTTAGAGATATTGTTAGTACAAATAATTGAAGAAAACATATTTCAGAAATTGTTTGATACACTACTGCTGGTACGAAATGATATAAATATACAAAAATAACTGGTCGAATATGAGTATTACGCCATTTTATGGTTGGATGCTATAATATTTATTTTTTCTTACAAGAGTGGATTGATAAATACACGGTGGTTGAGGGAGGGGTGCGTTTTAATAAAAGAAATAATAATAAAGGTCAGATCGTCGTTTTGCTGAATAGTATAACAAGCAAGTGTAAATAAAAATATATATATATATACATCCATGTAAACAGTGTGCTCTAAGAAAACGACATATGATTTCAGCAAGTTTACGAGTTGAATCAAACACTTAAATGTTTCAGCGAAATTATATTTTACTCGCAATTGTTATTGCCAAATTGTGCAACACGATCTAAAGCAATATGATTGTAATAATATCATTCGTGATAGTTTAACATTGCATCTAATTTACTTTAAGGTTTAACGTTTGACAAAGGTAGATAGTATGTTATTGTAACATGTTTATCATGCTTTTCCATGTTTAGATCTTTTGAAAGTTTATTTGTTTTATTTCAAACTTTTAAGAACTTAATTTCCTTGTTTTTGGTTTCCGTTTTTTGTATGAAATTGGACATATTTGATTGAGCGTTATTGATTACCTATTTCCTTTTTAATCATTTCATATAGAAACAGGAAAACGTAAGCATACAATCAAAATGAATTGATGCCCCTTTTCTGTAAATAATTTCATCGATGATTGTCTCATTTAAAAAAGACAGCTCAATAATTGTTCTTTCATTTAGATATTTCATTAGGCATATATCTAATCAAACTCATGTACTTTAATTTTACTCACAAAAGTTAAATTTTTGATTGAGTCAACCTTCGATAATAGATGATTATTGAACATAATTGGCGTTTCAATTATCATATTTAATTCAGTTAATCTATAAATGGCGGAAAGCGCTCTTCGTTTTATGAGTGAGATGGCGGCTTTGGTTAGTGCATTGAATTAGATTCACGAAAAAAAAACCGACTGCTTGAGTTAGTCGCATTAAACGCTTCTTTAACCAGACCTATTCCTGATGGCAAAATATGTCGACATAGTAGACTGATATACTTATAAATTGTGGTTACATTGCAGTCCATCGATTAATAACTCCAACAACACAGAGGTCCCGATCGCGAATAGCGGCAGATACAGATTTTTTACTATTTCTCAAGTTATACTTTTCTGTTATATAGTTATTTTTAGAATTTAATTTATGATTTCAAATTTGCTTTTTTCAAAACTGCATCTTGTTGGCCTTTAACAGTGAATTGTTTCACATAAATTTACACTTAAGTTATGGACGTGAGTGTTATGACATTTCGATTCGATTAGTTTAATATTTTTTATTATTATTTTCTAGAGTAATAGATCCTTGTTATGCAATTAAGTTTACTCAATATACAAATGACGTGCGCTAACTTTTTACTAATTCTTATTTAAGAATTTCGATCTGTCGTATGCCTTAAAACATGTCCAGCGGTTTGATTTTGTACCAATATGCAAAGAATATGATATAAAAATTATGTTATTTAATAACTTCAGAAAGCACGAAGTACATCAACAATGGAGGAGCAGTCAGTTGATTGAGACTGTTAGCTGAGATAAAAAAAATCAATATTCAAAAACTCTGATAATAGTTACCGACGTCGGGGAATATCCTAATATCTGATTGGCTGATGTCAGTTTATATTCAAAGGTAAATATGTATATACCATTGCAAATTTTGACACATGCATATATATATTTTATTCATACGCGAAATTATCATTTATATATCCTTGTTTAAGTTAAAAACCTTTTTCAAATGAAAACAGAAACGGCAGTATAAACTATAATAAAAAATAAGGCTTACCTTAACAAAAGCAGAAAAGTTATTTAGTCCTTGTTTTTTCGAGACTTTTCACTTGCAATAAAGGAAAGTGCACCGTTGCAAACTTACCCAGCAAAGTCGCAAACTTTCTAGCCTAAAATGTTGGCGGACATCATAGATTTATGTTCATATATTACTGGAAGGCACCTTATTGGAATAGTAGAGGTGCCAATGACAGAAACGTTTCTAATTATAAATATTAACAAAATACTCATTTATCAGGCGGGCAGAACCAATTGTTGAGACAAGATTCAATTATAGATAAAAAGGCAACCGTTTACACATAACTTTTGCGGAATGTGGTTGTGAACGCAAATACTTTTGTCTGTAAAGGCGTCATATTATCTCATCACCTTATTTAATCACTTATAGAAAGACACATAACAAGCCACCACTACTTTGTTATCATCATGAGCCATGTTCATGTCTACACTTCATCACTATTTAGTTAGAACCATGAGCTATGAATGTGAACACCCTGCATCATTATTTAGTTTTCATCATGAGCAATGACTGTTTATGCGCCATACAAATTTCTTGTGATAATCCTTCTTTATCAAATAATAATCACGGGACATGCATGGCTCACGATTATTTTTTGATAAAGGAGGATTATCAGATTAATGAAATAACAAAAGAGTAGTTATGGTTTACACATCCAAAGCTCAAGATGATAATTAAATAGTGGTATATATAGCCATGATTGTGTATAACCCCCACCACTATTAAGTTATTAAACAGGAGACGTGAATGTATACATCCATACTCATCCATTATCTTCTTATCAGTAAATGATGATCGAATTATTCAAAAAACATATTATATTTTCCTGGCTTGGTTGAGAAATTGCATTGGCGTTTAAAACATTTCCTGATTGTAAGCTTGCTAGGGTCATTTTATTGTCTGGTTTAAACTATAGTTTACAGGGACAAAAAACATCTTTGCCGAAAAACAACATTAACTATTGACTTCATTGAAATGAATATAACTGGAGCAATAGGGGGCTGGGGCGGCTATGATGGCCGCGTTTCCAATTGAAAGTAAGAACAAAATACTAATTTATCAGGCGGTCACATTAAATGCTAGGTAAAAGTCATTATCCAGGACACTGCCATAAACTATGCCCTACGGTAACCTATAATTTGCCAATATCTGGTTGGTAGGCAATTATTTTCCGTAAAAGAATGTACTATTTCATCGCCAAGTATCATCAATAATAGGGAATACAGTTTTTTAGTTAAATAATAGTAAAATCGAGCGCAATTGATTTAACTTGATAAAAGACGAGCAAATCAGAGAGCACAGTTAGACCTATGGGTTAAAAACTAGAGGTTCACCGCAGGCATATAACGAGAAATAGGTATTAGCCACGACCTTAATCTTGGGTTGGAGAAAATAATTACTACCAAACTGCTTTGCAGACAACTTTAATATTGTTGATTATATTTGGTGATGAAATTACCTAAATCCTCAATAGACAATATTTACGTACCAGCTATGTTTTGGAAAATTTATATGTTAACGTCGGACATTTTTCATCTACTATTGAATCTTGGGTGCTGTTTTTCATACCATCGGTTATGCCTGCCAGATAGATAATAATATTGTTTACATGTTTGAATACCTTTGCAATAAGCGAGTCAGAAGCAAACATTGGCCCTTAATGGTCATCTGTTGACAGTGACGTTCGCAGAAGGCTTCGGCAGAAATTCTTCAATGCTTCCAATAGAGGAACTCTTGTTTCGATGTTTTCTTCAGGGTATTATTTCTCGTGTTCTTTTCATTTTTATTTTTCTCATTTATTCGACGTTAATACTTCCTTTTCATATGTGCTTCCAGACTCTCAATCAAATCAGTAAGTGCCGTAGTGTACCTGAACGATGGCTTTTACTAGTTATTCTCGTTTGAAGCACATTGCCCGAGCGTTGGCATTTATTAAAGATATATATTGAATATCTATTCAAATGTTATTGTTTACTCTTTTCTTGAGCACCACATAGTGTGATTATTTCTGAATGTTATTGTTATTTATTAGGGCATATGAAGTCTAATTCGAGCATGCATGCCAAGCCACACAATACAGATACGACGTAAAATAAATGATTGTAACCAGTTATGAAATCCACAACCACATCACACAAACAAAACAAGTTCGCATGAAATTAAACACATAAATTCAGTAACCAAGAGCGAATGCTGAAGTCGTAGTATAGTGAATGTTAAAAGCATTCTTGAAGAAACATAAAAAAGTCCGGGTTGGGATGAGCATTGCTAATAAAACCCTTGCAAACCTTCTTTCCAAGGTCGTAAACCTGCTTAGGCCATTTTATCGTACGATTGATTAATGCAGTTATGAGGAATGAAAACATCTTTACAGAAAAGCACCATACATGACTTCATTGGAATGAAACTTATTTGAGCGATGGTGACTCAATTTCATTTCCAATCATAAACAGAATACCCAATGCTATGGAAAATCAGTATCCAGGACACGGTAATAAACGTTGTATGTCCAATGGCAACTTACATTTTGTTCCACACTTCACGAAATATGGTAGATAGGCAATAATTGTCTGTAAATGATATATGTAATCTCATCGCCATATTGTATATACTTTTTAAAATATTTGTTGACTGACCTATAAAGACATGTTTTGAGGAACAAAAACGATTGATGCAAATAACACAAATGATATTTTTAAAAGGTCGATTGATTACGTTATTTGTCTGCTAAACATGGACATAATAAGAATAATGTGGTTAGTCAGAGCGCACCGTTAATCATTAATACGACGAGTCAGAAGTGCACCGCACGTTACGAGATACGTGTTTTGTGAACTGCTATACAAATTTGAATGCGTATTCCAATTGTAGCATGAGTTTATATACGAAGCTAAGTTAAAATAACATCTCTGGTCGGAAAGTGGTGCTAGAACTGAGCGTATACACGATTGTCCTAATTTGTATCGCACCACAAGCTAATTTGCTGTTTCCGTTTCGCGGATCTGGTTGTCGACAAGGACGTATTGCTACTGTTGGATTGATTTCCTGGCAATAATACAAGATGGATTTATGGGCGTGTTGGGGAAATATTTCTGCCTTAAAAGGCCGAGTTTTAAAACAGTGTAAAATCAGTGAGGAAAAGACCAAACTGTGGTAGTCGCATATTCCTGAGGCATACTCATCTCAACTTCACTCAATTTATTTGTAAATAAAGGCCTCCGGTTCAGAATACTAAATCAACAAATGTTAACAATAATATTACCCGTGCCACCTTATTTCTCTCGGATGTCCAATATTGGCAAAGAGTGTAGAGAACATAATTATTTAAATATGCTTGACTGGTCCACTTTTTGTGAAATTGAACCGGGATTAAGCCACCGTCAATCAAGTGATCGACCTAAATTGATCAAATATAAATATAAACTAATAAAATATAAATAAATATTAAGATACCAAAACGGTTTTAACGGTCATTTGGGATAATGGTTTATAAATGTTATGAAGTAATCAATAAACGTCATTTCCTTGCATTGTAAGTGTCATTGAGGGGAAAATCGAGAAATAAAATCATTTGTATACCCTTCATTTATGCTAAAGCTAACCCTTGTCGAAAAAGGTGTAAACTTCCTTCTCATTGTAATTGACGACCAGGAATATACGTAAAGGTTTTATCAGGATTTACGTAAAGAACTTACGGATGCAAATTTTTAAATAAGTCTCATCTTATGTTCTCTAAAGTAATAAACAAGTCGTGTTTTGTCATGCGTACTTGAAACTGAAAACAAACCAGTTCCTAGTTAAATAGCTAAACAGGGAATTGTCCGGCAAATAAGAATACATATTGAAATTGAACTTGACGTTTGGGAAAACGGAATGGCTCTTTCTCACGACAAGCTTATCGGTGGTGATTACTGAGACTCAATGTATTTTTATATTCTTCCTGGAACAAGTCTTAAAGGTAATGCGACCATGTGAACGCGGTTCAGACAGACTATAACTTTGCTATATTCGATGACAAACTGACAAACATTTATAAGCCGTCGGCGTCGATTTAATTACCATTCCACAGTTCATTGACCAATACAGAGGATATATTTAGTGTAAGTATATAAGATCAAATTGGGTAGGCAAATGTATTCTGTAAATAAAAGATCTAATAAATTCAAGGCAATCATGTAACGAATATTTTGATAAATCATAGACTTAAGTATTTATGTTTGTCCAAAATAACCACAAGCAATGTTAAAATGGAGGTAAAAGCGCCATGGATTTCAATCTGATATTGTCGATAATGCTTTAATACTTTTGTCTTACTTTATATCTGAACAGGGCTGTACCGGTATCATAACCTGATATTGATGTTAAACTGGAGCAATTTTGAAACAATTAATTAGCTGAACCGGGAATTTCCGATTTCAAAAACTGACATTAATTTAAAAGTGTCATAGGAGCTTTTACCTTTTTTAACAATCCTCGTTAAAGAGCTTTTACCTTTTTTAACAATCCTCGTTAAAGTTCATCAATTTCAAAATACATTTTCGTTTCTTTTTTTGGACAATCGAATAACCCTTACATTCAAATCGCTTGTTTATTCGTAGGTTTTGTTGATTTGAAATGTTTCATACTCTTAATGTTACCAGACATTGTTGAAAAGAACATTATTATTTTAAAGATATTGGCTTTCTAAGAAAAGGTGAAGTCATGCCTAGTTAGAAGACATCATAATTTATAATATGTGCATGACGAAATTTCTTCGTTTTATGATGCCATAGATGTAAAATGAACTACTTAATTTGAATAACTCCTAATCGTAATACGAAATTGGAAACAAACAAATGCCTTGCAGGACTATTACCAATTACGCAATATTGTTTCCAATTTACAAACATGCAGAGTTATATATGTTTATGTATATGTTTATATATGTTTCTGACATTATGCCGAAACAAACATGAGCAATATTGTTTAACATACGTGAAATACAGACACATACGTGATGGAGATTCTAAGTTGGAAATAATGCAAAACGTCTGATAATATATGATCATACAGGAGGATTGATAGAATAACTCGGATAACGACATGTAATCGATTACGCTTTGAATCGTAAAAATAATCTGTTTAGTTACTGGGTTTTAGTTAATTATGGGCATAACAACATCAGCAAAAACAAACTTCATTGGCTACAATAAAAGAGTGAATCTCAATATTACCATGTGTTTGCAAAAATACATCTAGCCAAAAAATAATTGAATTTAGTAATGTTCAAATAGCTTATTTAATAAATGAGACTTCACAGACATTGATAATCTTTAAGAAATAATGGTTTTCGTAGGCCAAAATACCAAAAACCAGCGATATATTATTTGCCAGTGTTCAAATCTTTATCATTATACAAGTAAAACATATTGGGCATCTTTAACAGGCTGGTATGGTTTTGCCGACATATATTTTCCCTCGAACGATTTTTTATTCGAAACAGCTAAATTAATGAGACAAGAATCTAATCTTACCAAAGACTTTGTTATTCAGGCGTATGCAAATAGGAAGGGATATTTCAAAGAACATGCTCAAGACACTTAATATGTTTTCAGCCAATATAATTAAAGTCGTTTACAGAAAACAAATCCAATACGAAAACAAATAGATGGATTCTCCGCAACAAGATATATAAACAGGGGACACCATCTTTGGAACAAAGCGTTATGATACTCGAGATAAAAAACTTCTTAATTTTACAGCTTTTCTAAAGAGAAGTGTTTGATATTGATGTACTTCGATCATATTTTACGATTTACATACCTTGAAACAATTATCAAAATGGTTTATTAGTCAGTATTTCCCCCAGAACATATTAATAGTACTGAGAAATATATGTTTGTAATGAGGAGTTTGACAAAGATTATGTCATTGTTTATAGACAGTTTAATTTCAACAATCAAAAGGCAAGAAGCACAATATCAGTGTTTTATCATCAGTTATCTGTAATTGATTTATTTGATATCCAAGCTTTAAAACTACATGGCCATTTTCTTTTAATATGTTGTGAATGTCTAAACTGTAATCCAATTAATAGTGCATGATGGCTATCACTGCCAATGGTTACATGAAAAAGGTATATGAGTTTCTGGGACATGTGAGGCATTCATCTCTGTCGTTAAAGGGAATAAGCACTGTTATGAGTCAAGAACAGCCGTTGCATTTATAACCTTGTATCTTGAAAACCCGGGCGTGAGTCGGGTAGGGGAATGCAAACGTGCAGAAAATTATTCATATTGAGAATTTTGTTTTCACAATTCGTGATAAATTTAAAAGTTTGAGTGTCCATGTAATGAAATATGGCAACGAAGCGGTGGTCTGAAGCACATATCATCAACAGATACAAACAAAGGTTTGTCGAATATCCTTTAATACGATTTCCAAATACCAGAGGAAACACCTGCAAAAAGGGAGAACCGTTTAAAACAACGAACGCACGACTAAAGAATAATAATTATATCATATACTCGAGTCAATATTATATATTCCTAGACACAATAAGTTTTAAATTACAGATTTTACCAGAGAGTGCCAAAATGTTGATCTCTTTGAGAAAAAACAAACAAAATTGGAGCAGACAACAGCTTGTTTGCAGATCATTGGAAAAATTGTTTTTGTAATGAATATTTTCGGAATAAGAAGTGCATAAAATACTCCGACCCAAATAATACTTACGACGACATTTATGTTATTTGAATGAAAGTTTTACCATGAACTTGGGTACACAAGTAAATTAAGTGTAAGTGTTTTAAATGCATTCACTATAAAACTATAAAATAATATTTTAATACGGAAAGAAGAACGGTGTATACCCCCAACCCCCGATATATTTTTCAAAAGACCTGTAATTGACAACGGATATTTTTAATGAAGGAAAGAAAATGTAAAGAAACACAAACTGTCGACTATGTACTTAATACACATTATATGTGTATGTAAAAATAAGATGTGGTTGTTTCAAACATAAGTATTATTTTACCATCGCTTAGTCCATTCAGCTATGAACTCATTGGCCATACAATTATAAATCATTTGTTATGAGCCTTTCAAAAAAGTCAACTCATTTTACAAAAGTGACTATCAAGTAAATCCGCAAGGATAGTAAATGTTTTTTTGTTGTTTTTTTTAAAATTATATTAGAAGAGCTTTGTATGATTTACGACACTTTTGCCTATGTAGGATCATTTCACTAGAGACGTTTTTAATCAAATAAATATATTATTGTATGATCAGTTATCCAAGACATCGTTCAAGTGTATTGGTGGAAATTGGAAAAATGGTATCTTGGGACTGATAGACAACTTTAGTGACAAAATGTGAATTAAAGTGCTGTATTGTTGTATTAAGATTAATAATTATATACAATGAGAGTTCTTGTCACAAATAAACGAAAACAACAAAAAAGAATAGATACACGAATTCAAAAGTATTGCTCTTTAATCCTTTAACACATCTTTACCACCGTAGATGTAAACCGCTTCCGTTTCCTCTAATGTTTTTTATTGTCCGTTGAACGTATCTGATCTTGGGTCGTTGGGTAAAGTTAAGGCTTCCATTGAAGTATCATCAGTGCATTTCTAAAAATATCTGATTTACTCGAAAATCAGTCTTGCTCATTTTGTGTGTTTAATATTGCACTTTGATTTAAATATGCGGACATAAAAATACAAGTATCAGTAAATATATTTTTTCGACTTAGGACTGTAATCTTTATTTAAGATATTTTAATTAAAGCATATTTACGTAATATTTAAAACTACCTTTGTAGAAGGAGAGTACGTTTCGTTATATTTTAAAGTGTGTTGCTTGTCTTTATTTGTCGATTGGTCGTCGTAGCAATAGAAAAATGGCAAACGAAATCAAGAAAGGAACAGACTTAACAAATCGACTCAAAAAACCTCATCATATACAGAAAAAGACAAACAAATGCAACAAGTAAGATATCATGTAACTATGGTCAGACCAAAATACTTATTATCTATATATCCATCAATTATGTTTTTGTGCTTGTTTTCTTATGTCGTTGTGTGTCTCGTTGAGTGAATTCAACGACTTTAATTAAAGTAACGGTTTAATAATAACCTGCATAGTTTACTCCTGTAGTGTCCATTGTTAAATGAAACTATATTCCTCACCATTGGATAAAAATTGGTTCAAACATTGCAATGTATTTCTTATTAAAATGTATCGGTAAATTGGATTTAAAACAGTACTTTTTGGCAATTTAATTTCGAAAGGCTCATGATTTCGGATTATTCCACCACACTTAGCAAATGAGAGTCAGTTAATAGTTAATTTTAAAACCTATGCGATACTTTAAGTCAAAGAAAATAACTTTTCCGAACTTATCTTAGTTCTAAGTCTTTAGGACAAAGACCTTTACTTAGAAAACATTTTTTTTATTAGAATGAATACATTTGAGCTAACCAAATGACTAAAGTTTGTGATTTTGTTCCCCGCTCGCAGTGTACGCTGAGATGCAACAAGGATACCGACCAGTTTCATGTCATGAGTGACTGCTGGCTGATTAATGGTCTTGTGCCAACCTTGAGCGATTGCGATCTGTTTGTATCACATGTACAGAGGCCGTAAAGATTTGACTTAAGCTATACATTTGGTGGAAAATGATTAAGTTTACTAGTTAATGAAGCTCATTTTTTTAACAAAACTTCATTTCAAGTACACTTAAAATTATCCCTTTATGTTTTACATGTATTTAAAGATAATGAACTAGTACCAGTTAATCATTTATAAATCAAAAAACATTTTAGCGAAGTAGAACTTCATGTCGGTAGCTCATTCAGCTAATGTATCTTGTTAACATAACACGACTTCAAATAAAGATTTTTGTATCTTGTAACTTAAACCAGCTATATAATAATAAAAAAAATATTTATGAATTTGCTGTTCATATCAGATCTAATTCGATCATTGGTTGTGACTTATTATGTTTTCGATACCCATATTGCGAGAACGTTCTTGACAATATGCTTCTGCATAAAATCATACCAATAAAAACATTTTTCTGATTCAAAAGTGCTTAATTATAAAATCTCCGATATTGGTTGTCCGTTATCCGTGAAGTCGTCCACATAATTTACACGATAAAAAATAAACGATAATTATTTAACCTGCGACAGTTGTAGGTATTATGATTGTGAATTAGTTGTCAATTTCGTGTTTAAAAGTCAGACAATTGATCATAAATCGATAGAAGTAAATTAAAATTTACATACAACTACATGTACACAAAGAAAACAACATAAACTCTTTTTCACAATCTAAACATTGTATTAATTTGAACGATTCTTAATCGCAATATCAAGTAGGAAATTGTTGGAATCATTGATTGATAACAGGATGTTCCTTATGTTAGGGCACCACACGCTAATTTGTCGTTTCCGTTTTGCGGACGTGATTGTCGACAGCGTCTATAATTATAATTGGATATATGATAAACAGAATGGACGCTTGATGCTTTTAAAACAACGGTTAGTTATAAAGGCAGTATGTCGAATCTCTGTGAGACCTGTTATGCATACACTTTCAAACTGGTCCAGCAATGTCAAGCTTTTTATGCATACACAATAGTGTGCAGCGTTTTGATGCAAACACCATGTCAAATTGTTATAAAAGTGTCCAGAGCTCTGATGCATAGATCATATACAGTGAGTATAGCCGAGACCAGCGTTATAATTCATAGACCGTGTTAAGCGGTTACAGTTATGCCCAGTGTTCTCATGCATGTGGTTACAAAAGTTTTCCTCATTCTGTTGAGTCAAGTGGCAGTAACCAGCATTTTGATAATATAGTTTGTCAAGTGGCTATAACAGTGCCCAGCGCTCTGATGCATAGACTATGTCAAGTCAATTGAGTACAATAATGTACACTGTTATGATGCATTAACCATGTCAAGTGGTTTCGACTATGTCCAGAGTTCTGATGAAGTTTGCAGAGCTCTGATGCATAAACCAAGGCAAGTGGTCACATCGCTGTCTCAGGTTTGAATGCATTAACCAAGTGAAGTGGTTACACGGCTGTCTAGCTTTCTGAAGCATCGACCACTTTGATATAGTCCAAGTATTAGCATATCAGGCGTACAAAAGAAACAGAGTGGTTGGTAACTGATGCATTCAATACGATTGTTAGCTATAAAGGCAAAATTTCATATCTTTGATATTTTTTTTATTCATTAACTTGCCAAGTGTTCCCAGCAGTTTCCAGCGTTCTGATGCATATACCATGTCAAGTAAATGCTGTAGTGATGCATATAGAATATACAGTAATTGCATTCGAGTCCAGCGTTCTTATTCATTGACCATGTTAAGAGGATACAGTAAAAGACTGCGTTATTATTGCATGTTTCATTTCAAATTACAGTATTACCAGGATTTTGTAGCGTAAACCATGACAAATGGATACACCATTATTCCGCGTTTTGATCATAGACCATGTCAAGTGGTAACAGCAATATCAGGTGCTCTTATGTATATACAATGTCAAGTGGTCACAGCAGAATCCTGTGTTATGACTCACAAACTATGTCATGTGGTTATAGCAGTAACAGACGTTCTGATGCATATATCATTTCAACTGGTTACAGCAGTTTACAGTGTTTTCAAACGGATGCATATACCATATCGACTTGTTACAGTGTCAGCGAATCAGACGTTCCTAGGAAACAGACTTAGTAACTGATACATGCGACAGTATTACAAAACATGGCACGACGTAAGCACAGAGAGATCATCTCAAGCACTGAGTGAATATGTCTAATTACGATCCGTCTTAAATATGCTTCTACAATTTTAAGATACTGTAATTTAGTGAGGTTTGGGCATTACAAAAAAAGTATTGTAAAAAAAGTTTCTTTGACTAAGTTAGACTAATTTAATTCACAGGTAGTAATAAGGTAAAAAAATACTGGCATTTCTATGCAAAACAGATGATCGAAAGGAAACAAAGCCAAAAACGCCTATTGCCATATCGTCTCTATTTCACAGACGGTAGACAAAAATAAAACTGATTGCGCAGGCCATTACGGGTTTGATCACATATACTTTTCCATCGAAAGATGTTTTAATCAAAATAGCTGAATAAACAAGACAATACTCTCGTCCACCAAAGGCTTTGTAATTTAGGCGTACAAAATACAAAAGGATATATAAAGAGAGCATGTTTCAGACACTTTAACAGTAGTTGCCAAAGGACAACAGATTCAATACGATAACGAATAAATAGATTCTCCACAACACGATTAATTTCAAAACAATCAAGGAATACTGTCGACAATGAGCAAATGTAATTACAACTCGAGAAATACTACATTTTAATTTTACCTTTTTACAGAAGACAAGTGTATTGATTGGGATGCCTTTTTCATAATTTTCCATTTTAGACCTTTTTTTCATTAAGGTTTTTATGGAAAGAAATACACTTTATATAACTTGAGTTGATAATATATAAAAAAAATCGATTAAAGATACACGGGGGAATTCCAATACTTTCACGCATATTGCTATCTCTTTCCCGTTAGGAATTTCACAGGTCCGCTGATTCCAAACACGCTAGGAACAAGTTATGTTATTTTTAAAATCAGAGACAATTTCTTTATATCCTAAATATTGTAAGAAAAAGTCGAATCTACCATCACCACGTGTCAAACATAAATCATATCACTTATCTGAATGCTCAGTTACAAAAGTATTTTTAAATAATTAATAAAGTGTTGTTGTTTTTCAGTTCTATAGCTCTATAATCGAATGGTCAGTAGTTACATTACGTCAACACTGAGTTTATCGAGTTATAGAAAAAGTAAAGTTTCATGTTAAAAGTGAAAAGATCATATTGAGTCAAAAACATTCCGTCTTCATAACATGGTAAGTGCAAGCACCAAAGAATTAAACGCAATAGCAGAACATGTTGATAACCTCTTAGATTTTATTTTTGATCGCAATTGTTTGACATCATTTGGTCTCGTATAAACTATGAGCTTATATGATATCTCTTTGAAATAACAAATACGATAATAATTGTTTGTAATTCGTCCCGATTTTGCGATAAGTCTTGAACTCAGAAATATACTACTGCCACAACTACAACTTGAATAGGACTTCATGTGTATAACTGAATCCGTCTCAATATCCGCAAAGCTCTCTTTTTGTTGAACTCGTGTTACTAAGACCAGCTGCTTTAAGCCAAAAGCGATTAGTATAGACAACAAAAGGACTTAATTGGCGTCGCTCACGATCAACACTGTGGAGTGAGCCATTTAGATTGCCGGTTGATCTATTTTAATAAGGTCATTTTGTTGGTTATAATCTGTTTTGACCGTTAGGGTAATGCGAATTTTGTATCCATGCGTTTGTGAAAAGATTCTATTGAGCTAACTTCCGGTTAGGTCAATAACTTTGTTATGATGTCCGGATGTTGTCTTGGTGTGTGAATGGTCGTTTTGTAGGTATTCTATACTGACTTTGTTCAGTTTCTATGACGTATAACGGGAACAACATAAAGGCCTTTTGATGTCCTTTTGATGACCTTACGGCATTTTTTCACATTGATTTGATAGGATGCAAGCCAGTATAGTTCCTTAAGTGAGCTCTTGTTTTCGGTGTGTTGTATTCAAATTTAATTTAGCAACTTGAACAACAACTGAATAAAGATTATGTCGGTACGTCTTACTTCATTCTGTTACATATAAATGATGTAATTATTATTGTAATACAAGCTGTTTGCAAATGTTGTTTGTATTTAATACCTTTAATAAATCAAAATCATAGAAAAAGTAAATGCGGGTTGACATCCACTTTTGGGACGATTTTATGGCGTTATAAAACGCTAAACATAAAAGGGAGCCGACTGGACTTAGATAACTACAGCAACTGCAAAGAAAAACGAGCAATTATGAAAGGGAACGTAATATTTGTTCATATAATCTCAAATTGCATAAAATATTGTTTCATGGCGACGTTGAGTGCAATTTCATGTTTGGCTTTCTTTATTTGTTTAGACCGCAGAAGAAAATCCTGAAAAGACGTTAAGAAATCTATGAAAATTTCGGTTTTATGGTAAAACTAGACAAATTTTCTCTTTTTTTTTGGCTTGCCAATAAGAAAAATCATAAGAACTATATGTTTGTATAATGGCCTTACATCAGTTAGAGTGCTGTTTATAGACCGTTTTATCCCCATAAACATTTTATAGAAGACAACTAGCAAATTTTCAAGTTGTGAACGCCTTACCTGCAAACCAAATAATCCATAGATGTTGATTAATATTGACCTTGGAATCACCAAAAAAAGAGGAATGAAGATATCTATAGCATGAATGACATTCTTTCCTGTCATTTATGCTAATAAAACACTATTATGAATCTCAAACAGCCGTTCCGTCTATAACCATGGATGAGAAAACCCGAGTGGGAATCTGGTAGAGAAATGTAAACGTGCAGAAAATAAATTATAATGAGAACACTGTTCACCGATCGTGATTGAGTTTTGATAGGATGACATATAGCTGAGTAGCGTTGGATTATAAACGCTGTAATGGTCAGGACTGAAGCGCATAAGGTCATCTCAGCCTGGAAATATTTAGATACAGACAATTGATAGCATGTATTCGCTTCCAAAATACCATATGAACAACTTAACAGAGAACGAACGGTTTCAAATATTAAGTTATTAAGCAAGAGTCATGAATAATAAATTAATCATAGACACGTCTTTTGTCGACAATATAATACTGGAAATCAATATGGCTCAGATGTTCAACACGTTATCATTTGTTTGCAATAAAAAACGAATCATTGCATATTGAAATTTTAAGATGGCTTTTTTATAAGTGTGACCTCACAGCAGAGGATACACATCTAGCAAGAAACTAACCCTGATAACGATTTCTCTCTAAATCGAATAAAATATCTTGTTTCAGTTACTGGGTTTTAGTTAAGAATGGCATAATATCAAAAGAAAAAAAACAACTTTTTTGTCGACAATATATGACTGGATCTCAATATGGCTCAGATATTGAACACGTTACCATGTGTTTGCAAAACGGCTAGCCAAAAGATTAACTGAATAAAGCAATGTAAATTTGTTTTTAATAAATGAAACTTCACAGACATTGATCATTTTTAAATGATAATGGTATTCTTAGGAGAAAAAACTGCACCAATAACCTACGAAATAGTTTTTTTCCGGTGTTCATATATAAATCATTATATAGATGGAAGACACAAGTAAAACATATTGCGCATCTTTATCAGGCTGGTATGGTTTTGATGACATAAAATTGAGCGTTATGAGGTTGGAATGATCTCAGCGTTTTCATTTCCAAGTTAAATTAAAAAAAACAACAACATGTATCAGGCGGGCACAAACAATTTCAGGAGATACAACACCAAAGCCACAAAGCTTAATAAGTAAGCAAACGGTTACATCTTAGTTTTTGCTTAATATCCGAAACTGTGGATAGGTAAATCTATATTTTAACGATATTAGTCAGCGTCAAGTTTTGTTTGGAAAAAATACATGTAATAGCGGAAGTTTAAAAATAATAGTATTGCGAAAGTCGAATCAGAACATGCAGCGCAATATAAAAAGAATCGGCAAAATAAGCCCTAAGTTCGGATGATTCTAACCAAATGACTACGGTTTGTGATTGTGTTCCCACTCGTAGTGTTCGCTGAGATGCAACAGGGATACCAACCAATTTGCTATCGTGAGCGACTTTGGGCTGATTAAAAGTCTCGTGCCAACCTTGTGCGATTGCGATTTGTATATCATTGGTATCACATGTACAGGTAAGGTAAGACATGGACTGAAGCTATACATTTGGTGGGAAGCAATTTAAGTGTACTAGTAAATGTACCTAAAAAAATTAGACCAAAACTTCATTTCAAGTACATTTTAAATTATCCTTTATAGTTTTACATGTATTTGAAGATAATGAACTAGTAGCAGATAATCATTTATAAATCAGAAAACATTTTGCCGAAGTAAAACTTCGTGTTGGAAAATAGCTCATTCAGCTAATGTCTCTTGTTAACATAACCCGACTTCAAACACAGATTATTGTGTCTTGCAACTTAAACCAGTAATGTAATTAATATTTTCATGATTATTTGCTTTTCATTTCACTTCTAATTCAACCATAGGTTGTGACCTATTATAGTTTCAATACCAATATTGCGTGATTATTCTTGACAACATACTTCTGCATAACACCATTCCAATAAAAGCAGTTCTGCAGTCAAATTGTAATCAAAGCTGCTTACTTTTCTAATCTCCGATTTCAGTTGTCCGTTGTCCGTAAAGTTATCTACATAATTAACACGATGAAAATATTAGCGCCAATTATGAAACCTGCTACAGTTGTAAATATTATAATAGTTGATAAGTTAACAATTTCGTGTTTACGCTAAGACAAGTGCTAATACATCGAAAAAAGTAATTTTAAAATTACCTTCAACAACAATGAAAAATGACACATATCTATTTTTTACAATCTTAGCAAGGTATTAATTTGAACGATTCTAAATCATAATATCTCGTAGGAAAATGTTGATATCATTGATTGATAACAGGGTGTTCTTTATGTTAGGGCACCACACGCTAATTCATCGTTTCCGTTTGGCGGACGTGATTGTCGACAGCGTCTATAATTATAATTGGATATATGATAATCAGAATGGACGTTTGATGCTTTTAAAACAACTGTTTGTTATAAAAGGCAGTATGTCGAATCTCTGTGAGACCTGTTATGCATACACTTGCAAACTTGTCCAGCAATGTCAAGCTTTTTATGCATACACCATGTCAAGTAACTACAGTAGTGTGCAGCGTTTTGATGCATATACCATGTCAAGTGGTTACAAAGTTACCAGAGTTCTGATGCATAGACCATATACGGTGATTATAGCCGAAACCTGCGTTCTAATTCATAGATCATGTTAAGCGGTTACAGTTATTCCCAGTGTTCTTATGGATGCGGTTACAGTAGTTTCCATCGTTATGTAGAGTAAACGATGTCAAGTGGCAGTAACCAGCGTTTTGATAATGTATTTTGTCAAGTGGCTACAACAGTGCCAAACATTCTGATGAATTGACTATGGCAAGTCAAGTAAGTACAGTAGTGTACAATATTATGATGTATAAAACACTTCAAGTGGTTACGACTGTGACCAGAGTTCTGATGAAGTTTGTAGAGTTTTGATGCATAAACCATGTCAAGTAGTCACAGCAATGTCTAACGTTTGGATGCATATACCAAGCGAAGAGGTTACAAGGCTGTCTAGCTTAGAAAATGAAATTTGGTTTTATAAAACATCAGTATTAGTTTCTCTTCGCTTAGTCAATTCAGCTATGAGCTCATTGGACATACAGATATATCAATTGTAATGAGTCTGTGAAAATTGACAACTTATTTTACAATATTGACTATCAAGCAAATCCGTAAGGATGGTAAACGTTTTTTAATTATTATAATAGAAGAGTTTTGCCTGACCCGGACCATTCACTAGAGACGCGTTTAATAAAATTAATATCTCATTGTATAATCAGTAAATCAAGATTGACATCATTCAAATGCATTGGTGGGAATTAGAAAAAAAGTATCTTGGGATTGAAGGACAACTTATGAGGCAAAATGTCAATTTATGTGTTGTTTTGAAAAATATAGATTAATAATATCATGAAACTGAGAGTTCCTGTCACAATAAACGAGGACAGCCAAAAAGAAATACACGAATAAAAGTTTTGCCCTTTGACATGTATTTACCACTGCAGATATAGACCACGTTCTTACTGTCCATTGACAAACACGACACCTCTTGAGTGCAACCAAGGTCAATGCCTCCAAGAGGGAACTGTATATATCAGATGTACAGTCACAGTTATGAATTGGCTCAAGCTGTACATTTGGTTGGAATTAATATTTGTACACAAGTAAATGTAGCTCAAAGAATATAAGCAAATACTCATTTAGAGAACATTTTAAATTATATTTTATAGTTTGGCATGTATTTGAAAAAAAAACAAAAAAAAAAAAAAAAAAAAAAAAAAAAAACAACAGTTAATCATGTTTATAGCAGTAATCAATTTGGCAAAAAGTAACTAAAACCATCAAAATATTTAAGATTTTCATGATTGATTGCTTTTCATATAAGTTCTGAATCGACAACTGTTTGCTATATATTTTATTTTATGTCGATGCTTATATTGCGGGACAATTCTAAGCTTTTGCAATACAAACACAGTTCTGGAGTAAAATCAAAGTAAAAAGTGCTAGCTTTTAAAAAGGTCATCGTTTTCTGTGAGGTAGTCCACACATTTTACTTGATATAAAGATGTAACACCAATTATTTATAATTAATACATCGACAGAAGTAAACTAACAAATTTACCACAACGACGAGTACACAAATGACAACGACACAAGCTATCAGATTACCTCGTAAATTACAATCGTAACATGTTATTCATTTGAACGATAATAACTCGCAATATCTAGTGGATTCAAGGAAATCGGTGCAATCATTGATTGATAACACGATCTGTCCTATGTAATTGCACCACACGTTAATTTGTCTTTTCCGTTCCACGAATATGATTGCACCGAATCAACATGTCCAATTACGAGCTTTCATATACATGCATCTACAATTTTAAGATACTGGATTTTAGTGAGGTTTTGGCATAATAAAAAATAGCAAAATCATAGTTTTTATCATCAATATAAGTATGAATCTAAATAATGCTTGGTATTCTAAACAGTATTGTGTGTTTTGCAAAAACGGTTCGCCAAACATTATATTGAAAATATTATTTGTCAGATAAATGATTTATTTTGATTAAGTGAGACTTATTTAATTCACGATAAGGAAAAACAAAAACAAATAATGGCTATTCTATGCAAAACAACTGCGCAAAAGGCAAAAAAGATAAAACATGCCTGTTGCCATATCGTCTCAATTACATAGACGGTAGACAAAAGTAAAACTGATTGCGCATCTTTAACAAGCCATTACGGTTTTGATCACATATAATTTTCCCTCGATTGATGTTTTATTCAAAGCAGCTGCAATAACAAGACAAAACTCTTGTCCCACCTAAGGCTTCGTAATTTAGTCATATGCAAATGGGACCGGATATATAAAGAGCATGTTTCTAGCAACTATAACAGTACTTGCCCAGGGTCGGCATATTGGAAAACGAATTCATTTAATGGATTCTCCACTTAATGATTAATTTCAAAATTATCAGGGAACTCTCTCGTTTAAACAAAAATGATATTAAAACTCAAGAAATACAGTAATTTGATTATTCCACTTTTTCCAAAGAATAGCTTTTCAATGTTAATGCCTCTGATATCATTATTTTTGAGTAAGACCTTTTAACTATCATAAATGAACTTTTATCAAACTTAGATTAACTTAGACAAGTTAATATTAAGTGTTTGTTTTCAATATTAACTCTTAGATTGACTTTTTAATAATCACAATATGTGAAAACTAATTAGGAATAGCAAAATAAATGTTTCATGCAAGTTCGAAATATAATATTGATTTTTTTTTATAGCAATCATTCGACATCATTTCGTTCTCGTATATCAATGAGCTTGTTTGTTCCCTGTTTGAAATCCCACATACAATAGCGATTGGTCTTATCAAACAAAGTATTACGGCAGCAACCTCAGCAGGCAGGACAACGACTTTAACTATTTTACGGACTAAAGAGCCGCAAAGCTAACAAGGTTGCTGTGTGTTAAACTCGTGTAACTGAGACCGGCTGCCTTCAGCCAAAAGCGATTAGTATAATTAAGACATTAGGACTTAATTCACTGTAGAGTGAGCCATTTAGATTTTCTGCCGATTTATTTCATAAAACACCTTGCGGGTAATGATCTATTTTATCCATAAAGGTATTGAGGGTCAATGTAAGCATCCTGTCCGGATGTTGTCTTAGCGTGCTAATGGTTGTCTTGTTGAAATATTACACTGACTTTGTCCAGTTACTCTGACGTATAGCGGAAACGATATAAAGTCCTTTTGACAGCACAACAGAAATTATTTGAAATTATTTGAAATTAAATTTGTATAGAACGCACATCTGATTTCATGCCAATATAATTCCTAAAGTATTAAGCGACCTGTGAGGTCTTGTTATTGGTATGAAGTAGTCAAATTTAATTTAGCAACTCTCTGATCAACAACTGAATAATAGTTTTGTCAGAACGCAATCGTGTTACTTCATTGTGGAATCTTATAATTATCTATTTTTATTAAAACATCAGCCGTTTGCAATCGTTAGCAGTTATTAAACAGAATCATAAAAATCAATAGCTCTGGTATCATATAAAAGTTGACATCCATTTTAGGGAAGCTAGTATGGCGTCATCAAACGCTGAGCATGTATGGAAGCCGACTGGAAGAAGATGATCATTACTATAGCAACGCAACTATAAATGAAGACAAGGAATTAAGAAAGGGAGAAAACCTCCTGTTCTTATTATCTACATATTGTTTATGATATTGTTTCATGGCGACGTTCAGTGTAATTGTTTGTTTGACAATCTTAGAAATAATTGTTTAGACAGCAGAAGCAAATCCTAAATAAACCGTAAGTTAAGAAAGTTTTATCAAATGTTCTGGTTTTGTTGTAAAACTTAAAAACAAAAACAATTTGGTCTGAATAAATGAAAAGTACAAACAAGTTTGTATTTAAACTTTGACATCGATTGTGGTGTTATTGTAGACAGTTCTTTCTCCCACATCAGATAAGTAGATCCAATAATTTAGCTATGCTAGAAATCCTTATCTTGCCCACGGGCGAAGATAAAATGCCCGTATGGAACTTCTTTTTAATGGTCTCCACATTGTAGTAACTTCCCTGGTTAAAGTCGTCTGTAGCATTATGGAAACATTTTCTTGTGATAATATCTAGAACGCTAATTAATTATTTCTCGCTTCAAATGTCACCACAAAACAGTTATCACGCACCTTTCAACAAATAATGCTTCACTCTCCTTAGAACTATTTAAAGACCGATTTGACTAATAACATCCTCTGAATCGCTGCGCGCATATCCATGACAACCACAATTATCGCATATCCATGCGCAATTATTTTTACTAAGCACAAAAGAGTTCCAGCAAAAAAATACATTTTTACCCAATTTCTACCATAGCCGCTCGTGTAAGATAGGTTCATCCCGACCCTCGCAAATAAAACAAGAAAGAAACGGACAAAACCAATTACAATACATACCACAACAACAATGCATTCGTTGAAACAATACTTTTGGGGATTAAAGATACGGAAGGCGCTATGGAATTATTCCAATACAAATGTTTTATTAAAGCAATTGAAAGCAATTTGAATGTTTCAACAGTAAGTCGACTTGATATAGATTTTTCGAACTTATAATAGCATTAAGTCTTCGGGGACAAAGACCTTTGCCAAGAAAACAACAAGATAAATTCTCTTTATGTGAATGCAATATATTGGTACGTCAGGAGGTGGGAGTGATCGCAGCGTTTCCAATCCCAGGATTTTATTAAATACTCATGTATCAGGCGAGCGCAACCAATGGTAGGAAAAAACAACATCCAAGACACACAATTTGTCAAATGGTTGCGTACAAGTTATTCTCAATGTTTTTGGTGTTTAGAACGGAAATATGGATGTTAAGCTTGTACGTCATTAAATATTTATTTGGAAATTACTTGATATCGCGGAAGTTGTCGTATTTGCAAATGAAAGCTTTAGACGACTGAAGGAGAGACAAGTCTAATGTTATTTTATTTACAATTATTTTCAACTGTAATTGATAAGTGCCTGTCATTAATACATTATTTGAATTGTTGAGTTTAGTTCATTAAGCTAGAGTTATAACAATACCTGATACACCTGTACTCGAATTTTGGGAGATTGCTTCCATCTCATAAGTTTATTGCTAGTGTAATTAGCTATTTATATGAAACCCGATATTGGCTGAGGAAATATGTTGTGATAAACTTGCGTTCGAAAATGAATTGAGAGTCTGGTGTTCTAAATGCAAACATTCCAAAAAAAATGTGTTTATTCCGAAGATACTACAGTGCATCAAACACTTTAAACATTCAAAAAACTTTTAATTGGACAACGGAATAAATTGTTGACACAATCTTGCACACCGGAATGATAAGACTTGGGGGGATTACATAATGTTGATTAATGTAAGGTAATTGTGATTTTCTCTTCGCTTAACCCATTCAGCTATAAGCGAATTGGGCATACTTATATATCAATTGTTATGAAGCCTTCTAAAATGACAACTCATTTAACAATAACAGATATCAAATAAATCTACTAGGATAGTTAACGTTTTTTGATTATAAAATATGGGTTTTAACTTGTGCCTATCTGGATCCATTCACAAGAGATCTTTTACATACAAATAATCTCTTTGTATGTTCAGTTTATCAAGATTGGCATCGCTCCAAGGTATTGGTAAAAATTGGAAAAAGGTATCTTGGGATTGAAAGACAACTCATGTGACAAAATGTGAATTTAAGTGTTGTATCAAAGTATTTAGATTAATCATTTTATAAAATGAAACTTTTTTACAAAGTGGTAAACAACAACAACAGATAACCAAAAGATGTATTTAATATTTGTTTATGATATTATTATATAACAGTATCTTATAACTATGCACTTTCTGTTTGGTGTATTGTGTCGTTCTTGTTACAATATAAAAATGGCTTCCAAATAAAAAGTAGAAAAGGGGTTTATTCCTTAACATGTCTTCAAAATGAATTTTGTTTTTAGCAAAAATAACAACAATACGTTGGGCATTAAAAAACGAACGACGCATGCAATCGAATAATTCCAATAAATGTTTTATTAAAATACCTCAAAGCAAACTCAATGTTGTTGACTAATACTAATAAAACTGCTCTACTATACGTCATATAACCGACTATTTTTGGTTGAAAGTTTATGAAATGCAACATGTTGAAGCGATAAGAGGTGGGACTGATCGTAGTGTTACATAGTCCAAGATTCAATCAAATTCTCCAGTATCATGAGACTGATCGTAGTTTTATTTTTTCCAAGATTCAATAAAATAATCCAGTATCATGGGACTGATCGTAGTGTTACATATTCCAAGAGTCAATCAAGTACTCAAGTATCATGGGACTGATCGTAGTGTTACTTAATCCAAGATTCAATCAAATACTCCAGTATCATGGGAATTATCGTAGTGTTTCTTATTCCAAGATTCAATCAAATACTCCAGTATCATGGGACTGATCGTAGTGTTACTTATTCCAAGATTCAATCAAATACTCCAGTATCATGGGACTGATCGTAGTGATACTTATTCCAAGATTCAATCAAATACTCCAGTATCATGGGACTGATCGTAGTGTGACTTATTCCAAGATTCAATCAAATACTCCAATAGCATGGGACTGATCGTAGTGTGACTTATTCCAAGATTCAATCAAATACTCCAGTATTATGGGACTTATTGTAGTGTTACATATTCCAAGATTCAGTCAAATACTTTAGTATCATGGGACTGATCGTAGTGTTACTTATTCCAAAATTCAATCAAATACTCCAGTTTCATGGGACTGATCGTAGTGTTACTTATTCCAAGATTCAATCAAATACTCCAGTATCATGGGAATTATCGTAGTGTTACTTATTCCAAGATTCAATAAAATACTCCAGTATCATGGGACTGATCGTAGTGTTACTTATTTCAACATTCAATGAAATACTTCAGTATAATGGGACTGATCGTAGTGTTAATTATTCTAAGATTCAATCAAATACTCCAGTATAATAATGGGACAAATCGTAGTGTTACTTGTTTCAAGATTCAATCAAATGCTCCAGTAACATGGGACTGATCGTAGTGTTACTTATTCCAAGATTCATTCAAATACTCCAGTGTCATGGGACTGATTGTAGTGTTACTTATTCCAAGATTCAATCAAATACTAGAATAGCATGGGACTGATCGTAGTGTTACTTATTCCAAGATTCAATCAAATACTCCAGTATCATGGGACTGATTGTAGTGTTACTTATTCCAAGATTCAATCAAATACTCCAGTATCATGGGACTGATTGTAGTGTTACTTATTCCAAGATTCCATCAAATACTCCAGTACCATGGGACTGATCGTAGTGTTACTTATTCCAAGATTCAATCAAATACTCAAGTATCATGGGACTGATCGTAGTGTTACTTATTCCAAGATTCAATCAAATACTCCAGTACCATGGGACTGATCGTAGTGTTACTTATTCCAAGATTCATTCAAATACTCCAGTGTCATGGGACTGATTGTAGTGTTACTTATTCCAAGATTCAATCAAATACTAGAATAGCATGGGACTGATCGTAGTGTTACTTATTCCAAGATTCAATCAAATACTCCAGTATCATGGGACTGATTGTAGTGTTACTTATTCCAAGATTCAATCAAATACTCCAGTATCATGGGACTGATTGTAGTGTTACTTATTCCAAGATTCAATCAAATACTCCAGTACCATGGGACTGATCGTAGTGTTACTTATTCCAAGATTCAATCAAATACTCAAGTATCATGGGACTGATCGTAGTGTTACTTATTCCAAGATTCAATCAAATACTCCAGTACCATGGGACTGATCGTAGTGTTATTTATTCCAAGATTCAATGAAATACTCAAGTATCATGGGACTGATTGTAGTGTTACTTATTCCAAGATTCAATCAAATACTCCAGTTTCATGGGATTGATCGTAGTGTGACTTATTCTAAGATTCAATCAAATACTCCAGTATCATGGGACTGATTGTAGTGTTACTTATTCCAAGATTTAGTCAAATACTCCAGTATCATAGGACTGATTGTAATGTTACTTATTCCAAGATTCAGTCAAATACTCCAGTATCATGGGACTGGTTGTAGTGTTACTTATTCCAAGATTCAGTCAAATAGTCCAGTATCATGGGACTGATTGTAGTGTTACTTATTCCAAGATTCAGTCAAATACTCCAGTATCATGGGACTGATTGTAGTGTTACTTATTCCAAGATTCAGTCAAATACTCCAGTATCATGGGACTGATTGTAGTGTTACTTATTCCAAGATTCAGTCAAATAGTCCAGTGTCATGGGACTGATTGTAGTGTTACTTTTTCCAAGATTCAGTCAAATACTCCAGTATCATGGGACTGATCGTAGTGTTACTTATTCCAAGATTCACTCAAATACTTTAGTATCATAGTACTGATCGTAGTGTTACTTATTCCAAGATTCAATCAAATACGCCAGTATTATGGGATTGATCGTAGTGTTACTTGTTCCAAGATTCAATCTAGTTCTCCAGTATCATGGGACTGATCGTAGTGTTACTTATTCCAAGATTCAATCAAGTACTCCAATATCATGGGACTGATGGTAGTGATACTTATTTCATGATTTAATCAAGTACTCCAATATCATGTTACTGATCGTAGTGATACTTATTTCAAGATTCAATCAAGTACTCCAGTATCATTGGACTGATCGAAGCGTTACTTATTCCAAGATTCAATCAAATACTCAAGTATCATGGGACTGATCGTAGTGTTACTTATTCCAAGATTCAATCAAATACTCCAGTATCATGGGACTGATTGTAGTGTTACTTATTCCAAGATTCAATCAAATACTCAAGTATCATGGGACTGATCGTAGTGTTACTTATTCCAAGATTAAATTAAATGCTCCAGTATCATGGGACTGATCGTAGTGTTACTTATTCCAAAATTCAATCAAATACTCAAGTATCATGGGACTGATCGTAGTGTTACTTATTCCAAGATTCAATCAAATACTCCAATATCAGGCGGGAACAAACAAGGCTAGTGAAAAACTAGACGACAAAATATACAAAACGTTGTGAAATATGTAACACGGTTGCATTTAATTTATTCTTTAATTGCCCAAACAACGCTTGTACGTACCTTAAGGCTATATGTCATCGCAAAGTGTATTTAGGTCAATGCCTGATATCCCAAAAGTTGTTACATCTGCACAAAAAGCAGAATTACGGCAGTCAACTTGAAGGTAGAATAGACCTGAGTTCAAATAAGGTAAACTATCCGGCGGCTAATTTTTTTGATTTCGTTCCCTGCTTGCCTTGCGATGCTGTGTTGTTGTGCTGTTGATTACTGAGTTCTGATGCATAAACTATGTCAAATGGTTACAGTAGTGTCCAGAGTTCTGAGACATAGACCA
Organism: Mya arenaria; assembly: GCF_026914265.1. Lineage (NCBI taxonomy): Eukaryota > Metazoa > Mollusca > Bivalvia > Myida > Myidae > Mya > Mya arenaria. Next base: position 34,434,883 of record NC_069127.1, on the reverse strand, counting down.
ATTAATTTTTACAGCAGTTTCCAGAGGTATGATATATTTACATGCCAAGAAGTTACAGCAGTTTCCAGCGTCCTAAAACATAAGCAATGCCAATTGGTTACTGTAATGTCCAGCATTATGTTTACACCATGTCGAGTGGTATTATCCGTTGTTCTGATGCATCAACCATGTCATGTGGTCGTGCCGAGTACTATGAAGTACAAACTATGCCAAGTAGTACAAGTTGTATGCATCAATAGAAAATGCTCATTTCATATCTAGAATTCATAATATAAAAAATAAATTTAGATATTGACAACACTATTCTTTTAAACATATAATGACATAACTGAACGGTTTGTGATAAATAATATAATTGTCCATGGCCGCATGTAAACCAAGCTTCATTGGAGCGGTTTTTTAGGCTGTAGGCCTATGAACATTAGTACTACAAATCGTAATCAGGTATCGTCAAATTATGTTTTACGACATGACAAGTTAAACCTAATTAATGCACCGGGGACGTATGGTGTTATTCGAATAAAATAATGCGAATTAAAGGACATTTTTGTTTATTGCATACCAAAGATAACAAAGTAAATGTTAATTTGAAAACAAGCCGAATTGATTGCCATCCGAGAAGCAAGCAAAGCATTGTCAATGCGAGCTAGGCCGATAATATCGCAAATAACGCATGCTCATTTCCCAGTGTAAATCATATCTGTTTATGGATAAATACACCGACGTTATTTTTAAACATACTGGGATTTACGTGTTAGACAACCCTAGCTGATTTTAAACTGGATAAAATGAGCATAAATTGCGCATGATGCTTGTGCCCCAAGCGATATGATACATCAGTAAGTGAGATTCAATGCGCAGTACACAACGATATCAATTTTAAGTCTAACTTATTCTTACTTAGTTTTAATTTTTTTCTTGCAAATGAACCTGTGGTTTAAAATGCCACCCAGAAAAATAAACTTATATTCCCTGTTAAAGGAACATATATGTTTCAAGGAATTAAATGCACAAATAAGAAAGTTGTTTGAATTCTTCAAGACTTCTGAATGATATTTGTTCACTTGGACGTATATGACAATCTTCAAAGTAAACAATTAGTTGGTTTATTATATTATTTTTTATATTTTAGTTTCTAACACACAAAAAACTTTCAAATATACGATAATACTATTGTTCACAAGGCATTCCCAATTCACGTATTTGTGTATATTTGTGTATCTTAAAAACCACGTTAACATTTAAAGTGTTTATTATATCAAGGGCATGCTTTTGTTCGGACTATGCTCTTTCGTGAACACTCAACGTTAGGGGATATAATATGAATACGACCTCGTCTGATCAAGCGGTAAACAATTCGGTGTGAGAATATCAATTACTTAACCTGATGGGAGATAATGTACAGTAGCTGAGTGTGGAGAATTTCCTGCAATATTGTTTTTTCATGTTTTTTCCAACAACAACAATGATGCCGTTGAAATGATAAACAATTCTAATGTTCGTTTTGTATCAAACGGAAGTCTGAATGGATTGGCGCCACTTCAGCAGACTTAATAACATTTTACTAGCTGACTTCAAGTTTTACAGACATCGTATATTTATCAAACATTAAATGTATAATATTTACCCCTTTTAAACCTCTTCATACTTTGTACGCGAGGACTGGCTTTTTATGAAGTGAAAATTTTATTCGATATTCCTTTCATTGCATCACATTAGCACAAGTATAATTGTTTACATTTATTGCATAATATGTGTGTTTTCAGTCTGTTAGGGGTGTGTGATAACGAATAAAAAACGGGGGCTTTCAATAATAAAACGTGCATTATTCAGTCAATTTACGTGCCGTTAACGACGTTTTTTGTTTGTTTTACATACGCGGTCAGGGATTGCATGATAACAATGAACGCTGAGCGTCCTGAGTCTGCTATCCAACTACTTTCAACTTACGTTAGTTATGATGGTTTGATTCAGAATAAACGACTATGAACCTGATTCTATTATGCCGTATGCAATGAACAAAGCAATTTGTAATAAATTTATTTGATGCTGAAAGTAAACAGATCAAACTTGTCAATCCATGAGTGAATTCAATGAAGCGTATTAGCCAGGCCATTTGCACAAAGTTGTCCTATTAAAATTAGTTGCATAAACATATACATGATAAAAGTAGATACATGTCGGTGTTAAATCGATTACACTATAGGTTGTGTGTGTCAATAATCCAAGAACTCCACTATATTTTCTTAAAAAATCACACTTTCCAATCGATTTTCATGCCAGTTAACAGCTAAGTAACTGATAGTTTGTTTTTATGCAATAATAGCGATAACACCCCATTTTAGAGGTCGTTTCCATCCGCATTCGGACCTTTGCAGGTGGTAAGGACCTCAAAATGTGTATCAACAATATATTTGTATACCTAATACACCAAACAAAGGTTTAACAAAATCTTATTCAATTTAAGGTGTCAACAAAAATGATATGTTGTTGTTCTGTTATTTATTACGGTTTCCAGCTTAAAATAGAAAACAAAAACTGATGCTTTAATATTTTTAGTTTCCATATTCAAGCCGAACGAAAGCAAAACGTAACTAGTGGAATATTACAAATGCGTGTGTTCCAAAAACTATTTTCTTATATGACTTAATTAACAGAAAAAAAGCAAAAAACTGTGGACAAATAACACTCTGAAGTAGCTTGCCCACCAACAGCTGGTAAAATAGGTTACACGGATATTAATTCCAATTTGTGAATCCTTAGACACTGAATTTGACCTTGAGCAGTGTTTTGTTCATCCATCTATATCATCATATTAACCTTTTCTCAAGAGATCTTAAGCGCATTCATCCGTTTTAAACTCATTTGATGCTTATATTGACTCTTTTTAAAAAAAATTCTTATTCATTGCTGTATGCATATGATTTGAATATGAATAACAGTCGGCACTGTTAACAAAATTAACTTTTGGGAATTGGCAATTTTGAAAAAAGCATCGGCATTCTCGGATAAAACTCTTCAATAATGTCTGCTTAACGGCGTTCACAATTGACCTTGACATTCCGATACGATTCAAGTATTAAACTAAAGTATTAAACTATATATTTAATATTCTAGGCGTCAATTCCTAGGCTTTACTCGTTGCAAAACGCTTTTCTGCAATTTATTTGTAATTAGTAATTAATATAGACATTTATACTTATGTGAAGAACTGCAAATATTGAACCAAATGCACAAAAAATGCATGGTAAAATATTTTGCAAAACATGAAACAGTTATGGTACGTTATAACTAAATGTAATTATCCTTTTGTGGTCCGGGATGCTTTCTCTATTTTTTAAAATTGAGCATGCTACTTCAGACTGATTGTTTCTTTAAGTCTGAGTAATGCACATAAGCTGAAACAGAAAAAAACCCATAAAAATGGATGAATATCTCAGAGACATTTATTGCTGAACTCGGCTAATTTTCGGCCACTTGCTCACATGAGTTCCGAGACAATTTAACGGTAATATACTTCAAAGTCAGTAAATTTTCTTACGAGAAACGTAAACTACCTTTTTATTGTTAAAATAAATTGATTTTGAGGTGAATTGTAAGGAAACCTGCAGTGTTGCCTGTTTACATAGAAATGTATAGGGAAATCAATTAGTAGTGTATAACCTTATTGAACAAGTTCGGAAAAAGCAATTCAATTTCTGAGATAATTCCTAGTTTAAATTCATTGGTAAATTAGCAAAATAACAATACTATTGGGCCATTTAAGATTCAGATGACGAAAAATCAGAAACCTACAACACAAAGGTTCTAAATAACACATACAAAGATCTATGAACTAAAAGCAATTATATTGTATTGACTTAAAATGTACTGATGTACTAAATACGTTTATAAGCCGACTTTATATAAACGTTTCGAAAATATTAGATAAAATAGAGAAAACGATTGTATCCAATTCCAAATATAAACAAAATACCCATATATCAGGCTGGCAAGTACAAAGCTAGCGAGAAAAGAACACCCGATGCACTGAAATAAATGGAATATGTCCAAATGTGGCATAATACGTTTATTTCCAGTTTCGAAAACACTGTTGGTATTCAAATAATGTCTGTGAAGGATTTATTTCTAGTATTAACTTATCGACAAGCATCATCATAAACCGAGACAATTATCTTACAAACCGTCTCTATGGTAGTTTTTGTATATACAAAAAAAGGAAAACATAGCTCAATCCTTTAAGCAATAAGACTAGTGTAGGCGCATGCAACACAACAACAGAAATACAAATACAATAAAAGCGTCGAATTTAAAAGGTTGCTGTTGTTAAAAAACGACAAACTAGTATCATGTATCTATTTGTTAATGTGCTTAATATTTATATATCAATAAGCACTATGGGAACTAAATAACATGATCAACTAGTTTAACACAGTAAATTATAATTTATGATCGTCGTTAACTGTTTGGAATCTAGTCCTGTTTTTGAAGATAACATTGTATCTTTGTGAAGGTTCTTTTCTGGCCATTTGTGTCGGTTCTGTTTTTTTTCCGAGACTACATAACAAGACATTTTGCATGCTGGGTTAAAACGAAGCTATACGGAAATAAAATCAATGTGATGCATTTTCCTTATTATCTTTCATGAGAAACATTATCCGCTGTATGGCAATAGCAAAATGTTTTGTAATGTCGATACCCCGTAGAACGGCATTTAAGTGTAAGGTTTTAAATTAAATCGTTATGCTACTGCAAATGACATGATGACTTAACACCGCTTGATCTTAATATGTAGAGTATTGAGATGAAGATATGCATAAATCACATGATAACCTTGGAAATGAACTTGGACTTAGAATAAATATATTGTTTGTTATTCAAGGCAGCCAATAATCGAGGGCGGCCGTCATACAATTCATCGTCATATCAATCAAATATCAATCAGCGCCAAACAACAATCGACAACGGACTCAAAAAGGGAAGGTCTTCAAAGACATTTTCTTAGAACTCAATAAAAACATATCATGATACTAAAACGATCGTGTCTTAAATATATTTTGGAAATTGGAAAAAAGTCCTTCTAGATAAATACTTAATATCAATATAGTCAACTGCAATTCCGATACACTGCGGGATAAATTCGGATTTAACATATGTTTACAAATGTATATGTACAACTCTATTGTCCGAACTTAAATATTCTTTAGACAAAACGGAAACAACTGCTTGTTGGAAAGGTAGATAACAAACGTCACTGCTGTGACTGTTAACACATTTAAATTAATTTAAAATGAGGTAAATGTTCATAAACAAACATGCTAACGTGACCTATATGTCGACCAATTAGTCCTTGATATTAGACCTTAGGTTGTTTGATTAATAAAGTTATTGCTTATCATGACATGATCAGTCTTGTGGGATATATATTTTGTCAACGCATGACGCTTGACATTAAATTTTCAAATATTGTTATTAGAGCAAAGGCCGCACAAACGCGTTCATGTACTACAATGCGTGTCTGAAATTAAAGACAAATCATAATTTAACCGAGTAGGGAATTGGAAACATAAAGGTAAGTGAAATTGAATTTTGATCGTTGACACAAGAAAATGGCTCTAGCACACGACACGTTATTGTCAAGTCATTTGTTCATTTCAGATAATTCTTAAATATTCTATGATGCAGACAAAATAACAGGCAAAGTTATTCATGCTGTAACTAAAGGCTTCAAGTGAAGGATTTCAACAATTAGTATTATAGTCAAAGGAATATTTGATTTAATGTCAGATTTTCTTAAAACTGGCTCTCCTGTAGTTTGTATCGTTTGTTGTCTTATTATTTTAAAATATAATTTGAATTAAATGAAACCATGAAAATTGAGATGAAATTTCAGTTCGACCTGTAATAGCAAACAAGGTTTAACCTCATGATGTTAAAGATTCCTTGCACACGAAAAGGTCGAGTCTGCGAGATATCGTAAAAAATCTGTTTAAAGTTCCTTCGCTGGTTTCCATCGAACTAAAACAACTTATCCCTATATGAATAGCTAAACAACGAAGAGTAAGAACAGAAATCTGAGGTAAAATTTAGCACTGACATTTCAATTGCTGTTGGACACGTCCCGCGGCTTTCAAGTGTTCGTTGGCGTTTGTCCAGTGCCATTGAACCGGGTTTATGTTTAAACTATTTGCTATTGGGCTTGTTTCTGTAGTTTTTCGCATACTTATTCCGTTCATTGAATATATTATAAGATAAGAAAATGTATTCCCTAATATACCTTGAACGAATATGAGCTCTGGAATTTTAAATTAAACTAAAGACACCATGTCCCATCTCCTTTTTCTCACGTAAGCCTTATAGTAAAACTCGATTAGGACGCCATCTTTCCTGTCCGAATGTTGATGCTATACGTCGACGCTACCTCGTAATAGCTATCATAATGAATGATTCATGTGAGCCTCGAATCGTCAAGTTTCTATCGCAACAATGTTTCACTATAGATATTAGGTTTTAACTTTTTGTTAAAGTACCAATGGAATTTCCGTCTCATTATCAATTAAGCACTTGAGTAATAAACATCGTGAAAACAAGTTCAATAATTATTCTTTGGTATAAGGTTGTACTTAGTATATTATTCTATATTGGACGTATATAGCTTTTCAATAATCACAGCAATCAAACAAGAATAGTATACCAGATCACAAACCTTTATTACTAAATGTTAAAAGTCATGCATAGATTCATGTGAGCAGATTAATGGCATGGTGTACAATATGTGACAACGAATCAATTGGAATTATTCATGTTAAAACAAACTCAACTGAAATATAACGATTCCATTAAAAAAAGCAATGTGTAAAATTTCAGATTCGTTCAAATACTTGGATTTCATTTCTAATACAAACCATGCATTTGTTTTTGACAAAGTAAGGCTGCGAAGAGTCAGTTTGAAATCACAAATAGGATGATATTTTAGTGTAGTTCTTCGCAAAGTCGCAATTAGTCTTAAAATCAATCATGTATAAAACAATAACTGTCGCAAGAACAATTGGACAAGATCAACAACTCCAGAAAGACTAAATCCTGTGCAAGTTCTGCATAGCTTACACTATTGATACTAGTTGAATTCGTGTGCCTTCATCATGTCAATGTTTCCTTGTACAAGAAACATGGTCGAGTTTGCGAGATATCGTAAAAAATCTGATTAATGATGTTTGACCAGCTGCCCGAGGAACAAGGCCATTCATTCTAAATCATAAGTTTAATTTTACCGTTATTAAAAACTAACTAAGGTAATTAATGTGCATAATTTACCTCTACTCAGTTCATTAAAATGTTTAAACCATCGTTAATAACTCAGTAATGAGAACAGATTTTCGTAGTATTGTAAGTAAATGACATACGGACAACCAGGTATGTGTATGTAAAAGCCCGGCTGTGTTTTTATGAAACCACCCCAAGCCAATTGGGAACGCATGATCAACATAAACATTAGACCAAATGAAAATGCAAACACAAATTATTAATCCAAAAACATACGGGAATACCAATTTGTTTCTTGACTATATGTCCTAACTCATCGCCATTGGTAAGTTGACACACATTAATAATGTATCATTAATCTTATCATTTATCTAATTCGAAGACTTAGTTATTGAACATGATTCTCGATATACGATTAAGAAAACCTAAATGTTGGCTCTTTGATGCAAGTTTTGCTTGACTAAAACAAACACTACCAGTTAGGCCTAAAAAAAAAATATGTCTGTTTCCTGTAACATGCTGAAAAAAAGATGGGTCGGTAGGTAGGGATTTTTTTTTTTTTTTTTTTTTTTAAATGTCAGAATGATCCAATATTCAAGTTTATTTCAGGTGAATTATTTTAATAAGAATTCAGTGTGATATATAGATTCAATCTTTATGCCACTTATAAGCTAAAACTGCTAGCTTGACAGACATCAAAACATAAAATACATCATCATTGTAATAAATCAAGACTAAGTGATTTTTTCACATCTATATACATGGGTGAAAGTTTGAATTTTTCAAAATACTGAAAATAGGGTGTTTACATAGGGAAATGCCATTTTCACAATACATTATAAAGGATAAATATTTTCCAAAATACTGAATTCAGTATCAATACTGAAAACTTTCACCCATGTATATATAGGTGAAGCTTGACAAAGAAACAGCATTGTTTATCAGTTATTTTTAGCCATGGTACATGTATTTCAGTTGTAGAATGCATCCTGTTGAAGGGCAAGCCATGGGTTCGACTCCCAGTGGTGGCAACATTATGTGCAATTTTGAGCATTGTCAGTATGTTCACCAGGGAAGCAGTTCATCTTTAGACTTTGCAAATATAACCCAGTGAAAGAGTGAATCAAAGAACATTTAGACAATTTATTTTTGGCAAATGTTTTAAACAAAACTTTCAAAATGCATACATTTTCTAATAATAAAACATGATATTATTGAACAGACTATTTTAAGATAGACTGTGTAATAATATCAAGTTGTATTACAATTAAATGTACATGACAACTATTATAAAATAAAATGCTGTTACAACAAGAACAGGCAAGAATCTCCACAAAACATAATTTTATATAAATCAATACTTCGATTGATAAATGACTAGAATCAATGACTAAACCATTTAACTCTTAGAGGCTGTCAGAATTGTACAGATCTTTGGGACCAGTGTAGCCCCATGGTCTACGCTGTTCACTGCTTGGACACTTAAACCTTACCTGCTGACTCGACAGTGAACAGTGTAAAATAACAGATTGGACTGCAATATGTTTAAATAGCCTAAAATCAGTATCAAAAAAGCTTAGACTGACTAATAAAAAGTAATACCATTTTCTTTTTTAAACAGTAAAACAGCAAAACTAGTACACGTACAATACCTTAAATAGTTTTCACAACTTATTTTTTTTAAACAATTTTCAGTGTTTTAAAAAGATCTGCTGTATTAGATCCACTGTTCATTCTGTAAAAATCACAAGTACGATAATCAATGTAACTTTCAATAGTATACCCTGTTGTTTTTTTCCTTTTCTGGACTACGGGGGTTAAAACATTCCCAGAGTCAAAACTTGGTAAAATATGTTCTGACTCTGACGAACATATTATTTAGTTAATGCATCTTCGTTATGTAATCCAGTGCATCCTTGTCAAATTCCAATATGCACCAGCGATTGTTTAGTTGCAACGACATCTTTCTTACTTTAACTTTCACTTTCAGGTTTATCTTTTTTTCCGGAAGTAAACAAAAACATTTAACGTTCCTATTGCCAGTATTGCAACATCGTATTTTTCATAAATGGCAAAACCATAACAGTTTTGTTATAGAACCACGGACCTATAAACCAGGTCCGTGATAGAACTAAACTATAACACTGACAACGATCTACGTAGTTCTCCTTTCACTTTCATTAAAATTGACAGGAAGTTAGCGTGCTCCTGTTTTCCGTGCTTTTTAGACCATGTGGTATGAAAAATGTTTATTTTTCTGTAAACTCATTAAAAACTTCTAAGAATATTTTTTAATTAACTGGAGAAATAATAAAAAAAAACTTAAAATAAATGAACAAAATATATCCTAGCATTGTTGTTTTTCAAAACCATTGCACTTAGCGAAAAAGCGGAAGGTATCCGTTGATTTGCATAATGGGCGGAGTTAATATTACGTCATTGAGTTTGAGTGCTGCTAATTGACAAGGTTACCGATCAGATTCCAGATCGATAATCACTTGTCACTTCGGGTGTAAATTGCTCTTGCGGGTTAAACAAACATTCAGATCATGCATTGAGGCTCCTTTCAGATGATACCGACTCTCACACCGAAATATCCCGTGTCAAAACTGATGCATATTACAAATGGATGATGCGTTGATTTCGGGTCATTTACGATTCCTGTGCGTCAAAACCCGGGAGATCGGGTCAATTGAAAGCCCTGCAGTTTAATGTCACAGCCATTAAGGTTTTTGCCATTGTTTCAACTTGCCAAACAGGAAACGTTTGTAACTATGCAACGATTCGGACACTACCAAAATATTTAAATTATCGTTGTCATCGTAGGCCAGAGATCGCTAAAAATCTGACTTTTCGAATTTTGGGGCATAAAAAAATTGCGGTCGGCGGTAAAAAATTACGGTCGGTCGGGTTACAGGAAACAGACATATTTTTTTTAGGCCTTATCAAGACAAATTAAGCCCTTTGCAACAAAAACACCAACATAAAATGTTCTTTTTTAAAAGGAAATTATTGGAGCTATATGGGATGTTAATAGAAGGGATTTTTTTAATTACATTCACCAAATCCCTATATATCAGGAGGGCTCATAAAACACTAAAGGGATGATACGTCCAAAACACTGTAGTGAATGAAAAATGTCAAACGGTCGAATAATACAGTTAGCCTCAATTTCCATAATCATTCCTTTTAAACTTTTTTATTGTTTTAAATTATTTCAAAAAAATATTAACAAGCGAGGAATAAGTGACAAACTTACTTCATGGTAATACTTTCATGCTCCTCCAACCCAGCAAATAGATTGCATGATCTAAGCTTCACATCGATGTCATAAGACCTGTATTCTAGCGCACGTTTGTCTGTGACATCTTGACGTGCAGATTCTAGAAACTTGCGGGCATCAATAGTTTCAACACAAACCTTGAGTGGTGCTAGGTGGGACGACATATATCGATGAAAATTATCAGCATATATCATTATTATCAAGTTCATTAAAGTCATCATGTGGAAGCCATGCCTAGTAGTATTTATCAGTACCTTGCTTAGATCCATGCTGAGTATCTGTTGGTGCGATACTGGTGAAACGTCGTGCATGTTTTCGTCCTTTTGCTTCCTGTAAATCGTCTTGTAAGGGTGAAAATCGTCCGGTGTATGGAGTTGTAGGTTGGCTGTTATAAACTGTAGCCATATTTAATGTATCTATGATGATAATATAAATATTTTGAAAAATGTTCGAGCTCGTGTAAAATGACTTACGTCGTACCCAATTACTTCCCCTTTTCAACTCTGATGGGCACAGTTAAAAATGATGCTTGGATGGGTGGAGGAAATTAATGTTCACGACCCGATACAACCCAAGGAATCGTTAGTCCATTGTCATTCTACAAATTGGAAAGATGGCAATCTTGATTTAATTGAAGACCTGTTTACAGGAAAAACAATGTTTTTCATTCACTTTTTGTGTCTCTAGGGAAATAAATGTGATTTAAAGCTAAGTGTCTGGGCGTCAGCTTCATAACAGAAGAAGTAATAATTCAGTAACAATTATTATTATTATCGCTGCTTTACATTCTAGCATGGTTAAACATTAATATGTTTTTTCTATCATGTTAGAATCCTATTCTCTCATGAATTAAACTAGAATTGGTTTTGTTCATCATTTTTAAATTGCAAACAGTGAATTTTAAAAAATAGAATCGAATATTTACTTAAAACGTTTAAGTTGTTCGCAAATGTTTTAATATGTTTAATTGATATCCACAGAGATCCGAAGACAAAACTCATACGAATTTAAGAAGAAATGAGCTATCCATTTTGTTTAAAGTTTGTGTACATTTAGAGGATGTGTATAATGTTGTCAAATAAAACACAAATACTTCATTGAACAAAACATATATATATGTTTATATTGATTTAGTTTAATGAAATTGTTTACGTGGTATTTTTTTTTTCTTTTAAGATGCAAAAACGCTGTTTAAATCGACCTTTTTGTCTAACATTGACACTTGTTCAGGATCATAAGATTGAAGGTTGTATATGAACAGTCTGAATGCATTGTTGGGGTCAAATTTAACAAAGGTAGGACAGAAACGATCCTCTCACGCCCTAACAAGAACAATACAAACAATAATCATGCTCAACCTTTAACACTTCACTGTTGTTATTGTGAGAGAACATTGTCAAGCAAGAGCGATAAGGTCAGGCTCGTGTCAATTATCTCTTATCACAATGTTTTTAATTGATATTCTCACATCATTTTTTTATCGCTAATATAATCATGTCATGTTAGAAAATAGGATTCTCATTTTTCTCATTTTGCCCAGGAGTGCAAACGTGGGCAATACTCTAACGTTCGTTGTGTTTTGAACGCTATAACAATGTTCGTTTGGCGAATCATTTTAGTTTGGGTAGTAGAAGGGAAAGTTCATACTGTAGCACCCTCACTATTAAACCGCGTCTTATACATTAAGCCGTTCAATCGTATAGGTACAAAGTCAAAACAACCACGTCCGATGATATAAGTTTTATTGTAAGCAATTATTTGATTCTTAGTTCCAATTAATTTGATCTATTAAAGAAGAGCAGACTCCCTGATCTCGGTCCGTAGACCTGAAGATTTCAACCCAGTTACATTCTCGACTATCCTAGCGAGAAGCAAACTCCAAAACTAAAACCATCCCTTAAGCTCTGGATAAGTGTTTTTATGTCTCGCGATTGACCAAAATTGAAGTTGACCATTCAGAAGTGTTTCCTAATTTCCCTTAATATGTATAGTGACGTCAAAATGGACTAGACCAAACCCCTTTGATAGGATTTTAGTTAACAAGGTAATTAAGCTAATCTCTGAACAGTAATTAAATTAGCCATTAGCGGTTGACCTTGGCCGTTGCTGATAGATCTTCGACGGCACCAAGTAATATATGAGTTTATCAGAAAGCAGATCATTTGATAATTATTATTCAAGCCTTAGGGTCGTTATTAACATATGATTAAGAGATTAACCTTTCCATCCATTCTTATGATACCTAACTGACACCTGCCAGTAACGGTAATGAAGCTCAATGAAAATAACGCTATGGCATTTTGACCACTTAATAGCTAAAGAAACGATTAATGACCTTAGCAGATTGGCGAGGGTCATTGTGTTACATTCCTCCCTTTCCAAAATAAAATATTTCCTGGAATATTTTAAATCATTAACATTGAGATGAATGCAGAATATTAAACATGCACGAAAGTCAAAAAGAATACACAGCAACCAATTCACAGCACACAAAAATAGTATTTAAAAACACAGCATAATAAGTTATTTCATGTCCTCAAAATTAAAAAGTTCAAGTCGTATTTAATCAATACAATGATATTTGTATCATTGGTTTCCTCCTCGTCTGGTTTGTTGTCGTCGTTGTCGTCGGCGCCGCTCATTGTCTCAATGTTACTAACGGTATCCTCCCAGGCGTCTCTAGTGTCCGATCCATAAGCGTCCAATGAATATTGGATGGCGAAGTTCCACTTGATTTCCTTACTCAAGGTGAATGTGAGCCTCAGTTTTCCCATTGCGTAACTGTTGCATATTTGTCATAGTTGATCGATTAGTTTTCGTTTGTTTTGTTCCATTCTGGAACGTACATTATATTTATCTTCTATTTCTTTACATTCGTTGCCCATACAATATTTCGTCTCAGGATCCCATTTGTCTGCATCGTCTGATTTAACTACATGTTTGTACATGTACTGGTTTTCATGGTGGCCCTCATGTTAATATTGGCTGCAGACACCACTCTGCATACGCATACGTGTATTGCTTTATCAAAATACTGTTCTCGCTGGGTTTATCTATTACATAATTTCTGCTTATTTATTCTGGGTTTTAAAACAATAATCATAATGTCAACACCAGGCGGTTGCCCGATGAATTTATACGAAACTATCATTAACTACAGGCGGTTTGCCTGATGAACGTCAAGTGTCCATCTAAATAGGAATCATTGCACGCAGTTACATTTATATGTCCAGCACTGCAAACGATGTTGGAACTAGGCTCACGATTATCCACTCTCAGCATCAACGGTGCATCAGCGTTGTTATCGTCCGTACCACTACCGTTCGAGGACATCTATGATATCTGGAGAAACGTTAGCTTACGTCACGTTAATACACTTCCAAGTTATGGGCTTCTTATAAATAAGAACAGGAATTTTGAAAAGTTCATTTACCTTTTTTTTTATCAAACATATAACAAATAGCAACAGGAGTGTCATAATATAATTACAATTATAGAGAACCCATTTTTGAAAACAAAACATATGTCATCAGTTCAAGTTTGCCAAAATAATAATACAAGGCCTTTATGTGCGCTTTTATTGAAACAAATTTAGGTTGGCTAATATCTTTAGTATAGGATTTTGACAGAATTATTACCAACTGGAACTTTTTGAATTATCTCATCGTACACAAATTGCAATAAGTATCGTACTTACGTTTAATACGGAGCATCCAGTGCTCGCCTACGGTTTAACATACAATTATTACATACATAACTTATCTTTTACATCCTATATATTTCGTGGCACTTTACCTATTTATTTCATAACACGTAATAAACTATTCATAGGCTATTCAGTATGAAGACGTCAAGTATCGTCTAACATCGCTAATTCGCAATCCTCATATTATTAAATGACATACAACCTAACTTGATTATTTATCTCATAACACACCATCAACTATTCATAGGCTATTCAGTTTGAAGACGTCAAGTATCGTCTTACATCGCTAATTCGCAATGCTCATCATTAGATGACTTACAACCTAAATTGATTATTAACCTCTTTACAACACAGCCTCAACTTCCCATAACGAATGCCACGTTCGGCAATTCCGAAAAATAAAATCGAAGTAAATTAATAATTCAAACACGAGAAGAAATATCTTAAACATTAATATGCGTCAAACCCGATAACATTTTCTATGTATATTATATTAGAATATTATTCGCGAAGTACTATGATTATATCCAACAACAACAACAAAATGTTTATAACTACCAAACCAATATCCACAACAACACCACCATCACCGACTACAACAACAACTACTCTTCAAACTACAGCATCATCAACACTAAGTATTAGCTTCAAAACAAATTTACTACTAGCTACAGCAACAACTAAACAACTCATTACACTTCTTATTCAACAACCAATTCACTTCTTATTTCAGGAAGAATTGTACTACTCATAACACTATTCACTACAACAACAACAACTTCATTTCTCAATGCAGCAAGAACTATTGTACTAACTACAAGTATAAAAAACCACTCTAATTTAAAAAAAAACACTTATAATTACTTCAAGACCACAAGACCAATAAAAGATTCTTAACTTTCGGTCATTACCAGATAATGCATAATTTTCTGCCGAACCGTCTTGCACCTGATTTGATTTCTATAATTCCTTCAGCTTAATTTTTCTTATTCTTGTTTATATTCTTCAATAAAAGAGCTTGAAGCGTCTAGTATCTTAACTTTATAATCATTGATATTGTACTACTGTTACTACTATAACTACTTTTAAATGCAATTTTAGGATTATTCTCTTGCCCACCACTATCAGCTTATTTGTAACCCAACCATTTCTATTCTACTGTTTGGACATTTCCATAAAATTTGACCCTAGCTTAAATTAACTGCATGTTTCTCATTTTTTTTCTAAATTACTTTGCTTGAACATTATCTACCTGTAAGTTTATTAAGAGACTTCATACGACTTCCTTTTGTTAGCCTTACTAAAGTTAATTGAATGGTCATTTAATTGTTCTAATCTTGGTGGTAAATCGCTTACTTTCTTCGGGAAGCGATAACCCCACTTACGGAATCATATTATCTCTGGACTCACAATTAATAAATTGACTTCTACAACAGGTTAATAAGAACAGAGGTTGTAGTTTATTGATTCTAACAGATAATCATTGTCTGGCGATGAATCGCTTATTTTCTGAGTTCTGGAGTAAAAGTAATTGAATGAGTTAGTCGGAAATTTATATGATTTTGAAGGAACATAAACACCTTTAATTGTAATACATCTTAAATCGAGGTACATTTTAAGCTTTTTAGTTTTAACTTACCATCACCAAAAATAATGTTTCTATTAATTCCTTCTACATAAGGTAACACAACATAAAAAAAATCTTCGATTAAGATGTAATATTTTCATCTCAAATTTAAGTTAGATCTCCCTTTTTAAATTCAACGAATCAACGCTAACGAAATCTTAATGAGCTAATATGTTTATTTCGTCTTGCATTTTCACATAGTGTTTTTTTCTACATAAAGGAATATTATTACTAGGCTAGGCTATCTTGGCACGTGTTGATTGTTAAAAGAGGTAGATATGTAAATGTAAAGAAAATTAACGTTTATGCGTATTTAAAACTAAAGCGGATATTGAAGATTAATAACAAATTGAATGGACATTATGCACGAACGTATATCTAAAATCATATATATAAAAAAACTGAGAAAATACTACATGTCTAGAAAAATAGCTTTATATGCAAACATGACTCTAAATTACGATATAACTATTCAGTTTAATATTATTGCTAAACTTTATATTTAACAGATGTTTAACTTTCATAATGTATATTGCACTCTCGCAATTAACTGTTCTTTCTTTGCCATGTGTTTATGAAATTGTAAAACAAAACAACGATGAATTGTTTATGATTAAATTTGAGATTAAATGTTGTGTTCAGTAAAAATAAACGTCTATTCGGATCTCACGTTAGATTGATTACATGTCGTTCTATTGTTATGACCGCGTTGTTTTCTACTAGATTATATATTTGGTCTCTAAATTCACATTTATTAAATTCCCTTAAACATCTAGTGTTAAATTTAACATTTTATCTTTTCTAAAGATGCACTTGAACAAATGACTAATGTTAACATTATTTTATGAAACATACATGACCCCCCATTAAAGTTTTGATTACATTCCGATATATTTTTTACGGAAATAATTTCCATTCAAGCTATCCAGAGCCTGCATAATTAGTTTAATCAAAGGTTGCTTGATTTGTTTCAACTCCTCTGCCATTGTAAATTTGCTTAATAACAATAGAAAGAACTTTGGATAAAATATAATTAGTGAAGCCCAATTTAAGGAAATGTTATAGTGACTAACCTCGTATATCCTTCCTTCCTTCGCGTTGTGTTTTCGATCCTTGGTCACGGTCCACCAATTTGAGAACTGTAGCACCCTCACTATTAAACCGCGTCTTATACACTAAGCCGTTCAATCGTATAGTTACAAAGTCAAAACAACCACGTCCGATGATATAAGTTTTATTGTAAGCAATTATTTGATTCTTAGTTCCAATTACTTTGATTTATTAAAGAAGAGCAAAGTTGACTATGAGATCTTAAGCCGGCAGACTGCCTGATCTCGGTCCGTAGACCTGAAGATTTAAACCCAGTTACATTCTCGACTTTCCTAGCGAGAAGCAGACTCCAAAACTAAAACCATCCCTTAAGCTCTGGATAAGTGTTTTTATATCTCGCAATTGACCCAAATTGCAGTTGAACATTCAGAAGTGTTTCCTAATTTTCCTTAATAGTTTAATGATATCAGGTGATACATTTGACCTCACGTGACAACACTCAAAGTATCTTACTGGCTATCGCCACAAAAAGGAGCTTGTCAATCAATATGTCTAGTGACGTCAAAATGGACGAGACCAAACCACTTTGATAGGATTTTAGTAAACAAGGTATTTAAGCTCATCTCTGAACAGTAATTAAATTAGCCATTAGCGGTTGACCTTGGCCGTTGCTGATAGATCTTCGACGGCACCAAGTAATATATGAGTTTATCAGAAAGCAGATCATTTGATAATTATTATTCAAGCCTTAGGGTCGTTATTAACATATGATTAAGAGATTAACCTTTCCATCCATTCTTATGATACCTAATTGACACCTGCCAGTAACGGTAATGAAGCTCAATGAAAATAACGCTATGTGCACACAATAAAACAAATCTAAGAAACAATAAGATGACAGGCCTAGAAGCAAGGGACAGGACTAGTAGCTCAGTAAGTTACAAAGACTTTGTTAAAAGGCATACTGCTTAGGTCTAACTGACACTAAACGAAAGACACACAAGGTACAGGTCGATACAGAAACATCACACAGGCATCGACATTTACTGAAAAATATTGTAGTTGAAAAAGCCAGCGAAAAAAAAAGTTGGTTTAAACTAGTTTATAGGTACGCAACAATCAAAACAATAGACGTACTAGTGTTTGCATCACGATCATGCAGCTAAGGGAAAGTATTCGGATGTTCAAAACTCATAAAGCAGAAAATTGTCATTTTACTGGTAACAGGGTACCTCCTTGATAAAATCACAAAAAATAGCTTGGTCTACCAACATAGTTAATTTGGTTGGTTGGGCAGGCAATAACTTAAGTGAAACGAAATTAATCGTATCTACTTAATTTAATTCCTGGCTTCAAAATTTTCTAGATTCCATATTAATTTGTGTAATAATAAGCATTTAATATTATAGTGAAGAGTTGCTTGAAAAAAGTATATTCATTTCATTGATATATGATTTCAATTCTTCGGTTTACGTATGTTCAAACTTTAGGAGATCAAAATTAAGTTTTATCAATCGTTTGCTGTCTATGAATTACCAATATGTACCAATAATCCTGTTTATAGATGCAATCAATAAAGAATGAATTCAAAACTGACTGGCCTATTTACCCAATGCTTGAAACGTTTCATATAAAACAATGATTGTTTCCTTATTGGGAATGGTAATTATCTTTTTAAGCTTGTTATAGCATGCGAAAATATGAGTTTGCTTCAGTTTATAATTAGACTGGAATATCTATTCTGCTATCTGTCCCGATATGTATTGTTTATTGAATTGCTCTGTCAACATTAATCAACGGATAAGACATTTATCATAACACTAAAAAACCCATGGCGTACATTTATATGACCTATCGAGAATATTCTAAGGCGTATTGCTTGGTACAATTCTTTTACTTGAATCATTAATAATCCACTGACTGAGTACAGTAAAAATACTTCATTATATTTTGACACAGCTGTTAATTTTATCACTCGGCCATAATTATATGAATTAATAGATTTAATGTGTATGCGTTTTAAAACTATGGTTGTTTTGCAAGAATCGACAAACAAGTTATGTTAGTGTAAAGAATAGACGTATCTTTCTTGTGTTTTTTTCTGAACTTAATTGTAAAGTCCTACCCTGTAGACGGACCTGGTCCTTTTTTGAGTTACCGAGTTTTTCAGCGTGCCCGAGGGTTGATTTTTCTCTCCGTGTCGCAACAGATCGACGCGTCGGATTGCATTTTTTTCATTTTCAAATCATATGAATTTTGTCTTTAGAAACACAGATTGTGTTTATTTAAATAAAGGCGCACACGAACCGTTATTATTATAATTATGTTTAATTCAAATAACACTGCATTCGAAAAAAATCGATACGTTTGAGTTGTTTATTCGTCGCATATGTTTTTAATTGGTTTGATTTTGCGAAATGAATTAATTTACTAAGATCTTACACGAAGAAGATTAAATTAGTGCTCTTGTAGTTGCTCCTGACATGTTTTCCCAAGAATAGAAGATCGATA
Organism: Mya arenaria; assembly: GCF_026914265.1. Lineage (NCBI taxonomy): Eukaryota > Metazoa > Mollusca > Bivalvia > Myida > Myidae > Mya > Mya arenaria. The sequence goes on along the minus strand of NC_069127.1, from coordinate 34,415,443 downwards.
TTTCTAGCACTGGTGGCGTGATGGGAAACATTTTCACGGTTTGCAAGTAAACAGTAAACAGGATAAGCATCAGTCGAGTCCGTTTCCTGTATGTGCTCTATTTAAGATTGCAGGTTAACGTTGACCTCTGCTATAACATTCGGATTAGATCTGCATGCAAGCTAACAAACTTAAAAACTGAAAATGATATGATATGTAATTGGTCTATATTCTAGGTTGACAATATAGACTTCAGATAGGAGACATTTGAGATGAGAGTGCTTTTAAATTGACCTGATATGAAAGTATTGTATAAATCATTTCGGTTATTACTGGTGTTTCCCGAAGCTGTCATCGGTAAGAAAATGTCTTAATTTCCTAGCCAAGAGGCGCTTTTTAATTATTGCTAATAACACATACTAATCATCTGCATTGAGTCATGGGGCTATTCTAGACTTAGTACGCTAAATATATTTCGAAACAATCACTTAAAGGTATTGCAACGTTTAAAGCATTAGAATCAGTCGTTTTGTTGAACATTAATCTTGAAGTTTCACAGTCACAAGTACGTGACTACAAACAAAGGTACTAAGCAGTTATACAGCTGCATCCATTATTTTATTAGGCGGCTGAGCATTGTAGATCAGCAACGAAGATCAGCAACCTATTATAAATTTGTGAGATGAACATTCATTTTAAAGCCATTATGACGATTGCCATGTCTTGTACTTTCTCACATACCGCTTTAGGAAATCAAAACGTTTAACATAGAATAGCAATAACATTGTGGAAAGATAATTGTTTGTCTTTTAAATTGTCCTTGTATGAATGTCATTAATAGGTAATGGGCAAGACTGTCGCCACAAACCAGTATGTATTTTAGTATTAAATAGCATTTAAAGGGTCCTTCGTGAATTCCAAACTAGGCAAAACATATGTCTCGGATAACTGTGGTTAGCCATAGAACATATTTTACAATGTCCTTGGAACCTTTGTTTATACATATGTACTTGTTTTGGAGTTTATAGTTATACTCCATGTATGATCAAGTATTGTCGTGTGGTGAAATGGTTATCGTCACTTTACGCAAACAAGATGTATAAGCATTCCACTTTACAATGATATTTCCTACATTACTTTTGCATAATGGTTTAAAGAGTACACAATTATAATACTTCTGAGTTATTATTTTTTAACGTTAGTCCAATTATAAACATATAACAGTTTTGAAATTGCTAAAATACACTGGACTTTTTAGTGATATTATCATTCTAATACCTGGATACAGAGAGGCGTTCATGCGATCATCTTTCTCAGGTGACGGTATAATATTTCTGTTTAGTATACTAAATACATGTTTTGTCCTGTTCCGAGCTGTTGTAAAGTCAAACAAGATTATGCAGTGTGAACAATTAAATCAAATTTTACCATGGCTGGAACTGTACTATTAATTATATGTTTTCACCATCCAATAAAACAAATGTAAGATATGATATATATGCAACGTGTGCAACACTTTCTGTATGCATGTACCTTTCAAGGCACAGTATAGGTTGGTGCCATTTTTTATGCATAATTATGTTGCCTTCTCTGATTTCAAAAAGCAAAATAAAAACAGCATATACGATTTAGATACAAATAAAACAAAAAATAGCTACATTTTTTTAGCTTTTTTAACTGGGAAAGTTATGGCCACGTGACTACTTAAAAAAACATTTATTAAGGCCAGTGAGTTTTTATCTGAACCTAATTCATACGGGTTTTTAATCAGAAAAGACAAATGTGTAAAACATGATAATTCACAAAATTTACAATATATATATATATATATATTATTGCATCATCCTACATTATGCACCTTTATGTTTGTATCTCAAAACCGACGATCAGCATATTAGCATTAAGGGGATTTGTTTTGGTTTTGAGCGCTAAAGACGTCGCTAAACATCTTATTTTAAATTTAGAAGCTATACACAAGATTGTACTAAAATCAGCAATTAAATTATTTCCGCAATAAAAGCTTTCAATTGTCAATATTACCTAGTATGAGGCCGATTATACATCATTGTACATGGTTAAATAATATTTCAGCTTGAAATATGATTTCTTTAAAATTGTGACGTCATACCAAGTTACATAACATCATAATCATGTTGTATCTTCATGATGTTAGCATTTAAAGAATTTGTTATGGTTTTGAGGCTGATGATGTCGTGGAAACCTTTGTGATTAACAGTGTTTCTACATTTTAACCATAAAACAAAATGATATGCGGTGTATATAAACTCAAATTGTAATTACGGATTGACAGGGACCGTCCATTGACAGCAATAAAACTAAGACATTAGGACCTAGCGCAGTTAACTTTCACGCCTTGTTTGAATAATATGCAATTATAGAACCACAGTTGGTATCCCGAAATGCTATAAGAGTTCAGATTTAATTGATACCATTCATATACAGCAATGGAAGGGACAAATGACGATTGCTTTAATTCCAGGACCACAAAAGAGCATTCTACCAAAAGAAGCATTGGACATAAAAATAGATTATGGAACAGGGGCTGAAAAGAATGAGACTGACCTTTCAAACAATGGTGAGGAAATTATGGAAGCAGGATCCGAGACTATCCAAATAATCAGCAACAAAAGCATAATTGTTGTAAACGCTTACTTGAGAACGGGGTCAACGTTTACAGATTCATTGTTTGAGACGTACCCGGGCGTATTCTACATTTTTGAACCCCTTCATGACATGAGTTAGGTTTTCGAGCTGCCGAGGCTGCAAAAACAGACGTATCTTTACAATACGTTAATTTTTCAAGCTATTATTATGATAATCTTAAGATTGTCTTTGATGTTTTATCATTGTAAACTTTACCAAATGAAATAAAGTATTTTTTTAACAATTTTTCAATGTAATAATAAACTAGGGGTGTAAATATAAGTAATAAATTGCAGGATTGATGTCATTTTCGGGGATATGAACGCAATTGGGCTGGTCAAAGTACGCGTGGAGTCGGACTCCACACACTATGACCACCCCAATGCACTCATACCCCAATAATGACATCTATCCCGCAATTTATTCCTTAAATGGCCAGAAAGCAACAACTTACTCAGTGTAATTCAAAAGGATATTGTGAACCATGGTTTAAGGCAAGTCTGACTCCATAGACATAATGGTTAGAAAACAACCATTATTTCGTTGTTCTACCACTGGCTGATTTGAACCTTTTAAAGCAAGATTAATTTCCATACACTCATTTTCAAAAAGGAACCACTAGTTATGTGTACTACCACCTGCTATCTAAAACCTTACTGATAAGCAAGTGTGACATTTATAGACACATTGTCGGAAAGGAACAGCGAGTTTGGTGTACTACCAATGGTTACCATTAACCATGTTTATAAGGAAGAGTTACTTCTAGACACATTTTCGGCGAGGTAATGTAAGATACAGAGTCTATCGTTAACCAAGGGAATTAGAACAAATAATGGTAAGTAAAAAAGAATTTATATCGTTGAGACAAGAAAATTGCTTTGAAAATTTAATGGTTTCCAGAGAAGGGTCAAAGCCATTATACTTATTATCAAAAGACTCATTTGTTTTAATGTGAGAACCTACAATGCTGACAAAAGTACTATTCTTAAAACTGTTTTCATGTGGTTGGTATCATTTGTTGTTCATTACTTTAAAATAAAATTTCAGTGTAATAAAACTATGAAATTATTGTTAAGGATTCAATAAAACACTGGCAAGGCTAAACTTTATCATGTCTATGTTTCCTTGCTCAAGAAAGAAAGGTCGAACTTGCGAGATATCGCACTAAAATCTTATTGATGTTGTTTGAATTGGTTTACATCGAATTAAAAACAACTGTTCCATAAATGAATAGCATCAAAGGCATATTTGAGCATTGACATTTCAGTTGCCTTTGCTGTTGTTTGCGAGTATTTTGATCATTGTATATATTTAAAGATATCATTATACATGTACATAAATTTCATTATCATTCCAAATTGGACGTACATAGTTAGTCAATAATCACAAATATTTATTTTAAAGTTAAAAGGCATGCCTATATGCATATGAAGCACATGCATGACATGTACTTCAATATGTGATAACGAATCATTTGTCCATGTAAATATGAGAAGAACAATTCGTTTCTTGACTATATTTCCTAAAACGTCATAGGTAAATTGGTACAAAACGATTGTTCTGGATAAACATTCAACATGAATGTTGTATCATTAATTTTATTATTTATCTAATTCGAACAATTAGGTATTGTCTCGAGTCTCAATATACGTTTAAGTCAACTTAAATGTAGGCTTTTTGATGTTAGTTTTGCTTGCCTAGAACAAACAATATCATTTATCATGGACAAAGAACTTACAATATATTAATATATGGATCAGGTTAATTTTATGTCATACAGTTTGTACACAAAAACTTTTGTGCATACACGAATATTTATCACAAAGGGAGACATGGGTTTAAATCGTTAATAAACGCATGAATGTATCAAGAACTAAACACACATACAAGTGGCATATTATCAAATTCTGGCGGGGACACTATCAATGTTATTACTACGAATTTTTAGTATAACAATAATGGTATGCAGAACATTTTCCGATTAATAGAACGTAAAAACAAGTACCAAGTTTCTAGTGGATATTGAAAATGAACACATTTTCTTAAAAGGAATTATAAAAATTCGTTCAGAAATAAAATGATTCAACTTATTTATTTATGATCCACTTGTGTAATATAGCGTTTTACTCACCTCGTGAAATATATTTCAATCTTAACTGGAACAAACACGTATCCTCATGACTAGACCAGTAACCTATAATTTTACCAAATCCTTATTAACGGATCAATGTAGAATAAACCAGCACTGCAAGACAACAAACAGTGAACAATTATCGTTATTACAGCTTTGTTAAATTATTATATAATTGTTATAAATGCTTTAGTTCATCATAAAATGTACATGAATTGTAGAGTTTTGGTTATCGTTTTTGTTATGTAAAATCTCTCAATGCCAAAAGATTTGACGTCACATTTATGCGATGACGTGACGGTACATACATGTTTCTCAAAGTGTTAATTGTTAATGGAAGACATCTAAAATTATCCATGCTTTTACGTCCATTGTTGTAAATATGAATAGCGTTCGGTGCTGATAACTGCATACGCCATTTCACCGATGTCGCTGTTGAATTATTTTGCTGAGTTTGTATTTTGCCAGTATCTCTCGTAGCAGACGTCGAACGGCGTACAAACTCTTCTATACTGAACGTGTACTCCATTTCAGCAAACTTTTACAAACGCATGGCCCAATCATAAGAGTGTTCAGCTATATCCTCATATTGAACTAGAAATATTTTGTCTGGATGAGAAATTGAAAATTCTTTCAAATGTTGCAGATCTTCTTTTAACAGTCGACAAAATCCATGAACTGCATCTTTGTCACTGCTGTTTCGCTGTACTTTACTTAAACCAACATGGTTTCTTGAATTGAACATTCCACGAGGATCAAATGCATGATTTCCATGTTTGGAAAATATGGCAACAGATTTACCAATTTACCAATTCGAATGCCTATAAACTTAAAAACTACAAAGGAAGCATTTTGACAGTTTTGTATTAGCTTTTTCAGAAATGACGTAATTGCGCTACCGTAGTTTAAACCAGTCAGACTGATCTTAGTTGCCTTCATGCATGTTTGAAATGGTATCATTTTTGTATTATTTAGTGATAGAAACAGTTCATTAAGAGAAGTCTTGGACAAATCTTGGAGCCGACATGACAGCCACGAGCACACTTCTTCCAAATACACGAAGGAGCGTTTCGAAATCGTTACCCAAGACGACAATTTTTACATGTTGATCTATTGACAGGGATCAAGAATGATGTTTTCTGTTCTGTTCTGTTCTGTTCTGTTATGTTGTATTGAAAGTTTAAACGTACTTTACATACTACATATATAAACGCACGACGATACATTCCTCTGTGATATATCATGTCATTTAAATGGCCCAAAACTAGACGCATGATGCACAATCAATTGATGCATAATAAAAGCTTGCATTTAATTGCTATTTAAAAAAGTATTGGTTTATCTAAAACCAACAACAACAATATCAACAACAACAACATCGGAAACATTTTGTAAAGTTTACAATGACAAAACATTAAAAGACAATCTTGAGATTGTTATAATAATACCTCGACAAATTAACGTATTGTAAAGATACGTCTGTTTTTTTCAGCCTCGGCAGCTCAAAAACCTCTCTCTATGTCATGAAGGGGTTCAAAAATGTAGAAAACGCCCGGGTATGTCTCAAGCAATGAAGCTTTAAATGTTGACCCCGTTCTCAAGTAAGCGTTTACAGCAATAATGCTTTTGTTGCTGATTATTTGGGTAGTCTCGGAGGATCCTGCTTCCATAATTTCCTCATCACTGGTTGAAAGTTCAGACTTGTTCTTTTTAGCCTCGTTTCCATATTTTTTATGTCAAAGGCTCCTCTAGGTAGAGTGCTCTTTTGTGGTGGAGACCGTAGTCCTGAAATTGATGCAATCATCAGTTGCCCCTTTCATTGGTGTATATGACCGGTATCAATTAATCCCAAACTCTTAGAGCATTTCAGGATATCAGCTCTGTTTCTATGACTGCATATTACCGAACTAAGCTAGAAAATTAACTGCACTAGCTACTAATGACTTATTTTATTGCAGTCAATGGACGGACCCTGTCAATCCGTAACCACAATTTCACTTTATTTATACCGCATAACATTTTTTCATAATTAAAATGTAACAACATAGAAAATCACAAATGTTTCTTCGACAACATCCGCGTCATAAATCATAACAAGTCCTTTAAATGCTATTACTTTGATATTTTTATTTCTATAATTAATAAGGAAACACGTCATGAACATATCACATTGCAATTAGGTAACGTAACCGAGTGTGACGTCACAATTTTAAAGAAATCATATTTCAGTAAATATTAAGTGTTTATTTTGGGATTCTTACTGGATATGATTTCAGTATTTCATCTACCTATGGGCGGAGTTTAAAACTATCGGATATTTGTTTTGTTGTAAAATCTTCTGAGTATTACATTTCTTCAATAATGCATGTAGCACAGAAAAGAGCATTCCTTTGTCAGTTTTATAGTATTCGTCTTACAATTAGCGGAGGTGAAAAATCTACTAGGTATTTTGTGTCAAAAATGTTTCTCATATGTGTTTTATCTGTACCTAAATCGTATATACTGTTTTTATTTTGCTGATTTAAATCAAATGAGTTAAACATGAAAGTGCATTTAAACTTGGCATCAACCTATATTGTGCGCCTTTAAAGGTACATTCATACTAAAAACGTTGCACACGCTGAATGTATATACATACGTATAAACCGAATGATACTGAGTAAACTACGTGTAATTTCGGTGCTATTTAAACATGCTTTTTATAAACTGTGCTTTGTTCCGAATGCATACATGTACTGTCATTTTGTTTTAAATGTTTTATGTTGTTTTTATAAAGAAGTACTATACGAATTATTTGTCATTTATTAAACAATAAATCATCAAATAATTTTGTATACGAATGTTCACTCAAACCGAATGTTTATATTGGTTACGTGTAACCGACTTTGCAATTTTCACAACTTAGTATTTCAAGTCATCTATTATTCGCGAACGCTGTCATTTTCTGGAAATTGTTAATCCGAAATATCGCTATTCCGAAATAAATGTTTGGGTCCCTATGATTTCGGATTAACGGTGTTCAACTGTATATAATATGTTACAGTTGTTTTATTGGATGAAGAAAACATATAATTGATATCATACTACCGTCTATGGTACAATTTGACTTAATCGTTCACACTGCAGATTCGCGTTTGAATTTATAACTGCTAGGAACAGCACAAAACATTTATTAAGTATACGAAACAGAAATATAATACCGTCACGTGAGAAATGTTATCGCATGAACGCTGTCTATACTTAAATATAATACGTTATATTTTTTACCGTAAATATACATTTTGTTTACGCTGTTTTACTACGTATTTGTTTATCATGGCTAATTACGGGCAATACATCTTAATTGTGTTTGAAACATTTTGAGTTAGATTGATAAACAGGCATATGTTATTACAACATATTATTACGAACAATATACATTAAAATATGAATATTAATGTGTTGAGGACATCGAGAGTTGTTGGATTTCTTAAGTACATTGGATTAATAAGTAGTATTATCACTTTTTTCACTGGCGTACAGAAAGGCCTTCATACGATCCCCTGTTCAGGTGACTGTGTTAAATTTCAGTTTCATCTAATTATTATTTATTCTTTTGTCTCATAAAGTTGTAAAATCAAACGCAAATATGCAGTGCCAACATTGAAATTGGGATTTACTAAAGGAAAAAGTACGAAAGTATGTTGTTCATATTGTTTACCGTTTCTGTCAAATACTTTTGATATATGTACAATGTGTTTATTATTGATATATGGTCTGTCAAAGGGTATAACATAATATCAAACTTATTCAAAGAGTTTTTGAAATTCAGTTAATAAGCGAGCATTAGGTGAACTGACTTACATATGGCATGACCTAGTTGAATAAATGTGTTTATTATACAATGATGAGTGTCATATCATTATTATCACAAGTTATTTTCTAGAACCCCCCCCCCGCCAAAAATACCTTGTAGCCGTTTAACCTCCGCTGATTGTGAATCGACTACCACACACTGGCAAAGCATTTCCCTTTTCCCGCGCAACATGCATACGGAAAATGAAGTACTCAGAGGATTTTAAAACAAAATAAATATCCGAACGTTTTAAAATCCGCCTATCAGTAGACTAAAAACTCAAATAAAATCTAGCAAGAATCCCTACATAAACACTTCAAAAAATGTAAATATATTAACACCTAAAGGACATGTTATGGTTGATGACGTGGATGATGTCGAAGAAACATTTGTGATTTTCTATGTTGATACATTTTTTAATTAAGAAACAAAATGTTATGCGGTGAAAATAAACTCAAATTAGTTACGGATTGACAGGGACCGTCCATTGACAGCAATGAAAACAGGTCATAAGGAGCTAGCGCAGTAAACTTTCTTGCCTTGTTTGAATAATATGCAGTTATAGAACCGGAGTTGGTATCCCGAAATGCTCTAAGTTCGGGTTTAATTAATTCCGTTCATATACAGAAATGTAAGGGGCAAATGATGATTGCTTTAATTTCAGGACCACAAAAGAGCATTCTACCAAAAGGAGCATTGGACATCAAAATAGATTATGGAAATTGGGCTGAAAAGAATGAGACTGACCTTTTAAACAGTGGTGAGGAAATTATAGAAGCAGGATTCTCCGAGACTACCCAAATAATCAGCAACAAAAGCATTATTGTTGTAAACGCTTACTTTAGAACGGGGTCAACATTTACAGCTTCATTGTTTGAGACGTACCCGGGTGTATTCTACATTTTTGAACCCCTTCATGACATAGAGAAATGTTTTCGAGCTGCCGAGGCTGCAAAAACAGACGTAACTTTACAATACGTTGATTCTTTAAGGTAACATTATAATAATCTCAAGATTGTATTTTAATGTTTTGTTGTTGTAAACCTTACAAAATATTTCCGTTGTTGTTGTTGTTGTTGTTGTTGTTGTTGTTTTCAGATAAACAATCGCTATTTTAAATTACTTGCAAACATTCAATAAGCATCTATTGAATATACATTATGCGTCTTGTTGTTGGACATTTACAAACGACATGATATATCGCAGGAAAATGTATCGTCAGGCGTTAATAGAGGTAATATGTAAACGTACGTTCAAACCTTCAATACAACATTACATAAAAAAACTGAAATATCATACTAAATCGCTTTCAACAGGCCATTATATAAAATAGTCGTCTTGGGTTTTCCACCGCAGTTGCAGGTATTAATTGTTTTTTTTTACCATCACTATCCACTAAAGATATCACAATCATGCATGTAGTAAGTAATTTGAATATATCCTTTCTAAATTCAAATAGGAAAGTGACGATTTCAAAACGCTCCTTCGTGTATTTGGAAGAAGTGTACTCATGGCTGTCATGTCGGCTCCAAGATTTGTCCAAAACTTCCCTTAATGAACAGTTTCTATCACGATATAATACAAAAATGAAACCATTTCAAACATGCATGAAGACAGCTAAAATCAGTCTGACTGGTTTAAACTACGGAAGCGCAATTACGGCATGTCTGAAAAAGCCAATACAAGACTGTCAAAGCGCTTCCTTTGTAGTTTTAAAGTTTATACGCATGCGCATTGGTGAATCGGCAAGTCTGTTGCCATATTTTCCAAACATGAAAATCGTGCATTTGATAAGGGATCCACGTGGAATGTTTAATTCAAGAGACAAACATAGTTTAGGTAAAGGAAAGGGAAGCAGCAGTGACAAAGATGCAGTTCATGGATTTTGTCGAAAGTTAGAAGAAGATCTGAGACATTCAAAAAAACTTTCAACTTCTCATCCAGACAAAATATTTGTTGTGCAATATGAGGACTTAGCTGAACATCCTTATGAGTGGGCAAAGCGTTTGTACAAATTTGCTGGAATGGAGTACACGAACAGTACAGAAGAGTTTGTACGCCGTTCGACGTCTGCTACAAAAGATAATGGCAAAATGGAAACTCAGCGAAAGAATTCAAAAGCGACATCTGTGAAATGGCGAATGCAGTTATCAACACCGAACGCTATGCATATTTACAACACTTGCCGTAAAAGCATGGATATTTTGGGATATCTTCCACTGACAATTAACACTTTGAGGAACATGTCTGTTCCGTCACGTCATCGCACTAATGTGACGTCTAATCTTTTGGCATTGAGAAATTTTACATAACATGAACGATAACTAAAACTGTATTCATTTTCTGATGAATTGAAGCATTTATAACAATAATAAATAAACGAAGCTTTAATTTCGAAAATTGTTTAATGTTTGTTTTCGTGCAGTGCTGCGTTTATCATACATTGATCCTTGAGCCGTTAACAAGGATTTGGTTAAATTATAGGTTACTGGGCTGGTCAAAAGGATAATTGTTAAGATTGAAGTATATTTCATCGAGTGTGTAAAATCGTTATATTTCACAAGTGGATCATAAATAAATGAGTTGAATCATTTTATTTGTTTACCAATTATAATAATTTATTTTCTAAAAATTAGTTTATTTTCAATATCCACTTTAAGTGTTTCTTTGACGGTAATGTTTATACGTTTTATCAATCGGAACATGTTCTGCATGCCATAATTGTCATAACTGAAAATTGTAGTAATAACATCGAACGTGAATATAAGATTTTAGCTTTCATTGTCCCCGCCAGCATTTGACAATATCACATTTGTATGTGTGTTTGTTTATTGATACATTCAAGCGATTATTATCGATTTCAGCCCATGTTTGCCTTTGTGATATTTATTCGTCTATGTGCAAAGGCCGATGTAGGTTACAAACTGTATGACATTAAGTTTATCTTATCCATATATTAATATTCTAAACAGGTCTTTGACCTTGATACCTGATATTGTTCGTAAGTTGACTTAAACTTATATCGAGATTCGAGTTCGAATTTTGGTGAATACCTAATTGTTCGAATTATATAAATAATACAATTCATGATACAACATGTTGTTTGTTTATCCAAACTAGTTGTTTTGTACCAATTTACGAATGATGTTTAGCTAGGAGATATAGTCAAGAAACTAATTGTTATTCCCGTATATATTTAGATTTATAGTTCGTGTTTAATATGTGTGTGGGTATGGCGTTCCGAATTGTTTTTCTAAACTTTAATCGTAAAAATGTTGTTGTTTTCCCACTCTATATACTCCATACGAAAACCTTTAGTAGAAATTGATGTTAAGCTTTAGAATATTTCCATTTGCTTTATTTTCTCTACACCTATATTGTTAGGAATTTCTTGTTTATACTCTATTAATACTGCCATATAACATTAATTCGATTGTAGTATTCTTTATGTATACTGCTTTGTGTAGATGCATTGCTCATGTTGCCTAATAAAGTGGCCTGAGATATTCAATAAAGTATACTTGACTTAACTTGGCTTCATACAACACAGCTGGGCTTTTCCTTATACACACCTGCTTGTCCGTATATTATATTCTTACCGTTTATTATATTCCAATGATAATATTACTACGTGAGTCTGTACTAATTATTTGCGATGGTTCTTACATCTAATTGAACTGTGTAAAGATAGACGATGTACATTAAATACCTCAGCTTATTATTTAACAGCGGTTTAGTCCCACTCATGTTGTTCAAAGTACTGTTCTCGCGCCTCGGACAGCTGGTCTCAGGTACATGAATTCAACCAGTATGTATCAGCCTTGTTATCTGTTAAGAGTCGGATTCAGTCCTGGAGTAAAATACCTTGCCCAATTGTTATAGCGGCAGTAATTATAATTTCAACACTAATCGCAACATCGGAACGAACTACACACAGTTAAATAACATCCAATGTTTTTATTTCAAACGGATTACTCTCAGCACATGCTTTTACCAGAAATAAAATCCGAGCATTTTATTGAATCTGCAACTGTTATGCAAGGTGCTCAAGTTTAATTTCACTTACTGCTTTAATTTGTTTATGCTTTTATATTTGTTTTATTTTAACATGAAGAATTCCAATAAAATCAAAACTTATATAAAAAATTTAGAAAATAATTAATTGTGACTAGGTATAATATTACTTTTTGATTGAACGGATATGATTATTGACAAGCTATGTACCTCCATAATATAGAATAATAAAATAATATAAATTTTCAAAGAAAAAATATTAAAAGTGTTTCACTGTGTTCATAATTTAAGTGCTTAATTAATAATATAGAGGGAATACCATTGGAAATTTAACAAACAGTTAAAATATAATATCTTGAGTGATACATGGGTACGATAGAAACTTGACGATCCGAGGCTTACCTGAATCTTTCATAACCAATTGCGAGGTAGCGTTGATGTATAACATCAATATTCGGACAGACCAGATGGTTATCAAGTTCTACCTCGAAATTACGTGAGAGAAAGGAGACGGGACATGGTGTCTGTAGATTTTCCAACTTTCAAGTGCTCATATTCTTTCAGATTTATACCAGGAATTTAATGTACATGTATTATGCTATCTTGAAATATATCTAGTGAAAAAATACTCAAACGCAAGAGGTTGATTGCGACAGCAACTGAAATGTCAAATATACAGTTGATGCTAATTATTTTAGGGAATATTTGTTTTTAATCCGATGTCAACAATTTTCAAACAACGTCAAGCAGACTTCTGTATGATATCTCTTAAGCTCGACATTCCTTTCTTGAGCAAGAAAAAAGTCATAATAAAGTCTTGAAGCTCTGATTGGTAACTGAACTGGCTCATGGACTTTTTTTATATATTTTAAATGAGCAATAGACTTGACAAAAACGTGTGAGGTTCAAAAGCAATGTTCTTGTCTTAACGATCACAATTCACTTTTTAAATTGATTCTGATAATGGTTGTGGTGATTTTAACCTAGTACTGGATGTTCAGTTAGATTACAAAAATTATAAAACTGATGATAATAATAAACATGCACGTCAGACACTACAAACAATTATTTCTGATAGGCATCTTACTGATTGTTTTAGAGTTTTGAAAGGTGATATTAGTCAATTTACATGCAGACGACCTACTTCTTCACAGCAGGCCAGGCTGGATTATTTTCTTGTTTCTGATGTTTTATTGCCAAATATCAGAACTTGTGAGATACACGTTAGTTACAGATCTGATCATTCTGAAAACTACAAGAAGTGAAGCATGGAAAAGGCCTCTGGAAATTCAATAATTCGCTCTTAAATGACATGGAATATTGAAATAGTATTAACCAAGAGATTGAATAAATAAAACAACAGTACTGTTTATCTGTATTGTTTGGATAAATTGTCAGAAATCAATAATAATGAAATTCAATTTGTGAACAATGATCAGCTTTTTCTAGAAACATGTTTATGGAAATTAGGGGTGAAAGTATTTCCTATTCAAGTTATAAAGCTAAAAGTAAAAATACTCAGGAAAATGATATTTTAACAAAAATAGGAAATTTAGAAAAGAATTTGAGTGATGAAAATATGGATGGATTAGATGCTTTGCAGAATGAATTAAGTAATTTAAGAACAGAGAAAATAAGAGGACATTTTATCCGGTCAAGAGCAGATTTTATTGATATCGGTGAAAAGCTAACAGATTTTTTTCTGTCAGCTTGAAAATAATACTCTGTTAATACATGTTTTCCTTTTATTAAGAAAGAAGATGGTTGTTTTGTATATTAGCAAAATAATGTTTTAAAAGAAACATCCTTGTTGTATAATAAATAATATTCTAAAAGTACTTAAGACGTTGATTATAATATTAAAAAGGACTTGAATGAATTTTTTGTTTCTAAACTGTCAATTGATCAGGCACAGTCTTTAGGTTGTCTTAAAACATTTGATGAAGGATGGATTCACTGCAAACATTTTTAAAGCTTTTTGGTTATTGTGTGGTCAGAGCTGTAAATTTTGCTTTTTAAAATGGATCAAGGTCTATTACACAAAACAAGTTATCATTACATGTACACCAAAAGATGAAAATAAACCAAGGACGTTTCTTAAAACCTTTAGACCTATTACTTTGCTCTATAAAGTTTATAAAATTGCATGTGGCTTCATTGCGAACAGATTAAAGACTGTGTTAGTTTTATTAGTTGCAAAAGACCAAATTGGTTTTATAAAAGGAAAATATACTGGTTAAATACTAGGTTACTATATGACTAGATGAAATTCAATACAGTGAAAATGCTTTTGTTTTTTTAATAGTGCTGAAACTGCTGTTAAAATGAATGGTTTCTATCAATTTTCTTTAAAATTGGAAGAGGGTGTAGACAGGGAGACCCGGTAAGCCCTTATATTTTTTGTGTGCCAAAAGTTTAGCAATTTAAATAAGAAATTATAAATATATCAAGGGTATTTCAGTAGACGGTGTTGAATACAAACTATCTCAATTTGCAGATGATACGTCTCTGTTACTTGATGGATCAGATTTATCATTGAATGCTACCTTAAATATATTATATAATTTTTCTTTACATTCTGTTTTGAAAATTAACTTGGATAAGACTAATTTAATACGGACTGGTTCCCTAAAATATAGCACAAGGTCAATTAAAACAAAATGTAAATTAATCTTTGGAGCTACACAGTTTGATATCTGATGTAGTTCTTAGCAAAAAAAAAATAGAATTAAATTTTACAAGCAAACTAGAAAAGGTTATGATGCATCAGTTATTAAAAAGAAAGAAGTTAACCCCAATTGGAAAGATCACTGTTGTAAAGCCATCGTTACTTCCCATTTTTACACATTTTGTATGTAATTGCCAAACCCTAGTACACATGTGTTCAATAAAATCATCAATATGTTTTATGAAATTATTCGGGATGGATTCCATAAAATAAAATAAAACTCTGTATTAGTAAAACAGTACAGAAATGGAGATCTAAATTGATAGATGTTGAAGCGTATTGTAATAGCTTTAAACTCTCTTGGCTAAGAAAATTTGTAAAAAGGAAAATGTTATGTATTAGTGAACTCAGTGATTGAAGTTTGTAAAGTACTTAATACAGGAAAGTTGTTTGCTGAACGTATAATAAAGAAATTCAAAAAAAATAAAAATGGATTGATGTATTAAGCATATTGAATAGTTACATTGATGAATTATCCACTGGTACTGTTGATATTCTAGATACACCTTTGTGTTACAACCATCATTTGAAGATTGTTAATACAGGTATCTTTGTAAGTTTTAAAAAAAGAGGATAAGGTTTTATTAAAGATATTGTTTACGAAACAGAAACATTTGTAACAAGGAACTTCTTGGAGAATTGTACAGGGACAAACATAGCTTTCAAATTGTTTGAAGGTTTAATAAGAGGTGTTAAGAACTACAAAACACATGTAAAATTACTTTTAGTATTAATGATAGAACTCAAAACTCATCAATGTCATGTTATGATAAGAATAGTTTGCCTGAAACCAAAGGAAGTAACAAAGTTTATAATAAATTGATAAAATATACTAAAACCTGTCAGGCTTAATGGAACATTGTTATCAATGATGTAAATAGAAAAATGCTCTATGGATTGGTATTTACTAAAGAGATGCATATATTCAATGGTTTCAAATAAGAATTATAGATAGGATTTAAGCTACAAACTCACTTTTGTTTAAAATTAATATTGTTAATGATATATTATCTACATTTTGTTTGTCTGAAGAGGAAACCTTGATTTATATATTCTGGAATCGCGAGATATTCAAACCATTGCCAACTTTGGGCTTAATAAACTATGTAAAAAAAAATTTATCTGCCCGAAAAGAATCTTTCCCACTTAATTGCCGAATTTTTTTGTTGGGAACCACTTGAAAAAATCAAATAAATATAATACACTTAGTTATGAAATTAAAAATACATTTATCTTTGTATAAGGAGAACAAGTAGACCAACCTTTATTGGGTTAAAGTGTAGTTTAAAACTTGCTTGGAATGTTTATGAAATATCAAACATTAAAGATAAAGAACGTAGTTATTGGTCAGTTGTAAAAATGTTTATCTAGACCACAAGCGTTTAAAACAGTAAAAACTAATAGACTTTGTACAAGAACATACTGTTATAGTTTCTTTATTGTTTCACTTCCTTTCCTTGTTTATAAATATATATACATTTTTATAATATAACATACGGCACAGGATTGATATAACCCCATGCAATAATTTTCATATATCACTAGTGCAATAACTATGCAAATTAAGTAACCGCATCACAGAAATATGTATTCATACGCGCTGTCAAAAATGTAAACAAACATTAAAAACGATGTTTCAAAAGAAACCATGTCGGTGTCAACAAACTCAGCTCCATGATGAAACGAATGGTGAAGAAGGCTGGGCTTAATCCAAACAAACACCTCCTGATCACAGCGCCAGAAAAAACCTTGTCCAGAAATTGAATGACAACAATGTTCCTGCGAACCAGATTATGCAAACATCGGTACACAAGAACATTGCATCTATAAACAACGATAGCCACATAAATCAAAATCAACACGAGGAAATGTTCAGCATCCTGTACTCAAATGAAATAAAACTCTGTCTACTACCTTGCAAAATGCTCAGGCTGTTCGCCGTAATGCTCAAGTTCACACACTGTCACTGTCACTGATTCCACATGAACTCCCACTTTTTCTGGTGGATTTTACAACATTTATGTAATTTGAATTCACTGAAGTAATGTCCTCATGTACATCCATTAAAATGACATAAATCCATGCCGTAATCGACCAGCTACAAAGCGAATTCGCACTATTGAAAGCGACTGTGACGCTGACTTATGTTCTTTTTAAACTTAAACCGCCAAATGACATGTACATACTCGTGTGATTACTCACGACGTCACGCAGTTATGACATTGCTATTTTTATTGATTTGCTTTATTTAAATGGATTAAAATATGTACTTTTGTTGTTTTTAAGTGAAACCTTTGAAAATCGGTTGATTATTGAGATATGATTTATGTTTTGTGTTGTTAATAAAATGTTTTTATGTCGAGCTATTTTCTTTCCTGCGGATGAAGCATCCTAATAATACACAATGTAAATTCTTTGCACTATGACAAGAGAAGTGTATTGAAGAAACTTTGACCTTGATTTGGACCGTAAATGAGTTATGTTAAGTTATTAAACTCGTCATTTAAAAACGATAAAAACTCGGCAGAGCCTCGTTTTTATCGTTTTAAAATGAACTCGTTTAATAAATTCGATACAAAATAAACACTCATTTGAGATCCTCTATATATAAGTATATGTGTGTTCATTTTGAGTATATATTAATATTTGTTACTACATGTATTATTGTGATATTTCTTTTAGATAGTGATTGTAAAAATACAATTAATACCGGCGGCAGCTGTGGTATACCCAAGACGACAATTTTTACATGATGGACTATTAAAAGTGATAAAGAATGATATTTTCTGTTCTTTTCTGTTATGTTGTATTGAATGTTTTAACATACTTTTATATATTACATACATAAACGCACGACGATACATTCCACTGTGATATATCATGTCGTTTTGAATGGCCCATAATAAAAGGCTGCATTTAATTGTTATTTAAAATAGTGTTGGTTTATCTAAAAACAACAACAGCAATATCAACAACAACAACAACGGAAACATTTTGTAAAGTTTACAATGACAAAACATTAAAAGACAATCTTGAAATTATTATAATAATACGTTGAAAAATTAACGCATTGTAAAGATAAAGTCTGTTTTTTCAGCATCGGCTGCTCGAAAACCCCTCTCTATGTCATGAAGGGGTTCAAAAATGTAGAATACACCCGGATACGTCTCTAACAATGAAGCTGTAAATGTTGACCCCGTTCTCAAGTAAGCGTTTATAACAATAATGCTTTTGTTGCTGATTATGTGGGTAGTCTCGGAGGATCCTGCTTCCATAATTTCCTCACCATTGGTTGAAAGTTCAGTCTTGTTTTTTTTCAGCCCCTTTTCCATAATTTATTTTGATGTCCAAGGCTTTTCTAGGTAGAGTGTTCTTTTGTGGTGGAGACCGTAGTCCTTAAATTGTTGTAAAATCATCATTTGCCCCTTTCATTGCTGTATATGAACGGAATCAATTAATTCCTAACTCTTAGAGCATTTCAGGATACCAACTCGGGTTCTATAACTGCATATTATCCAACTAGGCGTGAAAGTTAACTGCGCAAACTACTTATGACTTATTTTTATTACTGTCAATGGACGGTCCCTGTGACTACAATTTCAGTTTATTAACACCGCATAACATTTTTTCATAATTAAAATGTAACAACATAAACAATCACAAATGTTTCTTCGACATCATCCGCGTCATAAACCATAACAGGTCCTTTTAATGTTAATATGTGGACATTTTTCAGTATTTAATAAGGAAATGACGTCACGAACATATAACATTGGTAATAATGTAATGTAAATGGGTGTGACTTTACATTTTTAAATAAATCATATTTCAATCAATATTAAGGGTTTATGTAAGGATTCTTACTGGATATGATTTCAGCATTTCCTCTACCTATTGGCGGAATTTAGAACTATCGGATATTCAATTTGTTTTTAAATTCTCCGAGAACTACATTTCTTCAATAATGCCTTTAGCACAGAAAAGAGCATTCCTTCGTCAGTTTTGTGGTATTCGGCTCACAATCAACGGAGGTGAAACCAAAGTTCCAAGTTTCCAAATTTATATCGTATAACTCATGTCACAAAACATGACAAAAAGAGTATTGAAATATATATATATACAACTATGTAAAGAACGAGAATAGTCTCAACATTTTAAGACATAAACTATAAGAATCAATAAATTCAGTCAGTGTCATCCAAACTTAACATTATACCTTTATAATGGAGGAGGCATTTAAAGGGAAACAAAATGCATCAATGTATGTATCATTACTGGAATCTAAATTTCAAAATGTATACCTGAATCAGGTCTTATTTGCATTACTTCTTTAAATTTAATAGTATTTGGATGTCTAATATATTTATTATCAAGACAACTTTTTCTTTTACCAACAAATTCCTGACATTCCAACAAACAGCTACTAGGTATTTTGTTTCAAAAATGTTGCTAACATTTTGTTCTATCTGTATCTATATCGTATACGCTGTATTTATTTTGTACATTTCAATAAATATTAAACGTAATAATGCATTTAAACTTGGTATCACCCTCTCTGTATCCATGATACTCACACTTAAAAGTCCAGTGTATTTTAAATATTTTGTCCACATATGTTTTTACTTTTTCCCTGTAAATCGATCGTACTTTATCGGTTGATTCAAATAATATGCTTTTGATCAAAACAGCTCCATCTGTTACAAATATTTTCATATATTGATCATTAACAAGATATCACACGGATCCTACTGCGTAACTATCATGACTGTATTCCTGTTTTAAAGCTTTCCAAAACGTGCAATATTTCCTCTTAAATTAATTAATGGATAATAAGATAAAACTAATACTTCGATATATTTGTTACCTTTAACTCCAATAAACAAGTATTGATATTTTTCAAGTCTATTATTCGTCTTATAAGGAGGACACAAACAGATCAACTACTTCTATTTTCAGGAATAAATACAATTAATATTGATGGTCAAATGATTAAACTTCGCCACCGAGTGATTGTCGATACAACACATTCCTTGATTAAAACGGAAAATACAGTTAATCATTCGTTCGTTTAAAAGACGCATGTAACATTTTAATCGTTATTTAATAATATTAGTAGTTAGAAATTGATGGGAGCAGGACTCCCCAGGGGAAGTTTTACTCCTAGAAATTGATGGGAGCAGGACTCCCCAGGGGAAGTTTTGCTCTTCAACGAAAATTGTGTCCTTGGAAGCGGGAAGACTCGTATTGTATACTGTGATGGTCCTTTACGATATAAGTAAACGAATTGACAATAATGCGAGTGTGTATAAGTAAACGTGAATGAAAATTGTTGTAGAACGATATTGTTCTTTATAGTATAAGGGAAACAACTGCTACACTACACGAGGTGGAAATACGGAGAAGCGTTATTCTTCTTGATCACAGTCGATGGGTTGTGAGAGTACTTTAAATTAGTACTTGCTGTTGCTAATTCCAGATCGTTTGTTTATATTTAAAAGCGAGGATTATAAAGACCCTTTGTATAGCTAAATGCTTTTTCAATGTTTGATTTTAAGCTTGTACCTCGCAAGTATTTTTAATGTTACCACTAAGTAAGTTAGTTTCATCTTGAAAACAAGGTACAGTAATCTACGGACTTTATCTAGGACATCGTAAAAATAATATGTTGTGAGAATAGCTATACAGGTAAACACAGGTACATACCATAAACTAACACAATATTAAAATTAAATCTAAGACAAATATCGTGAACGCTTTGAAAACCCTTTAAACGGTGTGTATTGTTCAATAGGACACAACGATAAGTTATCGGATTATGGTGAGGGTTATTGGTCACATTTTTACAGTCTGTACATGCAGATTTGTATGAATTACTAATTACTCTCACCAGTAAACATCGGCTTAAGACGCCTTACATAGCACGATGATATGTATAATTGAGGTAAGTCGTTGTTATTTTGGTTTTAAAAGTCATTGCTAAAATGTTTGATGAAAATGCTAGCGCGTTAAAATAATGCGGCTAAAGTTGTAGTTTGTATCACGCATCAATACTGACATTGGGAAGCAACTTTTGTTTTATATATGTATGCTTTGTTTTAAATAGTTAGTTCTCTTTTGAACAGCTGGACCCATCGAGCTATTTTGTTGCAAGATAAGCTTCAGTTTTTATAGTAGGAGGAATTTGTAATAGTAACACATATTTTTGTAAGTACGCATTCCTGAAGGTCGGTGTTTATATCTTTAAAATTACCTTTTCGTAAAATATGTAAATGATGTAATTACCCCCCCCCCCCCCAACCTTCTGTAATATAAATTTATATAATTATCTTCTTTTGAATTGCTTTGAAGAAAATGATACAGTATAACTCTGAGATTGCTTTACAAAACCAGATAAGTGTGGAAATGGAAATGGATCTATCTATCTATCTATTGTCCATACTTGTATTAAGTTTTACAGATGAAAGTGAGTAAAGTGTATACAATTTTTGTTTAATAACTTACCAGAGCTTATACTATCCCCGTTTACGTAGACTTTAAAAAATGCCTTATTATACCTACTGTATTCCCCGCGTTTGACGCAGTAAAAAATGCTAAATACAACAAGGCATTCTTTTCTTTTCCTCTCACGATTTCCTTTTTCCTACCCGAATTAAGATCTCCGGATTTCACTTATATTTATCGCTAAGATGATTACTTAATTATCCGAAAATATTTGCTTTATTTCGAGACAAGCAATGTTAAATTGAGGTCAATCGAATAAAAGCTTCAGTCACTTATTGTATTTTAAATTTTAAAGTATGTTCACTTAATTACTCCTTTTGGCGCACAAATATAGTTTTATCCGAAGTTTAAGCCACTTGTAGGTCACTCCATTTTACCATCATTTACTACAAGATCTTGCAATGTATTATCGATATTTCTTCTTATCCTTTTCACGCAAGTGCTATCACATTGATTTAAATCGCTTCAACCCTTTTGTATCCTTTTATCATTTAACAGTTTTAGTTGTTGTTTTAGTTTTTAAACCTAAATAAGCGATCACGAAAGGTAATTGACTATAGTAGCAGTCAACATTGGCGTTTGATGCAAATTGACAATTGACTATTTCCTACTGAGTGATATCCCTTTTCGAGCAGAGAAAATCTGTGACACCGCGTAAGACAACTAACTTGAATTGAGCTTATTATCGTTTTATTTTTGATAAATAAATATGTTGCGTGTATTAATGTAATATTGTATTTAAGTTTTACGAAATAACTTTTTACATTTAATAAATGTATAAGAAAATTTAAACTTCGAACTGATCGTTTCTGGGATTATCAAATACTCATAATAAGAAAATCATTTTGCAGTTTTGGCTTTTGTCCCTTTACTTATAGGTTCTTGTTCTTTTTTCAGAGTCTTCTTCCAATCTATCAATATGTACCTCAAATACAACAGGAGACAGGAGGGATTGACGAGGACACAGGAGGCTGGGAGGAGTGCTGAGGAGGCTTAAATGAGTGTCTAGTAGTGTTTTCCCAGCATTTGAGAAACGTGAGGGTTGCTATGTGCGCATGCCTTTAACAAATATACTTGTGTAGAATCAAAGTCAGTGTCCGGCGACATATCGTTGACAGATCTGCATTTATAATGGAACGAAACGAGAATGAAATTCGTCTATATTCGTGCGTCAAATGTAGGTACTTTTTCTTTTCCTGGAGAAATCTGTTGCACCATTTACGAGTATGGCATACCTGCACGTATTATTCCTACACATGTATATGCTGCGAGCAAACGTTTCAGGATCGGAAAACATTTTTGCTGCATTTGAAGAAAAGACTTGGTACAAACCCGCGCGGTTAATGATGCTACTATAAAATCAAGTGTCATGAAGTTTTCAACCACAGTGAGTGTTTGGATGACAAGTAGTCAAGTCGTACATTAGTGGAAAAAAATGGATCTATTGGATACACGAAAATATAAGATGAGGAGAAAATTGAAAAGCAGTGCCTCTCGAAACAGACATGAGCCTCTCTCCAAAATGTATATACGGATGGTTCTCCCGGCTGAACAGACGACAGCTATCGCCAAAAGCATGCTTGACCGTCAGTCGAAACCTAAAGGGACTTGGATTGACTTGGAATTACAAAGAATGAAAGAAGCCAGCAAAAAACGAAAAGGCAAAGTGCTCAGTGCGGGTGTTATCGGTAATAAGGGCAGCAAGAAACCTAGAAAGGTGGCACCATCTAGACAGAAAACGCCGAGACAAACTTCAGAAAAGTCCGAAAACATCGTTACCATCGGGCAGGTTTAAAGCTGAATGTTTCACTCACTCCTCCTCATTAGCGCTTAAGGATTTTGTTGCGATGCACCAGTGTGATATTTGTGTGAAAAGTTTTGGAAGACGCGATAATATGTTGCGACATAAAAGGTCTGCGCATTCAAACGAAGATTCGGATGAAGACGCTATGTCTGACGTTACTGACCAAGAGGATATTTTTGGATTTGTTGATGAAAACGAGTCTGATAACAGCGACGGCGACATGCCTGTAACCTCGGAGAACTCTTCGGGTATTGATCCTTGGCAAGAGGTTGTCGATGAGGCTTATGCAGGATGATACCGACCTTAGTGAAAGCGAAGCCAAGAAGGATGTCTTTGAGGATATGCGAAGTACTTACAGAAAGGCCCTGATGAATAGTTTTGGGGCAAAGCTAATGTGGTTTGACTCTATCAAGCGAGATACCATCTATAAGACCATAAAGAAAACAGTTAATCAACTTAAAGAAACAGAGGACTACGACGAACAGGAAGCCGTAAAGTACGCCATCCTTAAGCGGAGATTTCTGTTCGATAAGGTCTTGGACAGTTACGACGTTCCTCAGTTGGATGCAGAGCAAGAGAAAGAAACAAAACAGTGAAAATCATTCAAAGATACTTTAATTCGTTCGGACTAGAGTGCTTTGGGAAATTATTTGTGTTCAATCCTTACACAATGCAGAATACAGACGCCATTTAATTCCATAACACAATTGTATCTGATAGTTTTGCAACACGTACTTGTTTTTAAGTAAAATAAATGTCTTTAATGATGTAAAATAAAATGTCTAATAATACGAAACGGAGTTGTTCTTGTGTGTTTTAGTTGTAGTTTTATTTATGTTTTAAGCGTTTTCCATATATAAACAAGACAAATGTTGATGCTGGGTATCAAAGACGCCGCCAGATCAGTTAAAAATAATAATGATTGCATTAAAATATTCTGTTAATATTGTATTCAGTCATACCTCTTAGTTTGTAAAAAGGTGTGCTAAAAATTAAACATCTCAACTATCCAAATAACGAACTAATTTCATTGTACTGAGCATTAGGTTTAAAGCTACAATTACTACAAAATTTAATCAAGTAAGTTTTATACTAGTATCTGGTTACAATTCATACATACTACATAAGTAATATTCTCGATGACATTTTATTACCCAGCTTGTATGTCTGCAGGTTATGTTCTATTTTTATATCTCTATGTTATATGCGTTTACTAACACATTAATTGTGTATGTCATCTGCAACAGTGCAAATCCTTCTTCGCCTTTGATATCTGCAACACTATATCTATAATACTAGTATGCGTTTCAATCTGCGCCCGTAACCAGACTGCTGTAAATGTGCCTTTTCGACTAGTGCTTCGAGTTCTTTTCAATCCTAGTTTGACTATTATTATCAATTTTAAAATAAAGCGAACTTTGCTGATTATATCTCTGTACAACATTGCTTGCCATTTCTTGGTGAAAAATATAGGGAACCAATAGCGAGAAATGTCTATAATACTTCCGACCATCGTGAATTAAAACTCTTCTAGCAATCACGCGATCTCCGTCGGATTGTTTCAATCGAACACATCCATGATATTTGATAAACTCAACGCTCACATTTTTTGTTGTATTTTATACCTGTTCTTATAATACGGATACTGCATATTATCTTAGCTATTACTTGAAGATAAAAAATATTAATTTACCTTCTGTTTGGTTTTCGGATTTTCCAAAAGCTATAGAATGGACACGTCTAAAGAAAAGGGTAAACCAATCAGGTCTCTCTTACAGATCACATAACCCTACATGGGGGACGGGGGGGGGGGGGGTACATAAATGTACAGAATGGAGAAGTCTAAAAAAGAGATCAACCAATCAGGTCTCGCTTACAGTTAACATGATCCTACATGTTCCCATATGAAATTTTCCTTCCATCATTAAAGACATTTATTTTACTTAAAAACAAGTACCTGTTGCAAAACTATCAGATACAATTGTGTTATGGAATTAAATGGCGTCTGTATTCTGCATTGTGTAAGGATTGAACACAAATAATTTCCCAAAGCATTCTAGTCCGAACGAATTAAAGTATCTTTGAATGATTTTCACTGTTTTGTTTCTTTCTCTTGCTCTGCATCCAACTGAGGAACGTCGTAACTGTCCAAGACCTTATCGAACAGAAATCTCCGCTTAAGGATGGCGTACTTTACGGCTTCCTGTTCGTCGTAGTCCTCTGTTTCTTTAAGTTGATTAACTGTTTTCTTTATGGTCTTATAGATGGTATCTCGCTTGATAGAGTCAAACCACATTAGCTTTGCCCCAAAACTATTCATCAGGGCCTTTCTGTAAGTACTTCGCATATCCTCAAAGACATCCTTCTTGGCTTCGCTTTCACTAAGGTCGGTATCATCCTGCATAAGCCTCATCGACAACCTCTTGCCAAGGATCAATACCCGAAGAGTTCTCCGAGGTTACAGGCATGTCGCCGTCGCTGTTATCAGACTCGTTTTCATCAACAGATCCAAAAATATCCTCTTGGTCAGTAACGTCAGACATAGCGTCTTCGTCCGAATCTTCGTTTGAATGCGCAGACCTTTTATGTCGCAACATATTATCGCGTCTTCCAAAACTTTTCAAACAAATATCACACTGGTGCATCGCAACAAAATCCTTAAGCGCTAATGAGGAGGAGTGAGTGAAACATTCAGCTTTAAACCTGCCCGATGGTAACGATGTTTTCGGACTTTTCTGAAGTTTGTCTCGGCGTTTTCTGTCTAGATGGTTCCACCTTTCTAGGTTTCTTGCTGCCCTTATTACCGATAACACCCGCACTGAGCACTTTGCCTTTTCGTTTTTTGCTGGCTTCTTTCATTCTTTGTAATTCCAAGTCAATCCAAGTCCCTTAAGGTTTCGACTGACGGTCAAGCATGCTTTTGGCGATAGCTGTCGTCTGTTCAGCCGGGAGAACCATCCGTATATACATTTTGGAGAGAGGCGTATGTCTGTTTCGAGAGGCACTGCTTTTCAATTTTCTCCTCATCTTATATTTTCGTGTATCCAATAGATCCATTTTTTTCCACTAATGTACGACTTGACTACTTGTCATCCAAACACTCACTGTGGTTGAAAACTTCATGACACTTGATTTTATAGTAGCATCATTAACCGCGCGGGTTTGTACCAAGTCTTTTCTTCAAATGCAGCAAAAATGTTTTCCGATCCTGAAACGTTTGCTCGCAGCATATACATGTGTAGAAATAATACGCGCAGGTATGCAATACTCGTAAATGGTGCAACAGATTTCTCCAGGAAAAGAACAAGTACCTACATTTGACGCACGAATATAGACGAATTTCATTCTCGTTTCGTTCCATTATAAATGCAGATCTGTCAACGATATGTCGCCGGACACTGACTTTGATTCTACACAAGTATATTTGTTAAAGGCATGCGCACATAGCAACCCTCACGTTTCTCAAATGCTGGGAAAACACTACTAGACACTCATTTAAGCCTCCTCAGCACTCCTCCCAGCCTCCTGTGTCCTCGTCAATCCCTCCTGTCTCCTGTTGTATTTGAGGTACATATTGATAAGGTGGAAGAAGACTCTGAAAAAAGAACAAGAACCTATAAGTAAAGGGACAAAAGCCAAAACTGCAAAGTGATTTTCTTATTATGAGTATTTGATAATCCCAGAAACGATCAGTTCGAAGTTTAAATTTTCTTATACATTTATTAAATGTAAAAAGTTATTTCGTAAAACTTAAATACAATATTACATTAATACACGCAACATATTTATTTATCAAAAATAAAACGATAATAAGCTCAATTCAAGTTAGTTGTCTTACGCGGTGTCACAGATTTTCTCTGCTCGAAAAGGGATATCACTCAGTAGGAAATAGTCAATTGTCAATTTGCATCAAACGCCAATGTTGACTGCTACTATAGTCAATTACCTTTCGTGATCGCTTATTTAGGTTTAAAAACTAAAACAACAACTAAAACTGTTAAATGATAAAAGGATACAAAAGGGTTGAAGCGATTTAAATCAATGTGATAGCACTTGCGTGAAAAGGATAAGAAGAAATATCGATAATACATTGCAAGATCTTGTAGTAAATGATGGTAAAATGGAGTGACCTACAAGTGGCTTAAACTTCGGATAAAACTATATTTGTGCGCCAAAAGGAGTAATTAAGTGAACATACTTTAAAATTTAAAATACAATAAGTGACTGAAGCTTTTATTCGATTGACCTCAATTTAACATTGCTTGTCTCGAAATAAAGCAAATATTTTCGAATAATTAAGTAATCATCTTAGCGATAAATATAAGTGAAATCCGGAGACCTTAATTCGGGTAGGAAAAAGGAAATCGTGAGAGGAAAAGAAAAGAATGCCTTGTTGTATTTAGCATTTTTTAATGCGTCAAACGCGGGGAATACAGTAGGTATAATAAGGCATTTTTTAAAGTCTACGTAAACAGGGATAGTATAAGCTCTGGTAAGTTATTAAACAAAAATTGTATACACTTTACTCACTTTCATCTGTAAAACTTAATACAAGTATGGACAATAGATAGATAGATAGATCCATTTCCATTTCCACACTTATCTGGTTTTGTAAAGCAATCTCAGAGTTATACTGTATCATTTTCTTCAAAGCAATTCAAAAGAAGATAATTATATAAATTTATATTACAGAAGGTTTTGGGGGGGGGGGTAATTACATCATTTACATATTTTACAAAAAGGTAATTTTAAAGATATAAACACCGACCTTCAGGAATGCGTACTTACAAAAATATGTGTTACTATTACAAATTCCTCCTACTATAAAAACTGAAGCTTATCTTGCAACAAAATATCTCGATGGGTCCAGCTGTTCAAAAGAGAACTAACTATTCAAAACAAAGCATACATATATAAAACAAAAGTTGCTTCCCAATGTCAGTATTGGTGCGTGATACAAACTACAACTTTAGCCGCATTATTTTAACGCGCTAGCATTTTCATCAAACATTTTAGCAATGACTTTTAAAACCAAAATAACAACGACTTACCTCAATTATACATATCATCGTGCTATGTAAGGCGTCTTAAGCCGATGTTTACTGGTGAGAGTAATTAGTAATTCATACAAATCTGCATGTACAGACTGTAAAAATGTGACCAATAACCCTCACCATAATCCGATAACTTATCGTTGTGTCCTATTGAACAATACACACCGTTTAAAGGGTTTTCAAAGCGTTCACGATATTTGTCTTAGATTTAATTTTAATACTGTGTTAGTTTATGGTATGTACCTGTGTTTACCTGTATAGCTATTCTCACAACATATTATTTTTACGATGTCCTAGATAAAGACCGTACATTACTGTACCTTGTTTTCAAGATGAAACTAACTTACTTAGTGGTAACATTAAAAATACTTGCGAGGTACAAGCTTAAAATCAAACATTGAAAAAGCATTTAGCTATACAAAGGGTCTTTATAATCCTCGCTTTTAAATATAAACAAACGATCTGGAATTAGCAACAGCAAGTACTAATTTAAAGTACTCTCACAACCCATCGACTGTGATCAAGAAGAATAACGCTTCTCCGTAATTCAACCTCGTGTAGTGTAGCAGTTGTTTCCCTTATACTATAAAGAACAATATCGTTCTACAACAATTTTCATTCACGTTTAAGGACCATCACAGTATACAATACGAGTCTTCCCGCTTCCAAGGACACAATTTTCGTTGAAGAGCAAAACTTTCCCTGGGGAGTCCTGCTCCCATCAATTTCTAGGAGTAAAACTTCCCCTGGGGAGTCCTGCTCCCATCAATTTCTAACTACTTATATTTGTAACAGATGGAGCAGGTTTGATCATTATCATATAATTTGTATCAACCTATAAGTACGATCAATATACAGGGAAATATTACAGAAAAATGTGGACAAATTCGACAGTTTTCAAATTGCTAAAATACACTGGACTTTTTAGTGTTATTATCATTCTAATACTTGGATACAGAGAGGCGTTCATGCGATCATCTTTCTCAGGTGACGTTATAATATTTCTGTTTAGTATACTAAATACATGTTTTGTCCTGTTCCGAGCTGTTGTAAAGTCAAACAAGATTATGCAGTGTGAACAATTAAATCAAATTTTACAATGGCTGGAAATATACTATTAATTATATGTTTTCACCATCCAATAAAACAAATGTAATATATGATATATATGCAACGTGTGCAACACTTTCTGTATGTATGTACCTTTTCACAGTATAGGTTGGTGCCATTTTTTATGCATAATTATGTTGACTCCTTTGATTTCAAAGAGCAAAATAAAAACAGCATATACGATTTAGGTATAGATAAAACAAAAATTAGCTTCATTTATTATCTTTTTTAACTGTGAAAGTTATGGCCACGTTTCTAATTAAAAGAACATTTATAAAGGCCAGTGAGTTGTTATCTGAACCTAATTCATACGGGTTTTTAATCATAAAAGTCAAATGTGTTAAACATGATAATTCACAAAATTTACAAAATATAAATATTATTGCATCATCCTACATTATGCACCTTTATGTTTGTATCTCAAAACTGACGATCAGCATATAAGCATTAAGGGGATTTGTTTTGGCTTTGAGCGCTAAAGACGTCGCTAAACATCTTATTTTAAATTTAGAAGCGATACACTAGATTGTACCAAAATCAGCAATTAAATTATTTCCGCAATAAAAGCTTACAATTGTCAATATTACCTAGTATGAGGCCGATTATACATCATTGTACATGGTTTAATAATATTTCAGCATATATGATTTCTTTAAAATTGTGACGTCATATCCGGTTACATGATATCATAACCATGTTTTATCTTTATGATGTTAGCATTTAAAGGATTTGTTATGGTTTTGAGGCTGATAATGTCGTGGAAACGTTTGTGATTAACAATGTTTCTACATTTTAATTATAAAACAAAATGATATGCGGTGTATATAAACTCAAATTGTAATTACGGATTGACAGGGACCGTCCATTGACAGCAATAAAAATAAGACATTAGGACCTAGCGCAGTTAACTTTCACGCCTTGTTTGAATAATATGCAGTTATAGAACCACAGTTGGTATCCCGAAATGCTATAAGAGTTCGGATTTAATTGATACCATTCATATACAGCAATGAAAGGGAAAAATGACAATTGCTTTAATTCCAGGACCACAAAAGAGCATTCTACCAAAAGAAGCATTGGACATCAAAATAGATTATGGAAAAGGGGCTGAAAAGAATAAGACTGACCTTTCAAACAATGGTGAGGAAATTATGGAAGCAGGATCTGAGACTACCCAAATAATCAGCAACAAAAACATTATTGTTGTAAACGCTTACTTCAGAACGGGGTCAACGTTTACAGCTTCATTGTTTAAGACGTTCCCGGGCGTATTCTACATTTTTGAACCCCTTCATGACATAGAGTTAGGTTTTCGAGCTGCCGAGGCTGCAAAAACAGACGTATCTTTAAAATACGTTAATTTTTCAAGGTAATATTATGATATTCTCAAGATTGTCTTTTATTGTTTTATCATTGTAAACTTTACGAAATGTTTCCGTTGTTGTTGATGATGGTTATATTGTTGTTGTTGTTCTTATTTTCAGATAAACAAACTCTAATTTAAATTACTATTATATGCAACCTGTTAATCAGCATCTATTTATTATACTTTATATCTAGTAAGTAATATGTAAAAGTACGTTAAAACTTTCAATACAACATAGAAAAGAAATATCAGACAAAATAACTTTCAACAGGCCATTATGTAAAATTGTCGTCTATGGTATTCCCCGCAGACGCAGGTATTAATTGTATTTTTACAATCACTATCCACAACAAATATCACAATCATGCATGTTGTTAGTAATATGAATATATTCGTTCTAAATTCAAATAGGAAAATGACGATTTCAAAACGCTCCCTCGTGTATTTGGAAGAAGTGTGCTCGTGGCTGTCGTGTCGGCTCCAAGATTTGTCCAAGACTTCCCTTAATGAACAGTTTCTTTCACAATATAATACAAAAATGAAACCATTTCAAACATGCATGAGGTCAGCTAAGATCAGTATGAATGGTTTAAACTACGGTAGCGCAATTACGTCATGTCTTAAAAAGCCAATACAAGACTGTCAAAGCGCTTCCTTTGTAGTTTTAAAGTTTATACGCATGCGCATTGGTGAATTGGCAAGTCTGTTGCCATATTTTCCAAACATGAAAATCGTGCATTTGATAAGGGATCCACGTGGAATGTTTAATTCAAGAAACCATGTTGATCTTAGTAACTATCAACAAAACAGCAGTGACAAAGATGCAGTTCATGGATTTTGTCGACTGTTAGAAGAAGATCTGAGACATTCAAAAGAAATTTCAATTTCTCATCCAGACAAAATATTTGTTGCCCGATATGAGGATATAGCTGAACACCCTTTTGAGTGGGCGAAGCGTTTGTACAAGTTTGCTGGAATGGAGTACACGAACAGTACGGAAGATTTTGTACGCCGTTCGACGTCTGCTACGAAAGATACTGGCAAAATGCAAACTCAGCGAAAGAATTCAACAGCGACATCTGTGAAATGGCGTTTGCAGTTATCAGCACCGAACGCTATGTATATTTACAACACTTGCCGTAAAAACATGGATATTTTAGGATATCTTCCACTAACAATTAACACTTTGAGAAACATGTCTGTTCCGTCACGTCATCGTACCAATGTGACATCTTATCTTTTGGCATTGAGAAATTTTAGATAACATGAACGATAATCAAAACTGTACAATCATGTACATTTTATGATGAATTGGAGTATTTATTACAATAATGATTAAATGAACGAAGCTACATGTTGACTGTTTGTTGTCTTGCAGTGCTGCGTTTATTTTACGTTGATCCTTGTGCCGTTAATAAGGATTTGGATAGGTTTCTGGGGTTGTCAAGATGATAAAATTGTTAAGATTGAAGTATATTTCATCGAGCAAATAAAATCGTTATATTTCACACGTGTGTAAAAAATAAATGAGCTTAATCATTTTATTTGTTTACCAAACATAATACTTCCTTTTAGAAAATTAGTTTTTCAATATCCACTATAAGTGATTCTTTACGGTACATTTTTGTACGTTTTATAAATCGAAAAATGTTGAAAATTGTAGTAATAACATGAAACGTAGATATAAGATTTTAGCCGTCTGAATGTGTGTTTATTTTTTGATACATTCATGCGATAATTATCAATTTCATCCCATGTTTGCCTTTGTGATATTTATTCGTCTAATGGGCAAAGGCTGTTGTAGGTTACAAACTGAATGAAATTAAGTTTATCTTATTCATATATTTATATCTTAAAAGATCTTTGTACTTGATAATTGATATTGTTTGTTCTAGTCAAGCAAAACTAACATCAAAAAGTCTTCATTTAAGTTGACTTAAACGTATATAGAGATTCGAGTACGAATGTTGGTCAATGCCTTATTGTTCGAATTAGATGAATATTGTCATTTATATTGTATGTTTATTCGAAAGAGTTGTTTTTTACCAAATTACCAATGACATTTAGCTAGGACATGCATTGGATAAACTTATTGTTCATCCCGAGTTTATTTGGATTAATTGTCCGTGTTGTTTTTTTGCATTTCGTTTAATCTTTGTGTGCGTATGGCGTTCCCAATATTTTTGTTATGACTTCATAAAAACAAAGCATGGCTTTTACTTATACACACGTGCTCGTCCGCATATTCTTATGATAATTCTACTACGTGAATCTGTACTAAGTACTCAGTTATTTGCGATGATTCTTATTGAAGATTAGTCCCACTCATGTTTTTCGAAGTATTGGCCTCGCGCCTCGCACAGCTGGTCTCAGGTACATGAATTCAACAAGTAAAAGCATTGTAATCAGGTCAGAACTACAGATGGATTCAGTCCTGGAGTAAAATGTCCAGTTGTAGTTGCGGCATTAATCATATGTTTATACATGGCTATTTTCAACACTAATCGCAACATCGGAACGAACTACACACAGTAAAAGATCATCCGATTTATGATTTTATTGCAAACGGATTACGCTCAGCTATACTTAGACTAAAACAAATACATGGTTTTATCAGAAATAACATCCGAGCATTTTATTTAATCTGCAACTGTTCTTAATTTAGTTTAATTTAATTAACTTAAATGCTTTTATTTTTTGGAAGCATTTCCCTTTATTATTTTCATGTGTTGTTTATTTTAACATAAAGAATTTCAATTAAATCAAAAATTATATTTAAAACTTTTGGAAATATATATTTGCTAGGTATAATATTCCTTTTTGATTGATATAATTATTGACAAACTATGTACCTCCAATATAGAATCATACAATATGATATAATACCAAAGAAAAATTATTAAAAGTCTTTTCACTATGTTAATAATTCAAGGGCTCAATTTATAATAATAGTATCATAAAGGAAATACCATTTGTACTTTAACAAACAGTTAAAATATAATATCTAGATTGATACATGGTTACGACAGAAACTTGACGATTCAAGGCTCTCCTGAATCTTTAATAACAATTGGGAGGTGGCGTTGACGTATAACTTCAACATTCGGACAGAGCAGATGGCTATTGAGTTCTACTTCGAGCTTACGTGAGAGAAAGGAGACGGGACATGATGTTCTTAGATTTTCCAACATTCAAGTGCTCATATTCTTTCAGATTTATACCAGGAATTTAATGTACATGTATTATGCTACTTAAAATATATATAGTGAACAAAATACTCGAACGCAAGAGGTTGATTGCGACAGTAACTGAAATGTAAATACTCAAATATACAGTTGTGCTATTTATTTTAGGGAATATTGTTTTAAATTCGATGTCGACAATTGAAAACAATGTCAAGCAGATTTCTTTATGATATCTCTCAAGCTCGACATTCCTTTCGAGAGTAAGAAAAAAGACATGAAAAATGCTTGTCGGCTCTAATTGGTAACATAACTTAACCTTCAACACCAATTTAATAGTTTTATGAAATTGAAATTATATTTTCAAGAATTAAAACTACAAATTATACCAACCACATGAGAAACAGTTTTAAGAATAGTACTTTTTGTCAGCATTGTAAGTTCTCACATTTAAACAAATGAGTCATTTGATAATAATTATAATGGCTGTGACCCATCTCTAGTTGTCATTAGCTAAAGCATAAATAACTTTGCCCGTTGCTCTGTCTGGCTCATGGACTATTTATAAATATCTTTAATGAACAATAGACTTGACCAAACGTGTGAGGTGCAAAAGCAATGTTTTTGTCTTAACGATCAAAATTCCATTACACTTTGAAAATGATTCTGATAATATTTGTGGTGATTTTAACCTGGTACTGGATGTTCAGTTGACATGCACGTTAACCTTCACTACAAACAATTATTTCTGATAGGCATCTTACTGATTGTTTAGAGATTTGAAAGTAGATATTAGTCAATTTACATGGAGACGACCTAATCCTTTACAGCAGGCCGGGCTGGATTCTTTTCTTGTTTCTGATGCTTTATTGCCAAATATTAGAACTTGTGATATACATGTTAGTTACAGATCTGATCATTCTATATTTAGTCTTGATCGAAAACTACAAGAAGTTAAGCATGGGAAAGGCCTCTTGAAATTTAATAATTCGCTCTTTAATGACATGGAATGTTTAAATAGTATTAACCAAGAGATTGAATAAATAAAGCAACAGTACTGTTTACCTGTATTGTTTGGATAAATTGTCAGAAATCAATAATAATGAAATTCAATTTGTGAACAATGATCAGTTTTTTTTCTAGAAACATGTTTAAGGAAATTAGGGGTATAAGAATTTCCTATTCAAGTCATAAAGCTAAAATTAAGATTACTCAGGAAAATTATATTTTAACATAAATAGGAAATTTAAAAAATTTGAGTGATGAAAATAAGGATAGATTAGTTTCTTTGCAGAAATTAATTAAGGTACTTAAGAACAGAGAAAATAAGAGGATATTTTATCCGGTCAAGAGCAGAATTTATTGATATCGGTGAAAGCTAACAAGTTAGCATTACATGTACACCAGAAGATAATAAACCAAGGATGCTTCTTAAAACCCTTAGACATATAACTTTGCTCTACTCAGTTTCTAAAATTGCATGTGGTTCCATTGCAAACAGATTAAAGACTGTATTAGTTTTATAAGTTGCAAAAGACCAAACTGGTTTTATAAAAGGAAAACATACTAGTAAATTACTAGGTTACTATATGACTTGATGAAATTCACTAAGGATAATAATATATCTGGTTTGTTAATGTTGCTAGATTTTGAGAGAGCGTCCGATACTTTGTATTTTAGTTTTATTAAACAACTTTTTGAAATGCAGGATCACTGTTTATACAGTGAAAATGGTTTTCTGTCAAATTTCTTTAAAATTGGAAGAGGGTGTAGGCAGGGAAACCCAGTGAGCCCTTATATTTTTGTTTTGTGTGCAAAATTTTAGCAATAAAAATAAGAAATTGTAAATATATCAAGGGCATTTCAGTAGACGGTGTTCTCAATTTGCAGATGATACGTCTCGGTTATTTGATGGATCAGATTGATCATTGAATGCTAACTCAAATGTATTACATAACTTTTTTTCGTATTCTGGTTTGAATAATTACCTTGATAAGAGTAATTTAATATGCATCGGTTCCCTAAAATAAAGCACAGGGTCAATTTAATCAAAATGTAAATTAATCTTTGGAGCTACACAGTTTAAATCATAACGTTTGATATTAAATGTAGATTTTAGCAAAATGATAGAATTAAATTTTACAAGCAAACTTGAAAAGGTTAAGAAATGTTTGTTATTGAAAAAGAAGGAAGTTAACTCCAACTGGAAAGATCACCTTTGTAAGTTATTGTTACTTCCCATTTTCCGTCATTGCCAAACCCTAGTACACATGTGTTCAATAAAAGCATCAATGTGTTTTATGAAATCATTTGAGATGGACCCCATAAGTTGAAATAAAACTCTGTTTAGGTAAAAAAGTACAGTAATGGAGGTCTAAATTGTTAGATGTTGTAGCGTATTGTAATATCTAAAAACTCTGTTGGCTTAGAAAATTTGTAAATAGTGAAGGAAAATGTTATGTATTAGTCAACTCAACGTTTGAAGTTTGTAAAGTACTTAATACAGGAAAGTTGTTTGCTGAAAGTATAATAAAGAAATTAATAAATAATTTTTGGATTGATGTATTAAGCATATTGAATAATTACATTGATGAATTATCCACTGGTACTGTTGAAGATATTCTAGATACACCTTTGTTTTACAACCATCATTTGAAGATTAGTAATAAAGGTATTTTTGCAAAAGTTTTTAAAATAGAAGAATACGTTTAATTAAAGTTATTGTTTACGAAACAGAAACATTTGTAGATAATTGTACATGGACAATCATAAATTTCATATTGTTTGAAGGTTTAATATGAGTTGTTAAGAACTACATAAACACATGTAAGATTACGTTTAGTTATAATGATAGAACTCAAAACCCATCAATGTCATATTATGTTAAGGATATTTTGCTTGAAACCAAAGGAAGAAAAACAGTTTATAATGAATTGATAAATTATAACAATACTCTTACCTATCAGGCTTAATGGAACATTGTTTTCGATGATGCAAATAGGAAAAAAGGTCTATGGATTGGTATTTGCTTTTGCAAGAGATGCATATACTCAATGGTTTCAAACAAGAGTTTTAGATAGGACTTTAACTACAATCTCCTTTTTGTTCAAATTGAATATTGTTAATGATAGATTATGTACATTTTGTTTGACTGAAGAGGAAACCTTGATTCATATATTCTGGAAGCGAGATATATTCAAACCATAATAACATGTGTTAAAGAATTTTTATCTGCCCGAAAAAAATCTTTCCCACTTAATTGCCAAACCTTTTTGTTGGGAACCACTTGTAAAAAATCAAATAAATATAATACAATTAGTTATGAAATTAAAAACAAATACATTTATCTTTGTAAAATGAGAACAATAAGAATCTGTATTGGGTTAAAGAGTAGTTTAAAACTTGCTTGGAATGTTTATGAAATATCAAATATTAAATGTTCAAGAACGTAGTTATTGGTCAGTTGTTAAAATGTTTATCTAGACCACAAACATTTTAAACAGTAAAAACTAATAGACTGTGTACAAGAACATACTGTTATAGTTTCTTTATTTGTTTCACCTTCTTTAGTTGTTTATAAATATATATACATTTATATAATTATGTGTGTGTTTACGTTGTTAGTTATGTCATACTTGTTTTAACGGTTGTAATAGAAATAATAAGGACGTAATATACTAATTCAACATTAAGATGATGTTTTGTTTTAGATTATATCATATTCGTATAATTATAATTTTAATACACAAGTATATCGAACATTTCCTATATATGAAACTGTTTAGTGAGGTATGTTCCTGTCGTGTGCCCAAACCACGCATATCATAAATGCGCAGGTAAAATAAAAGGTCAACACACACAAAAAACAACAACAACAACTGAAATTTCAGTTGAAGCTTCGGTTCGGTTATAGCTGGCAAGACTTAACTTTACCATTTCTATGTTGCCTTGGTCAAGTAAGGTAGGTTGTGCCATATCGTTCAAAAATCTGATTGACGTTGTTTGAATTGGTTTACATCAAATTAAAAACAACAATCCCTAAATGACAAATCGCACTTGAAATTAATATAAATAGCGCGGTTGAGAAGAAACTTGGTGGGACAGGGAGTGTGCTTTATCTAAACAATTAAAGTACGCTGCATTACGAAGATTTCGATGGATTAGCGGGTTTTTAGATTTTCAAAACTATATTTCACTGCTTAGACATTACAAAATTACGTGTTTCACTAAAGGCAATTGTACCAGCAAGCTATAAGGAATGAGTTAGTATTATCTAGTTGTAATCCAAAATCCTTTTGGAATTTGTAAAAAAATATTCCCAACGTATAAAAAAATGAACCTCTGCGCGTAGACCCTGCTACATGGCGGACCTATTTTCGAGGATTATTGTTTAATGATGATCAACCAAACCTGAACGATATAGCTTTTGACACGAATAGATTTAATGATGAATACAATTCCATTTTATATTGTGATATTTCTGACGGGGAGGTTATTGCAAGCATTTCAAAATTGAAAAAAAGTGGAAATTTCAGGGACCTGATGGATTTGGGGCTAAATTTTACCAAAAGTACAAGACAAACCATAACTCAAGTGTTGCGTCAATTATTTCATAGGGTTTTAAATACGGGTGTATTTCCGGATATTTCGAGAGATAGTATTATTGTCCAAATGCACAAGTCGGGCTCTAAAGAAGACCCATCAAATTACAGGGTTATTTCTCTTATAAACGTTATTTATAAAATATTTTAAAATATAATACATGATAGACTATGTGCATGGGCGGAACAGTTAAACACAATTGATGAGGCACAAGCTGGATTTCGGATTGGTTATTCGACAGCAGATAAAATACTTTGCAAAGTATAGTTCAGAAATATATCAGTAAGCCCGGGGGGAGATTCTATGTAGTATACGTCGATTTTAAAAAGGCGTTTGATGGATTGATACACCGTAACTTGTTCACCAGTTTGCATAACATAGGAGTTCAGGGAAAGGTCTTCCGTATATTGACGTCAATGTATTCAAACCTACGCGGGTGCGTCCGAGTTGGCGAAGGCACAGTTACGCAACCCTTTATTTGTAACGTTGGCACGTGACAAGGGGACTTAACCAGTACAATAATTTTTTATCTATATACTATTGAGTTATCTTCCTTCCTACGATCAAAGGGACATACGGGTATATTTATTACTGAGCAAATTGCGGATATAATATGCATAATTTTTGCAGATGACTTGGCGAATTGCGATGACACTGCTATTAAATTACAATTACAACTAAATTCTGTTTCGGAATTCTGCGAAAATACTGGTATGACTATTAATCAGAAGAAGACAAATAATCGTGTTTAGAAATGGCGGGCCTCTGCGGTCATACGAGCATTGATATTTAAAAGACATCCCTGTAAATTTTACATCAGTTTACAAGTACATGTGACTCATATTCACGCCCAAATTATCCTGGATAAAGGCAAAATCAAAATTAGCTGCACAAGCCCGGAAGTCAATTTTTGCTATAAAGGCCTACCAGAGGGCTTTTGGACACTTTTCTCACACTGAATATTTTAAAATATTTGATTCTATGGTTAAGCTTATTCTTATTTACGGTGCTGAAATATGTGGTACGGAAATATCTGATATTCTTGAACAAGTACAAATTCAATATTGTAAGGAATTCCTTGAGGTAAATAATTATGCTAACGATTGTGTTGCATTGGGGGAATGCTGGAGGTTTCCTCTATGTATTGATCATCATGTAAAATGTATTTAGTACTGGTGCAAACTACTATATATGTCCAATGAACGTAATCCAAGAAACTGCTATGTAATGCTTAAACGACATGATGACATTGGAAGAAAAATTGGGTTATATCTGTAAAGAATTTATTATTCAAATATGGTTTTGGTTTTGTTTGGCTAAGTCAGGAAGTGGGAAATGTTGGCGATTTTTTAATATCATTTAAGCAAAGGTTAGTTGTTTGTGAAAGACAAAACTGGTTCGAAAATGTGGGAGACTCAACACGATGTGACACATATAAGCATTTTAAAACTTTGTTAAACCCAGAAAAATATTTATGTGTTAATCTACCATTTTATGTGAAGAAATCGTTAGCGAGATTTCGATGTTCTAGCAATAAATTGTTTATTGAGACTGTTCGACATTTAGGTATCGAAAGGGAAAATAGATTGTGTAGTTAATGCTTAATTAATTTTGATATCAGTTGTGTAGAAGATGAATTTCATGTACTCTTCCAATATAACAAATTCAGGCAATTTTATATCCATAAATGGACATCAATCTTATGCAAACTTTAAACGATGACCGATTAAAAAAATATAGCATTCTTTGTAAATGTAATAATAAAACAAAAAGATAAGGAAAAATGACTGTCATTAAGAAATCACAACTCTAAAGATTCTATATTTTATATTGCATATGTTGTATTATGGGCTAGGGTTAGCAAAATAAACAAATAACCTTTCTTAACAAATAAAAAATTGACTTGACTATCATGATAAGCATATTTAAGCATAGACATTTCAGTTTATGTTGGTTGCGAGTAATTGGTTCATTGGATATATTTTACGATAGCATAACGCATGAACGTTAATTACCTGATAAAAACCTGAAAGAAAACGAGCACTTGAGTGTTGGACAATTTGCGTACAATATGTCCGGTCTGCTTTCTGTCACGTACGCTTTGAAAAAGAACGCGATAATAAAACAATCTAGCCTATCCGAATGTTGATGGTATACGTCGACGTCCTTAGCAATTGTTATGAAAGATTCAGGTGAGCCTCGAATCGTCACGGTTCTATCTTAACCATTTCTAACTCTAGATATTATGTTTTAACTGTTTGTTAACTGTGGTATTTCCTAAATATTATAAATTAACCCTGGACAGATTACAAGGCTGATACATGAATTCATAAATCTGAGACCAACTGTACGAGGCGCGAGACCATTACTTCGAATTACATGAGAAGGACTTAACCGATATTGAATAATAAACTCAGGTGTTCAATGTATATCGTCTACTCAGTTCAATAAGATGTAAACAGCAATTAGTAGTTAGTACAGACTTACGTAGTAGAATTATCAAATGCAGGTGCGTTTAAGTATAGTCCCTGTTTAGTTCAATGAAGCTACAGCAAACCAACTCGGAACGCCATACCAACACAAATATTTAACCAAATGCAAAAAGCAAACACGAAACATTAATCCAAATAAAATTCGTTTTTTACTGTATTTCCTAACCAAGCGTCACTGGTAAATTGGTACAAAACAATTGTTCTGGATAAAAATACAACATAAATGTTGTATCATTAATTTTATTATTTATCTAATTCGAATACATAGGTATTGATCAAAATTCGTACTCGATTATAGGTATACGTTTAAGTCAACTTAAATGTAGGCTTTTTGATGTTAGTTTTCCTTGCCTAGAACAAACAATATCAGTTAGCGAGGACAAAGACCTTTTTAATATATTAATATATGGATCAGATAAATTTAATGGCATTAGTTTATAACCTTCAACAGCTTTTGTCAATAGACATGAGCTGAAATCGATAATAATCGTATGAATGTATCAATAAACAAACACACATAAAAATGTGATATTGTCAAATTCTGGCGGGGACAATGAAAGCTAAAATCTTGCATTCACGTTTGATGATATTTCTTGTTAACAACACAAGTATCGATGTAGAATAGACGCAGCACCGCAATACAAAAACAATAAACAATTATCGTAATTAAAGCCTTT
Source organism: Mya arenaria (assembly GCF_026914265.1). Classification (NCBI taxonomy): domain Eukaryota; kingdom Metazoa; phylum Mollusca; class Bivalvia; order Myida; family Myidae; genus Mya; species Mya arenaria. The sequence goes on along the minus strand of NC_069127.1, from coordinate 34,373,304 downwards.
TTCATTTATAATTGTTATGAATGTTTCAATGCAGAATGAAATAAACTTGTATTGCACAGTGTTGGTTATTTATGTTATGTAAAATCCCTCAATGCCAATCAATTAGACGTCACATTTATGCGATGACGTGACGGCACAGACATGATCCTCAAATTGTTAGTTGTTAGTGGAAGATATCCTAAAATATCCATGCTTTTACGGCAAGTGTTGTAAATATACATAGCGGTCGGTGCTGATAACTGCATACCCCATTTCACAGATGTCGCTGTTGAATTCTTTCGCTGAGTTTGCATGTTGCCAGTATCTTTCGTAGCAGACGTCGAACGGCGTACAAAATCTTCCGTACTGTTCGTGTACTCCATTCCAGCGAACTTGTACAAACGTTTTGCCCACTCATAAGGATGTTCAGCTATATCCTCATACTGCAAAACAAATATTTTGTCTGGATGAGAAATTGAAAGTTCTTTTGAATGTCTCAGATCTTCTTCTAACAGTCGACAAAATCCATGAACTGCATCTTTGTCACTGCTGTTTCGCTGCACTTTACTTAAACCAACATGGTTCCTTGAATTGAACATTCCACGTGGATCCCTTATCAAATGCACGATTTTCATGTTTGGAAAATATGGCAACAGACTTGCCAATTCACCAATGCGCATGCGTATAAACTTTAAAACTACAAAGGAAGCGCTTTGACAGTCTTGTATTGGCTTTTTCAGACATGACGTAATTGCGCTACCGTAGTTTAAACCATTCAGACTGATCTTAGCTCTCCTCATGCATGTTTGAAATGGTTTCATTTTTGTTTTATATTGTGATAGAAACTGTTCATTAAGGGAAGTTTTAGACAAATCTTGGAGCCGACATGACAGCCACGAGCACACTTCTTCCAAATACACAGAGGAGCGTTTTGAAATCGTCACTTTCCTGTATGAATTTTGAAAGCATATACTAATATAACTAACAACATGTATAATTGTAATATGTTTAGTGGATAGTGATTGTAAAAAAACAATTAATACCTGCGACTGCGGTGGAAAACCCAAGACGACAATTTAACATAATGGCTTGTTGAAAAGTATTTAGCATGATATTTCTATTCTTTTATGTTATGTTGTATTGAAGGTTTGAACGTACTTTTACATATTACTGATATTAATGCCTGACGATACATTTACCTGCGATATATCATGTCGTTTGTAAATTTCCGAAAACTAGACGCATAAGGTATATTCAATAGATGCTTATTAAATGTTTGCATCTTATAGTAATTTAATTTAGAGTTTGTTTATCTGAAAACAGCAACAACGGAAACATTTTATAAGATTTACAATGATAAAACATTAAAAGACAATCTTGAAATTATTATAATAATACCTTGAAGAATCAACGTATTGTAAATATACGTCTGTTTTTGCAGCCTCGGCAGCTCGAAAACCTTTCTCTATGTCATGAAGGGGTTCAAAAATGTAGAATACACCCGGATACGTCTCAAACAATGAAGCTGTAAATGTTGATCCCGTTCTCAAGTAAGCGTTTATAACAATTATGCTTTTGTTGCTGATTATTTGGATAGTCCCGGAGGATCCTGCTTCCATATTTTCCTCACCACTTGTTGAATGTTCAGTCTTGTTCTTTTCAGCCCCGTTTCCATAATATGTTATGATGTTCAAGGCTCCTCTTGATTGAATGTTCTTTTGTTGTGGAGACCGTAGTCCTGAAATTAAAGCAATCATCATTTGCCTATTTCATTGCTGTATATGAATGGTATCAATTAATCCCAAACCCTTAGAGCATTTAGGTATATCAACTCGGATCCTATAACTGCATATTATCCAACTAGGCGAGAAAGTTAACTGCAATAACTACTTATGACTTATTTGTATTGCTGTCAATGGACTCTCAGTCATAAACTACAACTGCATTTAATTTACACCGCATAACATTTTGTTTCATAATTAAAATGTAACAACATAGAAAATCACAAATGTTTCTCGGACATCATCAGCGTCATAAACTATAACAAATCCTTTAAATGTTAATATGTTGATATTTGTTTCTGTATTTGATTAGGAAATGACGTCATGAACGTATCACATGGTCATGATGTCATGTAACCGGGTGTGACGTCACAATTTTAAAGAAATCATATTTCAATAAATGTTTATGTTGGGATTCTTACTGGATATAATTTCAGTATTCCCTCTACCTATAGGCGGAATTAAAAGGGGATGTACTCCGTATGATGAAACAGCGAAAAAAGAAGAAAATTGTCGAAAACTAACATTAACTTGGTTTCGATGTGTACAATGTATTGAAACTTACTAACTGAAGTACCACATAGTTTACAATAATTCATTTTTCGTAGTATTTTCGTATTTTTCCATTAAAAAAGATTACTAGGTATGTCTAGCTAGTAGAATTCATTCCTTATGCGTGATTGGCTAGTCGATATTATCACGTGATATGACCATGCTAGGTATATAGCTTAAATATTCCAACGGCTAAGTGTATGCCTTCGTAGCACAGTGAATACAACACTGGACTGCAATTTTGGCGAAGCTGGTCTCCGACTCGATTTTTTTTTACATTTTGGTATGGTTTTTACAATTATGATATCGAAGAGTAAAACATTTTATTAAATAGCTGTCCTGAGATTCGTTACAGAAAAACAACAACATTTTTTGGTGCCAGTCTGGTGTACAGTCCCTTTAAAACCATATGTTACAAACAAAATTCAGGTTTTATTGCCGTTATTTGGTGATAGACAAATACGAAGTGAAACAGCACGACCAAGACATATGTTTATGAAAAATTAAAATTACTCAACTAAATTCAGTGCCATGAGGGCACTTATCGCACCGTCAATATCAATATACATTGTGTTTATACCAGATACCAGAAAAAATGTTGTATATTTGTTTGGGTCATTATAACAAGATGAGCAACACTTAGTATATATTAATACTTGTGTTTATTAATCTTATCATTATTGTTAATGTTATCAAATATGTATATTATAGGATATATTGTACTTTCCATAAGATGATAGACAACAAAATCTGCAAGTTTTAGAATGTTTAATTACAGTATAATAGAATACGCAAAAGATTCCTGGTGGTATCTTGAAATGGAATAATTGAACAGTTTAAATAAAACTCAAGCACTTAAAATCAGATGTTTTCAGCGTTCAAAACCAAATCGAATCTATTAAATGCTAGTAATCATCAGTTGTTTTCAAGACTGCTAATGACCATCTTGGAGATTTATAAAACATAGTATGTATAAGCAATGTAGTAGTGTTTTAGTATGAGTTGACCTTACATACATACTTAAGGCGAACAATATAGGTCGATGCAAATTTATTTGAATGCATTATCATATTTAACCCCTTTGACTTTAACGATTAAAATCCCGTATGATTTAGGTTTAGATTAAAACATATAAGCCGTAATAAATGTTTGTTTTAAAGAAGTGACGTTGCCATCATTTTCCCAGTAACAAAAGCTCAAAAAATGTAGCTAAATCATATATGCTGTTTTTATTTTGTTTATTTAAATCAAATGAGTTTAACATGATAATGCATTTCAACGTGGCATCATCCTATACGGTACGCCTTTTAAGGTACATTCATACTGAAAGTGTTGCACACATCACATATATATAATATTTGACAGTTGTTTTATTAGATGATGAAATCATATAATTATTTAATATCATACTACCATCTATGGAACAATTTGACTTAATTGTTTACACTTCAGATTCGTGCTCGACTTTATAACTGCTCGGAACAGCACAAAACATTAATTAAGTATACGAAACAGAAATATCATACTCTCACGTGAGAAAGGTGATCGCGTGAACGCATCTCTGTATCCTTGTAAAATAATGATAATAACACTTAAAAGTCCAGTGTATTTAAAAAAAAATAAAACTTTCGTTTTTTTCCGCATATTTCTTTAATATTTCCCTGTATATTGGTCGTACTGATACTTGAATATAAGTAATTTGCATTTTAATCTTACCAGCACCATCTGTTACAAATATTATCATATATTGATTATCATCAAGAAATTACTAGGATTTTATGTTTCCTTCATCCAATAAAACAACTGAAACATATTATTTATGTATTATACCAGGCTTGGGAAAATGACTCTCATATCCCCAGCTAGTAAGTAATCAACAAACGACCAGGATAAGTTTGTATATGGGCATTTCCGCCGTAACAATAATATACATCATTTGTATAAACAAGGTAAATGTTGATGACTTATCTGGCGGTCAAAACCGCCACTAAAATAGCATAGAATTCTGCAAAATTGGTAGTAATGACACATTAATGAATACAAACATACAAACATTTGCAATAACACCCTTTATATACAAAAGTGGCTAGAAATGCCAAAATGGGTGTGGAGTATTGGAAACAGTTTTACACAATTCATGTTAAATGTAAACAAAATATACAAAGTTGATAGAGAGATAAAATGGTTGATACAAAAGTTTATATAATGATACAAGTTGGACTAGACACAATGTATTGTATAGTTGGTGTGGAGGAGGATGTGGAGCCACCAGCTAATTGGTCATCAAGACAGGCGAAGTCTGGCAGTGAGACCTCGACGCACATAAACGCTTGTCGGTACCACGAAACGGTAAAATTGCCAAACCAATAATGAAATGGCCTTGCAAGCTACATAAATACTTTTATGTACCATAAATGTTATTTATGTATTATACCAGACTTGGCTATGACTCTCATATCCCCAGCTAGTAAGTAATCAACAAACGACCAGGAAAAGTTTGTATATGGGCATTTATTTAATGCCATAACAATAATATACATCATTTGTATAAACAAGGTAAATGTTGATGACTTATCTGGCGGCCAAAACCGCCAAAAGAGAAACGCCGCCAGACAGATGGATATGAGAGATATTATATATATATATGCAGCGTATGCAACACTTGCTTTATGAATGTACTTTTAAGGCGCACAGTATAGGTTGGTGCCAATTTTTTAAAATGCATTATCATGACCAACTCATTTGATTTCAATTACCAAAATAAAAACAGTTTTATGACTTAGGTACAGATTGAATAAGTATTAGCTACATTTCTTTAACTTTATTAAACGGAAGGTTATTGCCATGTTACTCATTGAAAAATAACACATTTATAAAGACTTAAAAGTTTTTAACTGTACTTAAATCATACGGATTTTTAATCATTAAAGTCAAAGTTGTTAAACATGATTATTCATTAACAAAATATAAAAAAAATAATGCATCAACCTATATAATGCGCCTTTATGTATGTATGCAAAAATTGACTATCGACATACTAGCATTTAGAAATTTGTTTTGGTTTTGAGCCCTAATCTTTTTTAAAAGGGGCTGATCACAAGATGGTAAAAACATCGGTAAATACATTATTTCCACAAAATAAGCCTGGAACTGTCAAGACGAGCTAGAATGCGGCCGATGATACATCATTTTTTTATTTTTAAATAATGTTTTGCCGCTGTCTCAGCTGAATTTACCCGTTCAAATATAGCGCATAATGGTTTCCCTGTATATAGTGGTTAAAGTTTGCATGTGACAGTCACGTGATAGGTACATATACATAAACCGTCTTCATTTTTAAATCAATTGGTTTGATTTGGAAAAAAATACGCAAAAAGTGCGAACGAAACATGTGTCGTAAGCGATGTGAAACATCAGTAAGTAAGATTCATTGCGTTGTACACAACGAATTCATTCTTATGTAAGTTTTTGACCTTTGTTTCTTGCAATTGTATGATGTGGTGTATAGTCCCTTTAAGAGGGAATCAAATGAGTTATATATAAGCATATATTGTGAATGAATTTGTTCTGCTGTGATTTTTTAAAGCTATGTAATTTTTGACCATGATAATACACATGTGCATCGTATGCTAAAACAAACATACCGTTATAGTTGATAGTCTATGCGCGAATCAGGGAGCTAGCTTATTGGGAGAGGCTAAGCGACACTTAAATCACTTTTATTTTATTTAAACCAGAGACTATTAAAATGCTGTGGATCAGTAAAAAAGAAGTTAACGGTTGAACATGTGATATAATGTTATGTTCAGAAATTTTGACTTCAGTGGAGAATTTTTGAGAAATAAATGCGTTTAATTTGTTTCATACTTAAAAACAGCTTTGCTTGAATAACAACAAACTGCGTATGCATAATACAATTTAAACAACCTTGTTTGATCACTGGACACAGTAAACTGTTGAGTGCTGCTGGCATAGGAAGACATTTTTTTAACATTGTAAAAAAACCTTTTTTAACATTTTCTGCAAGACACAGAGAGGTTTTAGTAATGCTTTGTGATCAGCATGTGGTTCCTGAACACGTTTATATTTATTTCATCACAGCTGATCTGTTTAACATCCACACAGAGCCATTACAAAGTTGAACTTGATATATATTCGGACAACACAGTTGTCGGACACTACATTGGTTCCTCTTTGAATTGTTCAATATCCTTTGGACAGCTAACTTTCTATGAACACTTCGTCACGTCGTATCATATTACAACTACAAAAACATTCCAAATTAAACAATCTGTGAGTTGTTATACGAAATGGATACGAACTGCACTGCTTCTTTGTGGGGACATACACCCATGTCCGGGACCTGACCATACAGTCGACGATTTCAACAAGTATTCTCTCTTTAAGAGAAAAGGGCTACATTTTATACATCTTAACATCAGAAGCCTCTTACCTAAACTTGATGAAATACGATTAATTGCCAAACATACTAATGCAGCTTGCATTTGTCTAACAGAGACTTGGCTTGATGATAGTGTTTTCGACCCAGAAATTTCCATAAACAATTACATAGTTCAGCGTAAAGACAGAAATCGGCATGGTGGAGGTGTCCTTATTTACATCCGAAGTGACATTACCTTCAACACCCGGAATGACCTTGTCCATGAAGATCTGGAGGCAACTTTTGTTGACATTATGTTACTGAAAACAAAACCTATTTTATATGGTGTTTTGTACAGACCTCCAAAACAAACTAACTTTTATGAAGTTTTAGACACTGTTCTTTTATCATGTTCAAATTTTAATGCACTTGAAGCAATTCTTTTAGGTGATTTTAATACTGATGTTTCCAAGCCTCGTAAATGTCCTCTGAACAAAGCTTTTAAATCATTGTGTGATTTGTTCAGTTTTAAACAGCTGATAAGTGAGTTTACAAGAGTTGCATCTGATTCAACTACTACCATTGATTTGATCTTGGTATCTGATTCTCAACTTATTAGTTAGAGTGGTGTAATTGATTGTTGCCTTAGTGATCATCTTATGACTTTTTGTACAAGAAAAGTTACACGTAGTTGTATTGGTAAACACAATTCTGTTGAAATTAGGTCACTTAAGCACTACAATAAGGAAGCTTTTCAGCAAAGCCTGATTGGTACTGACTGGAGTCATGTGCTATTATGTGATGATGTAAATATTGCCTGGTCATATTTTAAATCTACTTTTTTGTCCGTTTTAAATTCCATTGCACCAGTCAAGCAGGTCCGCATTAAGCAGAGAACAGAGGCTTGGATTGATAATGAGGTTCTTCAGAGTATTAAGGCTAGAGATAAGGCTTTTCAGAAATATAAGAGAAGTAAAACTGAGGAAGATTTACGTATGTTTAGAAAATTAGGAAACTATGCCCAAACATGTATTACAAATGCAAAGAAAGAATTATTTTAAGAACACACTTGAATGTAATAAAAATGATTCAAAGTCTATATGGAAGAGCCTTAAACAGCTTGGTTTGCCTTCCAAGAAGAGCTGGACAGCCTTAGCTCCAACAAGGCAACTGGTCTTGATGGTATTCCCTCGAAGTTTGTTAAGGACTCATCAAACATTATAGCAAACCCCCTTGCACATATAATTAACCTATTCATCATTCAAGGAGTCGTACCAGATGACCTTAAGTCTGCACGTGTTGTTCCTTTGTTTAAGGAAAACGACAAAACTGAAGTTGGGAATTATCGTCCAGTCTCCATTTTAAACATCATATCTAAGGTCTTAGTAAAGGTTATCTATGACCAAGTTGAGGAATATTTGACAAACAATGAACTTCTGTATAATTTACAGTCCGGTTTTAGACGCAAGTATTCTACTGAGACATGCCTCATTCATTTGACCGATTACCTACGTTTTAATATGGATAAAGGAAATCTTGTTGGCATGGTGCTCATAGACTTACAGAAAGCGTTTGATACGGTCAACCATGATATTCTTCTAATGAAACTTAAAGCCATTGGTCTGAACGAGTCAACAACACGATGGTTTTCCTCATACCTGTCCGACCGTCACCAACTTGTTTCAGTCTCTGGTACTTTATCCTCTCAATCAAAGGTCACATGTGGTGTCCCACAAGGATCAATATTAGGTCCACTTTTATTTTGAATTTACGTGAATGATATGCCAGCTGTTGTCAGAAATAAGCTGCTCCTATACGCCGATGATTCCGCAATTTTAGTGTCAGGCAAAAGTACAGAAGATTTAGAGTCTAGCCTTTCTGAAGAATTAGAACTTGTTAGTGAGTGGCTTATCTGTAATAAGCTATCTCTGCATTTGGGTAAAACAGAAACTATTTTATTCGGGTCAAAACAGAGGCTTAAATCTAAAGGCAATCTAAACGTGACTTGCAAAGGTTTGCCAATTGAATGTAAAACTTCAGTAAAATATTTAGGCGCAACCATTGATAATTGCTTGTCTTTTGAGGACATGGCTAGGTCGGTCATGAAAAAGGCAAATACAAGGTTAACATTCTTATTTAGGAAGCGTGAGTACCTTACCCAGCACACAAAAAGGTTACTGGTCATGTCCCTTATTCAGTGCCATCTAGACTTTGCCTCTACCATCTGGTTTTATTCTGTTAACCAAGACTTGCGTAATACGCTTCAGGTCACACAAAACAAACTAATGAGATTTGTTTTAAATTTAGAATCTAGGTCCCACATTGGAAAATCTCAGTTTAATTGTCTTAACTGGTTACCTGTGGACAAAAGGGTTGATTTTATAACTCTTTGTCATGTTTTTAAGATTCATTCCAAATTGGCCCCTTCATATCTAAGTGAACATTTTAACCCCGTTAGTGTGGCACACAATTATAAAACTAGATTCAGAATGTCCGCTACATCTCAGGGCATTGATTTTATGGATAGTAGGCGTTTTTCATATCCAAAGGTCAATAGTTTTGGTAAGAAATCCTTTGCTTACCGAGGATGCTCACTATGAAATGATCTCCCTAAGGAAATAAGGTTCAGCAAGTCTTTGAAGTCTTTTAAATCTTCCCTTAAAACATATTTGTTGGACTAGGGCTGTTCATATATCATGTATTTTATATTGTAATAGATAGGTTCATGTCCAAGGTAATCTTACATTTTTAATTTAGCATACCTATTATTCATGGATATTTATGTCTTGTTTTATTGTCCATTGTTGAATACATTCTGTTAATCTATTATTTGAACAGCACTTCAATTGTGATACACTGTGATACTTCTTACTTTACCTAACATATTATTATTTATATTTAAATATGCAATACAATTAATACATAATCAGTCTTCTACTGTGATATTTTTTTTTTAATTATAATTTCTTAATAGCATGTCTTCCTATGTCAACTAGTTTGTTATATAAGGACCACAGTGGAAATAAGGGATTATCAATCCCTTTTTGTGTTGTCCTTAGATATATAATGTAGTTAACATGGATATATTTTATTCCTGATATTATTTATCATGTGTTTAATTCCATGCTATGTACATTTTATGCTGAAATAAATCTATCTATCTTTGACACAAGAACTATAAAACATGAAGTTAAATATCACTATAAGAACACCAGCCTTTTGCATTTAGTGTTCTTTAACTTGAATCTACAATTATCTAAGATTATTTAAGATATAGGTTCCTTTTGTAGTCCTACAAGTCTTTTAAATGAGAATAGGACAAGTTGTACCACAACACAAACTGGTCTATTATGTAAAAGCTATTATTACATGTGCTCCGTTTAAGAATTCACTCGAAATACTCAGAATTATTGTCATTCACGTAGTTTAACCTGCATTATGGTCCTTGATAAAGGATATTTGAATTCAACATATCATTTTTCTTACTTAATACTTATGTGAAAAACTACAGAAACAAGCTCAGTAGTAAAGAGTTTAAACATAAATCCGGTTTAATGGCACTGGGTTAACGCCAAAGACACAGAACACAAAAACAACAATAAAAGATCACACGTACGTAACACGCACTCTTGAACATTCATAGACCATAATTGGTATTTAGGATGTGAGACTGTACACACGGGATCTTTGCTTTGCTTTTGGTTTATGAATAAAGCCTTACTTAAAGATGCACTATTACTCCCAAATAAGATTTACCACTATTACTTTAATTGTTTAAATATACCAGAAAAGATTAATAAATGTCGAAAACAATTATTCTTATGAAGGATTTCGAGTTTAATTTTAAAGAAATGTGAAGAAATTCTACCTTATGAGACGATAGTTGATCACTGTAAATCTTTTAGCATTCACCAATCATTTAATATTTTGGGATTGTTTGGCTATTAAATTCACGGTTACAATCTTGTTATCAGTAATTTATATTTTCCATAAATGCATTATTTAGTAAGTAGTTAAAGATTTATCACTCAAAATTTATGTTTGAAATAAATGTGTATGTATTGATTTTGAATAAGAGCGTCACTTTAATTACTTTTTTTGTGAATGACTTAAAATCTTGCTTAATCCTTTTTACGGAAATAATCATGAGCCAGAAGTTAATCTTTCTTACGAAATGCTTTTTTAAGCCCGTCCTAATCAAGAAACAATATTTATCGGTGTTTTCAAAACAGTTGAACCTCGATTTCGACCCGCAAACTACTTTATTTTATACACTTACATTAAGTTAAACTAATTAATTTCCGACAAAATAGCTTTAAACTTATTATTCTGATTCACGTAAAAGTATTTTGAAATTAATTTAAATAGTAAGAAATTACCTTAAGGCTTCCTAAAGTTGTGTGTAAGTGGTCTTATGCATATGTGTATCAAATAATATACGAAGGCTGTTGAAGAAGATTGACTTCTGTTATAACTTTTAGATATGTATTACGTACATGTTCGAAGTTTGAATAGGATAAACAACGATATGTTCTTTTTAACATTGAACAAGCAAATTACTAAAAATGCACTGATTTTGAATTGTCAGTTGTTTAACTAAAATACCATATTTTAATCAACAGAAAATTATATTCAAATACGAAGGCTCGATATTTTGTACCTTAAGAACTCCTTACTATACATACAATTCTATAACCATTCACCTGCATTGGAAAAAAAACACATCGAGGGTTGCTTCACAATAAAAAAGGAAAACATCAATTTATCACGTTCCGTTAGCATAACGTTATTATATAAATTTATTAGGATAAATTCCACACATGCAACAACATAAACGTAGTGAATCCGTTCATATATACATCAATATTAGCAATAATAGCTTGATGTAGTAGTTTCAATTCCCTATTCAGCAAAATGCTATTATCAACTTCAGTGCAATATATATTACTCCCACATACATTTATACTAACTGCTGAAAATGGTGTAATTATTTTTGTATATAATATATCCAATGTTCTACGGGTTTCATTTAATATGAAACAAAATCAAACGAGCAAAAAGGCACACATTTTTTGTTTACTACCGTCTTTGCCGGTTTTGGGACGTTTTGACTGTAATTTTATACTTCCGTTTTTGGCAATTTTAAAAATAGCAATAAGCACTTCATGTAAAGTTTTCTTTTAAGATATATCGTGTTGTTCGTTATGTATATTACAAGGTTGTGATGAGGGAAAAACGCAAGAGATATATAACATTAAAGGTTTCCACAAAGTATACTCTACGTAAGTAAGGAGACTAAATAAAGACTTAGTGACAACAATTTGGAAATATAATTTTAATAATTCTGAGCAAGAGAAATAGAGCCTGTCGCCAGGAAGAAGCGAACACCGAAACAATTATAAAATAACTTTTAACGCAGAAAAATTGAGATCCTATTTTCCGGCTTATTATACAAAATACAAAGAGAGAGTAAACTGACTTTTAATATATGGGGGCTCATCGCTGGTGCTCGTGACAAACAAATATTTCACCTTCACTTATTGATCATAATCACTCTCACGAATTTTCACAATACTGATAAGTTGCTGATAAATACTTATTTAACTGTCTGCACAAAAGCCCACAACCATACCTTCACACATGTATAGTCATAATTAATAGTAAAATATAAGCGAATGCACTGAAGCAAGCACCAGTGTCGCCGCCCAAAAGGCCACAGGGATAACGTCTGCGTATATAAAGGCAATGCTAACGCCTACCGAAGGCTTCATATGACTTCAAATGATGCCTCACTGCCTCGAAATGGATGCTTTCAAGATTCCATAAATCTGCAGAACTGTTGTGAAATTGTCTGTAATTCCGATTTCGTAGAAAAAATATTTTTACGAACTTTACACTGTGCACTCTTAGGCCAGGAAAGGAGTGCTGCAAAGTTGTGTACGTCTCCGAGCTAATATTGAATTAAGCCTTAAAAGGACGTAACCGTTGTTACTAATTGCTGCTATTATGTTGTGACGGGACTTCAAGGCAAAATGGAAGAAAGCACGTACTTCCTTAAAAAAACTTTTTAATTTTTTTTGCGCGGCAGAATGAAAAGACGGAACGCTGATGGCGAAGAATTATTTTGGCGCTTAAAACATTTGTGTGTGAGTATTCATTTGCTTATTTACTATACGCAAACCTTTATATATCCATAAAACATAATTAAACATCGACTTGATCACTATTCGACTTTTGATTTTCGGCCCTTCTTCATTACATTATAAAACTTTTTTGTTGGTCGGTCAGATTTCTCCTGTTTACATTTAAGCACACTGAAAGAGCACAAAGTAAAACAAATGGCTAATACAGACATAATTGAGTTAACCTCTTTATTTGTTTTTTGCCAAAATTAGTATCTGACAAGGACGACTATCTCTGAAAAACTACAATTTTTATTTTAGCGAAACAATAAATCGTTGTCAACCTGTAAGGGTTTGATATGTTATACAAGATGAGAGATTATCATATTATTTGATGTGTTGCAGTGTAAATCAGATAAGTACACCGAATGAAGGACATATCTGCTTACTATATACTCTTTTGTTACGTAATACATTCCTGGATTATTAATGACTAAAAACCAATAGTGGTTTCCAAAAAATGATGAAAAGTCACCCCTGAAGCACATTGAACATCCATTATATTATAATAACAGTATCATTTGATTGATTCTACATAGGACCGATTTCAACGGTCTTTTATTTACACGGATCATATATCATGTAATACCGATCTTTGCCGAGTATTAACAGGTGGTTCAAAGTAGTTTCAACATCTTGTTTTTTAACCTTGGTTCATGTATCGGATTAACCCACCTTTCTTCTATCTTTAATAATACAGAAACAGGTGAGTTACTGGCAATTCTACTCATGTTCAACGTTCATAAGCCGGTCAACGAGTACCTTTTTTATCGACTTGTATTATTTAATTGGAACACCTCGGCCATTTTCTTTAAATAATTACTCGAATATGTGTGTTCGGTTTACAATATCAGATTTCGGAATATTTTTTACACTGCAAGTAGATTGCATGGATATGTAAATTAAGCAGTCAAGCCTAAGAAATTAGTATTAGGAATCTTAAATATCTATGTATATCACACTTCACAAAAAATCAATATAATAGGATTATTAGTACAGCGATTTGATCAGAGGGGTTGTATTCGACTCGAGTCGATTTTTGCAGATTCGGATTTCAAGGGGCGCAAGCCGAGTGAAATCAAAATCTGCAAAATTCTACGAAAGTCGAATACGACATTCCGGATCAAAACGCAGTACTAATAACCATTTTATTATATTAGTATATACATTACTGGTTAAATCACTTCAAAGCCACATGCTTTCATAACAAATGTCATTTTAACGATGCACTTTTTGTTTTATAATGTCATTTTAACATCGCGCAACAATACTTGTTATGAGTGGAATACGGCCGTATTGCACTGGAGTGGTATACGGACTACCGTATTTTGCAATATGTATTGCCTGTGGATTTATGATGGGTATGTAATAAAACGTTATATGTATATATAAAACTATTTTCAATATAAAATACTATAATTGATTAATATATCATGATTAATTTTACGAACTAATTTTACCAAAGCACCTGCATACACCCGAGGTTGATTTCAATGGAAAAAGGCCGATGTGTTATGATCGTGTATCGTACGAATCGGGGTGTCTTTTTATTAACTGTCTTAGTCGATTCGAGTCGTATAATGGAATAATCTAAGTGTCATAGTTTCATTAGTTGGCTACTATACTGGTAGTACCATTGAGTTGACTTAATGATATCTAATTCGAATATGATTATAAATATTGTTTGCATTAGGTCAATATTGTTAACCTTTATACCTTTGATAGTCTCATTTTAATTGATTTCAATAGACACTAGTTCGATGCAACAAATGAATAAACACGGGGAAAGAGAGCATCCTTGTCTCACACCTTTACGTATATTAAGGAACTCGGATAAAAAAAAACGTTATTAGTAACACAACCTTTGGCATCTTAATAGAAAAGTTGAACCTATTTTATTATATTGTTACCGAAATTGAACTTTTTAAGGCATCTTATTAGGAAATTGTGATCGAGGCTATCAAAGGCATTATTAAAATCAGAAAAGAATATCAAACCTCCTTTATTATTTTCATTTGTAAAATAAATTGCTTCTTGAAGAATTCTAACATTTTCCCCAATATATATCCCCTTGATGAAACCTGTCTGATCACAACTTATAATCTTCTGTAAGAATGGTTTGACTCTATTGGCAATTGATTTTGAAACTATTTTATAATCTATATTAAAAAGCGAAATTTGTCTCCAACTGTTTATTTGAGTTACATCTTTATCTTTTTTTCTGAAGAAGGGTGAAAATACTTTGTTTTTGCATTTCCGCCAAACTTCCAATTTTACAGAATAATTAAAAGACTTATCTAAATTTTGTTTTATTTCGTTCCAGAAAGTTTTATAAAATTCCGCTGTCAGACCATCCGACCCTGGACTTTTGTTATTTTTTATTGCGTTTAAAGCGTGAAAACATTCATATTCAGTAAGGTCTTCCTGCCTATGATCTTCATTTGAAAGACAGTTATTATCATTATGAAAAAGGAGGTATTTTCTGGATATTCTATATAGTCAACCTTCTTATAAAGGGATTCATAAAATGATTTTGCATGAGCTAGAACTTGTTTTTTATCTGATACAAGATTGCCATTAATGTTGATTGTTTTTGTTGTGATCGTTTTTTCTCCAAATTTGCAAAAATATTTAGTATTTATTCAAACACTTCCTGAGTTGTTTCAGTGGTCAGCTGGTAGACTCATCGATTTACTGGTGAAATCTACTTAGAAATATTGACTTATTTCGTGAAATATCAAAACTATATTAAATTAAAGTTGAACAGTTTGAGTTTATTATAATATTCATCAATACAACAAATGACAAAATTCTTTTAAACAACTGGGAAGCTTCTATATATAACGTATTTTTTAAAAAGAAAACATAATATAAATACTTAAAAAATGCTTTCAACATCAAGCTCAACACAGTTATGTTTTATATCATTACATATTGTGTTTATCTTATATGTGAAACACAAACAAAACACAATCAGTGATAAGCCAATCATTCTGTTATGCACGATCTTGCTAAATATGATTTTAGTCAGAGTAATGTGTGTACTAACCACAGGCCCTGATAAAAAAATCCATCTAGACCTGATTCCAGGTTTAGCAGGGATTAGCAAGGATAATTTACCGATATATTGTTCAGAAGTTCTTGAGAGTTCAAAAGCTTCAAATTATTTTATTTTAAATTTTTTGACCTAATAGCTTATTTTTTGATCGGATACGATCCATGATTTTATTCAATATATAAAAGAGTGTGACGTATTAGCACAAATTCAAGTTCCAGAAAGTATTGACAATTTGAACTTGTGTCTTACGTTTTGACCTGATGTGATTCGTACCAGATTTCATAGCGACACACATTTTGACTTATATTTATAGAGGTATGATGTGAAAAAGCCCTTTTATAATTGTTAAAAGTATGTTTTGTTTCTCAAATGTTCTTCAAATTATTAAGTTCTTTAATACCCCTATTAAATGAACTTTTTTTAATCGACGAATCAACGTTTCCTTCCGAGTTGGCCCGTACCAAATGTTGGACGAGAGTTTAATAAGACATTGTCAAGAGTTGTAGATAATTAGCAAACATGTCACTACCAGAGTGTTAATAAAGCTATGTTAAGTCATGTTTACGTTTCTTTTAAAACAATACACAGTGATTGTTCATTTGAATGACAAATATTATAGTTTATTTAAATATATCTTATATATATATATAATTCTGATACGCGCAACTGACGACAAATAATGGAAAAAGTCCGATTTCAAAAGCTCAGTATGAGTATAGTTGCTGAAGTAAGCATAATCGAGACCACATGAATTACTTGCTCAAATTAACGACATGATTTAAACTCGCAAAAAGAACCAATAAGACGTATATCAATTCCATCCACGAAACTACATACTAGTAACTGTAGTTTAATAAAGGAAACAAAAACGGACATATGCAACAGAATTGACAAATACAAAACAGAGAACGCAAATTAAGGTTTACTTTCCGACTGCAAGCAATTGCGTAATTCCGATGCCTTTCTTTTAAGTAGAGCGTTGGTGGTGCATGTTCTTCCTCCTTGCGACAGCAGCAGCAGCAGCAGCGGCAGCAGCAGATAGAGTGACAACATTTTAATAGTTTCTCTTTTACTTCTTTTCTGAACTTAGCACTACCAAGTATATACACATAGAAATTGGTAGCAGCGTTCACCATTTCTAGGAGGTAGAAGAGAAGGTACAATGTATCTACCACTGGGTTGTAGAGCGGAATATTAAACAAAAATATCCACAGTGAAAGAATCCTGGTCGGGAGCATTGTTACCAGAAAGGACAAATTCGCAGCTAACAGCTGTAGAGTCGGAGATTGGTTTCTGTTGTTATGGCGCTGTCCCACCCTCAGTTTCGAATATAGCTTACACAGAATGTAAACGCTGCCGGCAAAAATAACCACAAAGGGGCAGAGAAAACCGTAAATTTTATCAATGTATGTGAGAGTAAGATTGCTAATAACAATTCCTTTTCCACATTCATCGTCCAGATTAATAACCCCTTCACAACTAAATAGAAACGCTAGCAACAGACTAACAAGAACAATCACAACGATAGCAATTTTAGTATTAGTAGCGTTACAAAAGTTTCGCACTTCAAACGGTTTCCCAACACTTGTTCTCTCAATAGCTATGGTGGCCAGAATCCAGCTCGAATCGAAGACGTTCGCACTCAAATGCGATCTTGTGACTTCGTCGTAGAATATCACTGAAGCAATATTATTCAATGTCAGCAAAAGGTCCGAGACTGCAAGCGACTAAAACCAAATTGATGTCGATTTTGATCCTTTACTTTTGTACATTAATGCAATGATAAAAATGTTTCCGAACATTGATGCAATGAATATAGGTATTAAAAATAAAAGTCCAAACATTATTTTCAGTTCCTTCTTTCACAATTTTCACTGTAGGGTTGTGGAACGTTTTCCTATAACATTCCGTATTTATATAGCATAGACAGCGATTATTTTTATTTAATGTTTGAAAAGCAATAATGCCTGATACTGATTACACTCTCTTTTAAAATGAATTGATGATTAAGGAATCCAAACCACTACTTGGTAAAGTCAATGAGAGTTCCAATAAGTTAGCTCCCTAGGAGCCCATCAACCTTTACGTTAAAACCTAATATGTGAAAAACTACAGAAACAAGCTCAGTAGCAAAAAGCTTAAACATAAACGTAAACGCCAAAGACATAGATCACAAAAACAAAAAATCCCAAACAAGAGAAATGGATGAACAGCACATAACTCCACAAACAGCACAGTGCATACATATTATATAAAAAAACTAGGTATGTTTATCAAGGCTTGTAAGGTCCGCCTATCAGTTTGATGCATGGTGACCTCAAATAAATTTGGTACCATTGGTACCACTTTACCAAAGGTACACTTATATTTTAGAGAAGTGCAGTTTCCATTTCAATCTTTGTCCTACTATTTAAACCGACATTGACTGATATATGACATATTTTGCAACCTAGTAGAGCTGCAATATAAAACTTTAAAATAATAGTTTATTTTACGTTTTTACCATTTCTGCATACAAACTCCTTTCAAATGATTCCAAAATAATATGGAGTCACCTAGCATCCGACAATCACAAATTGTGAATCAGATATCTCAATACATTATTACAATAGACAGACAAAGTGGTATTTAATGAGTAAATATTAACGTGACGAGGTAATATTTGGCACAAGTCTTTTCCGTTCTAATAGTTTAATAACGCTTTGAGGTTCTACTCATAAAACTATTTAAATTGATACCCGAAATCAAATACCACAAAGTTGTACATAAGATACTTTGATTTCCAAGAACAGCTAGAAATATGTTTAATTTTCGTTCCATCTAATTGGAAGCCGGTGTTTCCTTATTTCAGTTTTATTATAATTGTTATCTTGATTTAGAAATAATTGTTCATTTCTTCTTGTTATAAAATATTGTAGAGAAAATAATTGACGTTTTATTATAAAATTATATTTTATAACAGATGCGGTCATTAAATGAAACAAAAGTTTGTCAGCAATGCGCTGTACTGTTTATTTAAAATGTTATTAATTGTGTGTATTAACCATTAACACTTGATCAATGTAAATTAGTTCAGCAATTTAGCCAAATCGGTATCAGCTGTTCGCAGACCCTCACGTCCTCCCCTTTCTCCTCCGCCAACAACCATTTCCGGTGTTCAACCCCGGTCTTCCATTGCTCCCTCCGCATTCACCTATCTTCCATCAAACCATTGTCCTTGTGTCCCGCATGAAAACCCACCTTTTTCTCCATTACTTCCGTCCCAAGTAGGGCGGTTATTTTGACGTTGACCCGACTCTCTCGTTGAGGCCACATTCCACCAACTTCATTTCCGTAAGTTTGATCAGAATAAGAATTTCCTCCCAACCGACCCCCTCCACATTACCACAAGCGGTTTCCCAATCCTTACCCTACTACCTCCCCCTGCCAACACTCACACCTTCTCCAGCGAACCCACCCTGTCCAAGCTCGTCCGCCTGACCGTTTCGGCCTACACTTCCCCCGGCTTCTTCTTTATATCCCCCTTTTTTACTTCTAAATGTTTATCAATAGAAAACATAAATATTTTAACTGTTGTTTAATTGTTGTACACTTCGGTTGGTGCGAGTGTTCGCGCAAGCACACGCGCGTGTTTGTGTGTGTGTGTGTTCGCGCGTGCATGCGTGTGTGCGTGCGTGTGTGCGTGTGTGCGTGTGTGTGTGCGTGTGTGTGTGTGTATGTACACTAATGGCACTGGGTAAACGCCAAATACATAGAACACACAAACAAAAATCACACACAAGAAATATGGAAGAACAGCACGAAACTCCACAAATAGCACAGTGCCTACATACTATATATATATATATATATATATATATATATATATATATATATATATATATATATATATATATATATATATATATATATATATATAAAACAAGGTATGTTTATAAAGGATTGTTAGGTACCGCGTTGGAACGGTCATTCAAATGTAAATTTACTGGGGGTTTCAACCAGTTCAAGTGCACAAACCTCACACTTCTCACTGATGTCTAATTGTAGTGTCTTCATGTTACTAATACCTGAGTTGTTTCAGTGGTCTGTCTGGTAGGTTCATTGATTAACTGTTGAAATCTTTTTAAAAATATTAACTTCTTTCGCGAAATACCAAAACTAAGTTTCAAAAAAGTTGAACAGTTTGAATTTATTGTAATATTCATAAATACAACAAATAACAATTTAAAGTATTTTAAACAAGCGAGAAGCTAAATTAAAACATAATATAGATACCTAAAACAGTGCTTTTAACACAACGCAAATAGAGTTAAGTGTTAAATCGTTACACATAGTGTCAATTTCCATGAATAACCACAATTAGTACCTGTGGAACACAAACCAAAAATCAATCATTCTGTTATGGACGATCTTGCTAAATATGTTTTAGTCAGATTGATGGATGGACTAACCACATGCCAAGATATAAAACTTCCATCTAGACATGATTCAAGTTTCAGCAGGGATTAGCGAGGATTATTTATCGGTATAGTATTCAGAAGTTCTTGAGAGGTCAAAAGCTTGAAATTATTTTATTATCAAAATTTTGACCAATTGAATTGGGTTATTTTTAATCGGATTCGATCCATGATTTTATTTGATCTATACAAGAGTGTAACGTATTTACACACATTCAAGTTCCAGAAAATAATAACAATCGTTTGACCATTTGTCTTATGACTTACATGTTGTCTTGATATGATTAGTACCAGATTTCATAGCGACACACACTTTGATTTATATCCATGAAGGTATGATTTGAAAAGTGGCATTTTGTAATTGTCAAAAGCATGTTTTGTTTCTCAATTTTCTTAAAATTATTAAGTTCACGGTATTTATTTTCCCAAATTAATGCAACTTTTTAAATCGACGAATCAACGTTTTCTTCAAATTTGTCCAGTACCAAAAATTGAACAAGATTTTAAGGATACCTTGTCAAGAGTTGTAGATTATTAGTAAACATGTGACTACCAGAGTGTTAATAAAGCTATGTTAAGTCATGTTGAATGACAAATATTATAGTTTATTTAAATATAGCTTATATTTCTTATACGCGCAACTGACGACAAATAATGGAAAAGGTCCGATTTCAAAGGCTTAATATGAGTATAGTTACTGAGAAGCATAATAGAGACAACATGAATTTCTTGCTCAAATTAACGACATGATTAAGACTCGCAAAAAGAATCAATAAAACTTATATCAATTCCACCCACAAAACTACATACTAGTAACTGTCTTTTAATAAAGGAAAAAAAACGGACAGTTGCAACAGAATTGACAAATACAAAACAGAGAACGTAAAATAAGGTTCACTTTCCGACTGCAAGCAATTGCCTAATTGCGATGTCTTTCTTTTTAGTAGCGCGTTGGTGGTGCATTTTTTTCCACCTTGAGACAGCAGCAGCAGCAGCAGATAGACTGGCAACATTTTAATAGTGTCTCTTTTACTTCTTTTCTAAACTTAGCACTACCAAGTATGTACACATAGAAATTGGTAGCTGCGTTCACCATTTCTAGGAGATAGAGGGGAAGGTACAATGTATCTACCACTGGGTTGGAGAGCGGAATATTAAACACAAATATCCACAGTGTAAGAATCCTGGTCGGGAGCATTGTTACCAGAAAGGACAAATTCGCAGCTAAAAGCTGTAGAGTCGGAGACTGGTTTCTGTTGTTGTGGCGACGTCCAACCATCAGCTTCGAATGTAGCTTACACACGATGTAAACGCTGCCGACAAGAATTACCACAAAGAGGCAGAGAAAAACCGTAAATTATATCAATGTATGTGTGAATAAGATTGCTCATAACGATTCCTTTTCCACATCCATTGTCTACATTGATAACCCCTACACAACTAAACAGAAACGCTAGCAACATACTTACAAGAACAATTACAACGATAGCAATTTTAGAACTGGTTGCGTTACAAAAGTTCCGCACTTCAAACGGTTTCCCAACACTTATTGTTCTCTCAATAGTTATGGTGGCCAGAATCCAGCTCGAAATGAAGACATTCGCACTCAAAATTGCTTTTGTTATTTCTGCACTGCCTACCACTGAAGCAATATAATTCAACGTCAGCAAAAGATCCGAAACTGCAAGCGACGAAAATAAAATCGATGTCGATTTTGATCCTTTACTGTTGTACATTAATGCAATGATGAAAATGTTTCCAAAGATTGATGCAAAAAATATAGGTATTAAAAGTAAAAGACGAAACACCATTTTCAGTTCTTTCTTTCACAGAATTCTCTGTTGGGCAGTGAAAAATTGTATTATTTTTCATTAACATTCCGTATTTATATGGCTTAGACAGCGATTTTTCATTATAATGTTTGAAAAGCAAAAATGTCCATTATTAAAACATTGGCTACTACTGATAACAATATATTCTTTTTAAAACAAATGATGCTTAAGGAATCCAACCTACAAGTTGGTAAGGTCACTGAGAGTCCCAATAAGTTAGCGTCCTAGGAACCCATCATCCTTTACGATAAATATTGATGCATGATTACCATATAAATTTGGTAACATTGGTACCACTTTACCAAAAGTTCATTTCTATTTTAGTGAAGTACCATTTCAATCTTTGTCCTTTATTTTAACCGACATTGGCTGATATTTGACATATTTTGAAACCTATGAAAGCAATTTAGAACCTTAAAATTATAGTTATTGTTTATTTTACGTTTTACCATTTCTGCATACAAACTCCTTTGAAATAATGACAAAACAATATGGAGTCAACTAGTATCCGTAAATCACAAATTGTGCATCAGATACCTCAATACATTATTACAATAGACAAAGTGGTATTTAATGAGTAAATATTAACGTGACGAGGTAATATTTGCCACAAGTATTTTTCTTTCTAATAGTTTAATAACGTTTTAAGGTTCTACTCATAAAACTATTTAAATTGATACCCGAATTCGAAAATTACAAAGTTGAACATAAGATATTTTAATTTTCAAGAACAGCTAGAAATATGTGTTATTTTTCGTTCCATCTAAATGGACGCCGGTTTTTCCTTTATTCAGTTTTATTATAATTTTTATCTTGATCTAGAAATAATTGTTCATTTCTTCTTATAATAAAATATAGTGGAGAAAATAATTGACGTTTCATTTAGAATTATACTCTATAACAGATGCTGCCATAAAATGAAACAAAAGTTTGTTAGCAATGTGCTTTACTGTTTATTTACAATGTTATTAATTGTGTGCATTAGCCATAATACGTGTTAAATGTAAAATAGTTCAGCAATTTAGCCAAATGTTCGCAGACCCTCACGTCCTCCCCTACCTCCTCCGCCAACAACCATTCCCGGTGTTACACGCCGGTCCTACATTGCTCCCTCTGCAGTCGCCTATTTCCATCCAACCATTGTCCTTGTGTCCCTCATGAAAATCCACCTTTTTCTTCATTACTCCCGTCCCAAGTAGGGCGGTTATTTTGACGTTGACCTGACTCTTTAGGTGAGGCCAAAATCCACCAACTTCATTTCTATATGTTTGATCAGAATCAGAATTCCTCCCCAACCGCTACCCTCCCCCGTCCCCCACCAACACTCCCACCTTTTCCGACGGACCCACTCTGTCCAGGCTCGTCCGCCTGACCGTTTCGTTCTTCACTTCCCCGAAACTTTTATTTTACTTCTTAATGTTTATCAATAGGAAACATATTTACTTTAACATTTGTTTTATTGTTGTACACTTGGGTGGGTGCGAGTGTGCGCGCGCGCACACAGGCGCGCGTTTGTGTGTGCATGTGTGTGTACGCGTGTGTGCCTGCGTGTGTGCGTGCTTGTGTTTGTGCATAGCATCAACCACTGAAAAAAACATGTGCAAATGATTTGAACGATAATTACATCACATTTGGTTCTATCTCAAAGTTTAAAATAAAGCAGCATTGCTATTTAGGATTTTGATCGTTATGCATCCATGGGCGAAGTTAGTATATTTCACAAAGAAACATTTTATCTATTAAGTTAATTTGTTTGTTGTTGTTACCACAGCAACATGAAAAAATATAATTACCATATTTTTTTGATACTTTAATGACAGAGAATGATGCGATAAACTCCTAACAGAACACCACTACCAAAAACGTTTTATATATTTTCAAATAAAAATGTGTAATTACAAGAAGTGGTCAAATTGTCTAGAAATGTAAAAATCCATATTAAAAAGGAGTAAACACATTTAAAATGTAAAATTATTATCTCGTTCAGAAGTTTTACAAGACAGTATCACTTTTAATTTCATAAAAAATATCACTGACAGATTGTGATAACTCCTAACAGAACACTACCTAAAACGTTTTATATATTTTCAGATAAAAATGTGTAATTACAAGAAGTGGGCAAATTTTCTAGAAATGTAAAAATCCATATTAAAAAGAAGGAGTAAACAGATTTAAAATGCAAAATTATTATCTCGTTCAGAAGTTTTACAAGACAGTATCACTTTTAATTTCATAACAAATATCACTGACAGATTGTGATAACTTGTGAGGAATTGATTTTAAATCAGTTTATTTAAACAAATAAGCACAAATTAAAGTACTTTACTTCTTAGTTTTTGTAAAAAAAAACTAAACCCTCTTAGAAATGCCTTAATTGCTCACACCTTGTTGAAATGTTAACTCAAACCAGGCATTAAGGTTATTATGTACATATAAGTCTGCTTTTGATAGTTATTGTTAACACCGTTTTGTACAATGACTAGCAACAACATGATAACAAGTTATTTATAAACGTGTGTTAAGACGCCACATTTTATTTTACATTGGCAAAAATCAACAACATACCATTCAAAACGAATACATCAAATCATACAATTCAAAACAACATACAGTGTACCGCATAGGGTCCGTTAGGCTTAAAAAAATCCCAGAAAATTCACAGTATTAGATCTGTTCAACTTTTTTCAAACAACATACTTTTAATGGCAAAAGCTCTGTTAATTTTTAACCCTGATTGTCAGTGCAAACTGATTTTTTTATGTACAATTTAACTTTACAATGTACATACTTTTAATGACACTATGGCCTTCTTGTATTATGCTCTTCAGAATGGAAGTGTAAATTTTACATTTAGGGTACAAAAGTCTGTCAACAAGTCTTTGCACCGCCGGATGCTTTAGAGAGTGCAGGTTCTGAGCAGACAAGAGTTAATAAACTTTCACAATGATATACTAGGTAGATAGATAGATACTTTTTATTCCTCCATAAGTGAAGAGAGTAACATATATACAGATGTAACAAAAAATATATACACACATCGATGATATGATATACACGAATATCAAAAGAACATTGTGATATAATATAGATGGACATTACGAACATTAAACATTTCCAGTAATCATTTACAAAACCAACATCTTCCATGCACATACAACTATGTATAGATAGTCAGATGTAAATTGGCAAAATATATGAACGATAATTATTCAGAGTTATCTACTCAAGATGTATTACAGACAATCTCTACATGGCGCTTTCTGTGTAAAATACAAGTAAAGCACATTTGTCCAGATTAGTAATAGCCAAGCAAAGTAAACACTAAGGTTGCCTTAAACAAAACGAAAATTAAGACAGTTTATAGTGAAAACCGTTTTTGAAGCTATTTAGTAATCTAAAGTTACACCCTCCGCAAGAGTCTGGCTATTGCAACTGTGACAGGATAGTTGACAAAACTTTCATCATGAATATCGGTACTAAGTGAAAATAGATACACACATTGATCAGTACATGTCATTGTCATTATCGACTTAAAAATGTCGATCCCACACTGTTCGTAAATTGTATCCCAAAGGGAATTACGGTACTCTTCTTTAGCATGACAATAAAGTAAGAGATGAACAATAATATTGTCTGTCCTTAAATTACAGCATTTACAAATTTGTAAATATGAGCGTGACACAAATAGACCAAAATCACTCAGAATCTGCTTACAGATTGATCGCAGTTTGGGTTTATTTCTTGCAATAATCCATAGTGGCGAACAATTATTAAAAGATATCATATTTTGCATTGCTCGATTTTCGTTCACGGTTCGTTCAAAATGAGTTTGTCTAGCTGGGAGTAACACGCTTTTATGAATAGTTTTTTTCCATTCATATTTGGATGGAAATTGCCCAGTATTTATATATTGCGTTATATAATCGACTGAAAGGTATTTTTGGCACAAGCGATAAATGTCAGGTACAAAACCTACAGTTTGTCTATCAAAGTTGATGTAGCGTATTAGTCTATTGTTGAAGATGATCTTCGCTAAATATCGACACGGAAGTCTGCACATTTGACCGAAAAATTGAAGTTTTTTACAATCGATAAGTACTTCAATAGATGTAATGTTCAAAGTAGATAAAACGAATTTAGTAGCAACACTTCTTTGAAATCCTTGCATGTGTTTTACACAAAACCTATGCGCAACTTCTAGTCTCTGAATTTCATTCTTTGATATATTAGTCCATAGTTCACACCCGTACAGGGCCCGTGGTAGGATCGCTGACTGGTAATATGTCCTAAGGGTTTTGGCACTGACAGTATCAGGGTTTATACCACTGCTGCATATATTTAGATAAGATCCACGAAGTTTTGTACACGCTTCTTGAACACATTCCTGCACAGAGAGAGTCTCATTGCAAATAATACCAAGATGGGTGTATTTCTTCTGTGTTGAGACAGATGAGTTGATTTCGCGATCCTACTTATTAAAATCCATTACCATTACCTATAATCCTTTTACTCACATAAACCATAAGTTTATGATAGGCGCATGCACATTATGTCATTGAACTTAGGGCTTTACTGGGTTTCAATATGTTCTTCTGTTACTTTCTCCAGTTGAAGAAGATGCTCGCATCCGCTACCAGCTGCAGGACATTGTAACCGCCCCGAGACGATTTCCGACCGGACGAGCAATTCATCTCATAGTCTCACGATTTTAATGTCCCTCTTTTGCCTGTGCAAATTAAAACACTAGCAAACTAAGAAGCACATTTTTAAATTGATGTATAACTTCTATTATCTATTTTTGTCACAGAGCTACAAATTGTTTCAAATAAATAATATCATATACCTATCACTTCATATTTAATATCTTAATTGATTATTTATAGTTTGGTCTTCATCAAAATTATTCATACAAAAGACACAGAATAAATGGTTCTCAGTTGCTAAAATATGTATCTGACGAAGAGTCAGGACATATAACACCTTCCTTCATTCAAAGTACCAGTCAGGGGTAAATATTGATTCAGTTACCTTGATCAGGTTGAACTCAAACTCATGGTGCAACCCGTTTAATATTCTCCATACAGCATATCTGAAATATGTCACTTCTTTCTTAGTAAGCCCC
Organism: Mya arenaria; assembly: GCF_026914265.1. NCBI lineage: Eukaryota > Metazoa > Mollusca > Bivalvia > Myida > Myidae > Mya > Mya arenaria. Next base: position 34,345,960 of record NC_069127.1, on the reverse strand, counting down.
AAAAATCCTGTTATCTGTATAATCCAATATAAAATATAAAATATAAAAAACACAAATACTTGATTACAGTTATTCTTTCAAAGTAAACAACTTTATAGAATGTATGTTTAAAAGCAAAATGCAATTATAAACCTTTCACAACAATAGAAGTAAAAACTAAGTATGTTACTCAATGACAATGTTGTTTTTGTGCAACTCAGCCCTCTTCTCCCCATTTGCCAGATGGATGAAATGGTGTTGAACCATTGACAAAACACTATTTGCACCCTTGCCACGCTTTATTACCTCATCAGTAAGCCAAGAATCTGAGTTCCTGTAAAACAGATGGTGCATTGCTTTAGGCTACAGTGAACTAAATTTAAACATTTTGTTACTTAACAAAAACCTGAATGTGCAATGTCAACAGAATATACATAAACAATGGTAATTTACAGTACAAATAAGTTATATATCACTGATAAAATTATATAAACCAACACAAAGCATATACCGATAGTAACATATTTAAGCTAGTTCAGTTTGGTGAAGTTTTTCAATAAAGTATTACTTTTCAATTCAGAAGAATATGCAAATGAACGTTACTGACAGACGAGGATCAAATCTAACAAATTAATTCTATAGCAGTATATATAAAACAAAATAAGAAAAAAAATGTAACTGCTTGACAACATAAAATCATTTCAACATGGGTCAAAACTGTATTTACTTAGTAAGGTTCGTATTCCTTACACCTCTATACGTTGAATCAATACCGACATAATTCCTATAGTGTACTTTCTATGACACCTTTTGACTTATATTATACTTGAAAGAAATGAGCCTGAAAACGAAAGATTGAGGGAGCAAAAGTCTGACAACTGATTCTGTACACGACCGGATGTGTTGGACAGAGAAGGTTCCGAGCGAACAGTAATCAAACACAGAAAGGAGAAACATCAGCAAACAAATACCAATGGCATTTCGGCATCTTAGCTTGATATAGCCAGTCACTTTATATAACCAGTAAATGTTTATGTATGCGTTTTGAGCATGTGTACAGATTATTTGGACAAGTAACTTCTTTAATTACAACACAACTACTTGTGTAAGTTCTGATAAAGATGCTTGTATGATTTTTTTTCATTTAACGAAACCTAATTTAAATTCATATTTATTCCCTAAAAGATATTCGGTCTCAAAAACTCTGCACTTAGTATTTAAAGGCCACGAATGGGACTGAATATTGCCTCAGAAGTATAAGATGGCGGTTTAGATCACATCCTCTACAAACTGCGGGACATTGTTAGCGCCACGAGACGACTCCCGGCCGAGCAAGCTATTCATTCCATAGTCTTACCATTAAAAATGTCCCCATTTTGCCTGTTCAAATAAAGATAAGGTTAAAAGCGTTTGCTTACGAAAAATGTGGAATTTATATATGTTTATTTATGACCAAGTTGAAGATAATCTGATCAATAATGAATTTTTATTTAATTATCGATCTGGTTTCAGGCGCAAATTCTCTACTGAAACATGTCTTCTTCATTTGACAGATTTTATTCGTTTTAATATGGTCAAAGGACACCTTGTTGGTATGGCCCTGTTAGACCTTCAGAAAGCTTTTGATACAGTCAATCATAGTATAATGTTAATGAAACTTGGAGCTATTGGATTAAATGAATCAACTGTTAGATGGTTTTCATCATATGTGTCCGACAGGCACCAGTTAGTATCTGTCTCAATGAATTGGAAAGTGTAAGTGAGTGGCTTATATGTAATAAACTTTCTTTGCACTTAGGCAAGACAGAAACAATTCAATTTGGGTTTAAGCAAAGGCTGAAATCACAAGGGGGTCTCAATGTCACCTGTAAAGGAGTTCCCATTGTAGCTAAAAGTTCATTAAAGTACCTTGGTGCAACTATTGATAACTGCTTATCTTTTGAAGACATGGCTATGTCAGTCATCAAAAAGGCTAATGCAAGACTCAAGTTTTGCGAACACACTAAAAGGCTGCTAGCTATGTCCATTATTCAGTGCCATTTTGATTTTGCTTTTACTGTCTGATTTACTTCCATTACCCAGGACTTGCGAAACAAGCTACATGTTACCCAGAACAAAATTATGAGATTTATTTTAAATTTAGATTTAAGATCCCATATTGGCAAGGAACAGTTCACCTCTTTAAACTGGTTACCCGTAGCAAAAAGAGTTGACTTTATAACTCTCTGTCATGTTTTTGAAATACATACTAAAACAGCCCCTTCCTATATGATGGAACAGTTTATTCCTGTAAGTACTGCACACAATTATAGTCCTAGGTTTAGAGTGTCAACTACGACCAATAGTGAAGATACGTGTACTTTCGTTTATAGTGGACGCTATTCTTACCCAAAGGTCAACAATTTTGGTAAAAAGTCATTTGCCTACCGTGGGTGTTCATTATGGAACAATTTACCAAGATTTAAGAAAGATCAAATCCTTGAATAAGTTTAAGACCTCTATTAAGACACACTTGTTGGACTAGGACTGTTCCTCTTTTATTCCAATATAAATTTTGTAATCATGTCTTAGATAGATTTATCAGTGTACATACTATTATGTTTTTCATTATAAAGCAAATTTGATTTAATAGTCCATAGATTGATGTTTTCTTTTAAAATGTAACTTGTACTTCTGTGATATATTTATGTGATAACCATGTCTTTCAAGCTTGTGCAATTTACTGAAAGTTTTATATCTATTAGTTATTTTACCTATGAATCTTAAAAGTGGTATAATATTTTATTTTTTAATGCTCTAAAATGTCTTTCTATGTCAACCAATTAATAAAAAAGGACCACAATGGAAATAAGGGATTTTTAATCTCTTTTTTGTGTTATCCTTAGCAATATAATGTGGTTTTAATATGGATGCATTTATTTATTTGTATTTTTATCATGAATTTAAATGCCATGTTGTGTACATTTTATTTCTAAAATAAATCTATCTATTTACTATCTAGCATAGACATAATACTGATTGGTAATAATCAATTAATTTCACCTGTTTATCATTTCATATTGAGTAAGCTTAAAGGCCTTTCACATTGCAAAAGTCGTTTGAGGGATCAAAACTAAAAATGTTTTTAAAAAATCGATTTCATTTAATTTAGAGGTTCAATACTTAGCAAGCATAATCTATATATCCTTTGCAATACGTATAGCTATAACAAGCATCTGAGCAAATTGTACTAAAGAAGATTTTATCAGATTTCCAATCAAAAAGCATTTACTATTTTCCGAAAATGTCGTGATACAAAATGCATATTATTTTTTTTGTGTCAAAATTGTCAGCACTACCCAATCAACAATGCATTGAGGCTTTGTGGTGATTGTAGCTCTTATTTTATGAAAGATTTGCATTTTTGTAACCAGAAAATGAATTTAATCAACTTATTTTCATTATTTTATTGAATATATAACTTATTTGAAAATATTTCATCAAGAACCCACATGTCATTCCTGACTTAGGAGGTCTAGGGCATTTTGACACATAGACAAAGTTATAATGTTGACAGACTTTTCCAAAAAATGTTTTTAATCCAAAATCTGATAAAGTCTTCTATAATAAAATTTTGTCAACTCCTTACTACCCCAGGATGAATGTTTTACTCCCGAAAAAGATTTGTCCTCAAACCTTATTAAAACATAAACTTGTTAAACCTTTTAGTTTTTGTACTTCCCCACCCACCTTGACACTGTGGAAGGCCCTATGTTCATTAAAGTGTTGTTGTGTTTTTGAAGTTAGACACGTCAAAAAAACACACAGGAGTTACAGCTCTCAGCTATAATAATATGTATCCGCATTAAGTGGCTTCAGCCTTCCTTTAGTTCCAGTCAGGGCTTAATTTGATTTCAGTTGCCTCCCTAAGGTTTAATTCAATCTTTTGGTACAGCCTCTTCTTTATTTTGCATACACCCTATCTGAAATATGCCACCACTGTATCAACGTAAGCCCAAAATCTTCTGATACCTCTTTAACCCACTACTGAATCAGAATATAGGAAGTGCGATTTCTAAATTGTTCTTAAGAGTGTTCATACATTATTTCAAACTCTTATCAAAGCATACAACAGTAAAGAGTGTGTATTTAAAAGAAAACTGCAATTATAAATATATTATAGCAACAGAAGTAAAAATAGATATGCAACTCAATGACAGTGTTGATTTTGTTTTGACCCACATAATTGTACGTGTGTAACAGAGCACTCGTATTCCCATATGCCAGATAGGTGAAACAGTGTTAAACCTTTGACATAACACTGTATAGTGTATTGTTTAAGGTTAAAATAAACTAAATTAAAAAAAAAATATGCCGATTAACGAGTGAAATGTCAAATACATAATCATTTCTTACACATCTTCAAATGAAAACTACATTTTCAAATTAGTCGTTCTTATATTAGTTAAGTTAACAAAGCTACATTCTAGTTGAAAGAGAAACAAGTTCTATATCACAGTAATAAAAGGGCACCATTTTGTTTCGAAAATATTTTTTCTATTTTTTTCGAACTTGCAATCTACCTCTAACGTACTGATTCGGAGAGATTTCACTGACTTTTTCCTTTGTCGATTCACACGGAGTCAAGTAATAATCTCTTCCACATTCTACTTGTTCTATGAGAGTGTATGCTTCTGTTTTTCTCGTTTTAAAATAACCCCTTTCTAATTCCTATTTTTTTTGTAAGAGTCGCTGTGTTGCGAGTTTTGACAAGGATACTTTTTCTTTTATCAGCTTGGACTGCTGCTTTGAAAAAAGATATTGAATGCCAACTTTCATTTGATCATATCGCACAAATACATACTTTATATTTTTTAACATTTTTAACTTCACAATTTACAAAATTTCAAGGTCACTTTTTTGTCTTCGTTTATTTAATTTAACAGAAATAAACATGCAATTGTAATATTTAGTGAGCACAATTCTGTCAAAACGTTTTTGCACTGCTGGTTGATTTAGAGCATGTAGGTTCCGAGCAAACAGTTATAGAGGCACAGAGAGGAGAAACATCTACAAATTTCCTACATTTTTGGCATCTAGGCATGATATGGTGACCCTTAACGGTAGGTGTATGTACCTTACGTCATGGAACATGGCTTGACTGGGTTTGAATATGACCTTCAGAAACTCTGTCCAGTTGTAGGAGATTGGGACTTTGCTCGCATCCTCTAACACCTGTGGAATATTGTAACCGCCCTGAGAGGATTTCCGACCGAAAAGGCTCTGATAGTCTCACGATTTGAATGTCCCCAGTGTGCCTGTGCAATACAGACAAGGTTAAATACTAATGTAATAAAAATAAATTTAAATAGATGTATAACAATAGCTTCTATAATTTATGTTTTTAACAGAAGTAATACAAAGTGGAAATAATCATTACTTTCATATACCTATCATTTCGTATTTTAAAAAGCTTAATTCATTATTTATAGTTTGTTCTTCAACAAAACTAAACATACAAAAGACTGAGGAATAATGGTTCTCAGTTGCTATAATATACATGTATCTAACAAAAGTCAGAACATAAAACCTTCCATCAGCCGAAGTGCCAATCAGGCATAAATTTTGTGCCTCCACCAGGTTGAACTCAATCGCTTGGTGCAACCTGTGCATTATTCTCCACACACCATATCTGAAACATGTCGCTATTGTAACTAAATAAGCCGCCCAAATCCTGGCATATCTATAACCCAATATTGATGTAGAATATAAGAAGTACAAATACTTTATTTTGTTGTACATTCATTACTTCAAATTATAATCAAATCATACAACTATATAGAATGTATGTTTAAAAGATAATTGCAATTTTAAATCTCTCACAGCAATAGTTGTAAAAAATATGTTACCCAATGACAGCGTTGTATTTGTGTTGCAAAGCCATCTTATCCCCATATGCTAGATGGTGAAACGGTGTTGCACCATTGACACTACACTGTTTGAACCCTTGCCATGCTTTATTATCTCATCAGAAAGACAAAATTCTGCGTTCCTGTGAAACAGTGTATAACTTTAGGATATAGTGAACTAAATATAAACATTTTGTTATTTAGTAAGAATCTGAATATGCAATGTCAACCGCACACCTGATGACAGCACAATTGTATTTTACAGTACAAATCAGTCACATCTCACTGATAAAATTATATAAACCAACACAAAGCATATACCGATAATAACACCATTTTTGTGAAGTTTTACAATAAAGTATTACTTTTTATTTCTGAAGGATATGCAGAAGAAAGTTACTGAACAGACGAAGATATCTTGTAAGAAACTAACTATATGATAGTATATTTAAAAACAACTTGTTAAACGTAAAAAGTACGTGCTTGACTACATAAAATCGTTTCAACTTTGTTCAAAACTAGTCTTAGTAAGGTTCGTATTCCTAACACCTCTATACGATGAATCAATACCGACAAAATGCTTATTAGGGTTTAAATATGGCCCTCATGTGTAGAAGATTGCGGGTTTGGTCGCACACTCAACAAGCTGCGGGACATTGTAACCACCACGAGACGACTGCCGGCCGGACCAGCTTGTTCTCCCATACTTCAACAATTTGAATGTACTCATTTTGTGCAAATCAAAACAAGGTTAAAAACTTATGCAAACGAAAAACGTGACTGTTAATCTTCTATAATTGTATGAGTATATACGTTTAAAACATAGCCATAATACTAATCGGTTATAATCATTTGTTTTATTTATCTATCATTTCAGATTTATAAAATGTATTTGCACAAGTGGCAGGACATACAACCTTCCATAAACCAAAGTGCCAGTTAAGGCTAAATGTTGTTTCAGCCTCCAGCAAATTGAACTTAATCTGTAAGTGCAACCCGTGCACACACCATATCTGAAACATGTCATCATTGTATGTAAGTAAGCCCACAAACTTTTGATATCCTTATAAACCAACATTGAATTAGTATTGTGGAAGTAAAACTCCTTTATTTCCTTGTCCATACATTATTTCAAATTGGAATCAAAGCATACAACTTTATAGAACTGCAATTACTCTAATAGAGAAAATCTAGATAAAAAATAAATACGTTACCCAATGACAGTGTTGTTTTTGTGTAACAAATCCCTCTTCTTCCCAAAGGTCAGATGGGTGAAATAGTGTTTAACCATTGACACTGGTTGCACCCTTTCAAACACTCTAATTGTACATCTCTTCAAAATGATGTTCCTCTAAAACAAAAAGTGTATTGCTTTAGGTTAAAGTGAACTAAATTAAAATTTTGTGAATTTCCAAGTCTCTGAATATGCAATGATGAAAATGATGGCAAATTGTTATTTCACTGTAAAATTCACTGATATATCACAGATTAATTTCTATAAACAATAAATATCATTTCATTTATATGCTAGGCTACCATATATGACTTAATCTCAAAATCTTTATGTAGTTTTCAGAGAAAGGAGGAACAACACCAACCTAAAACAAGATTGTCTTAATTATTATTTCTTACACATTCTTCGAATAAAAATCATCTCTTATTATTCTGAAAAATATGTTGTTCTAGAATTAATTTAGTTAACACATGCTTGTTGGAAGAGAAACAAGTTCTACGTCACAGAAAAATAAAGGCCCCATTTTGCTTTGATGCTTTTTTTTCGAACTTACAATCTAACTCTTAGTTGGTGATCCGGAGTAAGTTCACTGACTGATTCATAAATCACGGAGTAATCTCTTCCACATTCCACTTTCTCTATGAGAATTACATATGCTGCTATTGTTTCGTGTTTGTTTTTTAAAAGAAAGCCTTTCTTATCCTTAAAATAAACTTTTAGCACTATGCACATGGATGTGTAGTGAACCTCATGATAAGAAGAGAGGGACTTTTGTTGCTTGTTTGAAGTAAAAAAAATAATGTCAGCTTCTGTTTTATCAGGTGGTAGCAATGCATACTTTTGAATCCGATAGTTTGACTGGTGTCAAAACAACTTCCGTGCGGACCAGCTATTTCTTCCAAAGGGACGGTTATTGGAGTCCATACATTTTTGAAAACCAATCACTATACAGTGATGATATTTACACTTTACAGACGACGGATAGTTACATACTGAATAAGATAGGGACGATTTACAAACCAATGCCAAGGACAGACGTTGGTATCTTTAAAGTTATGAATTGGACGCTATACCAACGGCCAGTAGGACATACATTAAACCGTATGTACGTATGAAATGAACACCTTACATATGTCCTTTAGGACATACATTGGACGTTATACAGTAGTGAACTAAATTCATAGTATATACATTAAACTGTTTACAGTTAGGAACTGGATATTGAACGATAAGACACATAATACAGACAACCCAATGGACGTTTGTTGGACTCAATACAATTAAGAATTACACGATTTGCAATCATTCCACAGGCCGGACAGTTTACTCACCATTTAACCAAAAGGGTTCATTAACTAGCCATAACCAATCTGCCGTCTATGTTTGACGTCTCCTTGCCCAAAGTTCCTGAGTTACTGATTTGAAAGAGAAAGAGAATTTCAGCTTAAGGTCAACACGACCTTGGTCTTTGACCCATCGACCTCACTGAAATATGATTTCTGCTGATCATGACAAACCTGTCAACCAAGTTTGGAGCCCCTTTGCCTAGGCGTTTGAAAGTTATTGATCGGAAACCGCGGGATGGACTGACGGAGAGATAGTCCCATACACTATATGCCGCCCTTCAGGGCTTTAAAATTGAGAAAAAAACTGTAAATGAAATAGCCTTGGTATCTGGACTGTACACAACTCATAAAAATATATTTTCAATTAGTGCAATGAAATTTGGACAATTTTCAGGTTCTGTAATGACACAACAACAATTTATGAACTCCAAAATGCATTTCTAGGTGGCCACCGCTGGGATTTGAACCCAGAACTCTTTTTACATGGTAAGAAGTGTTTTTTTAAACTACAGTGACTGTGTTAAGAGCAACATAGAGCAGTTTGCCTAAAACTTATTATTATTATTACTATTATTATTGTTATTATTATTATTATTATTATTATTATTTATATTATTATTATTATTATTATTATTATTATTATTATTATTATTATTATTATTATTATTATTATTATTAATGTTTTGTGCATTGTTAGAAACGCTTTAAGCCTTAAAACATCAATTTTTGAACGGAAATATGAAAAATTGCGATTTGATCTTTAGTCAGCAGTCTTATGTCACTGTTTTGTTTTTTATACTCACGCAAAAATGGTCCATTTCAAGACAGAAAAGAAAAAAAAGTTAACAAAATAGTCAATTTGTGAGAGTGCAGCTTTAAAATGACTTATTTATGCACTTAGTTAATTTTTATATTTAAATAAATAATGCAGATCACTCTGAAACATATACTTAGTACAGCGAATGCATGATTGGTCACAACGATAGGTACCACTCAAGGTACCAGGTATAAAACAATAACGTGAAACAGACATTACACTTATTTAACGACAAATGCATGTACAAAAGTATTTAGGCATGACTGTCTGAATCTAATTTAAATAACACAACTATATTTAAGGGGCACAGTATAGGATGATGCAAATGTATTTATTTTCAATTTTAATGCGTTTTTATGTTTAACCCATTGAGGGAAATATATTGTATGATAATATAATGGTATGAAAACAGTATGCATTGTGTACACATAAAAAGAGACTGGGAAGATTGTGGCCACGTGGCTATTAATTGTTGAAATAAACAATGAAAGATTGATTTTTTTCTGAAGACAAATCGTATGCTTTTTATGTTTTGATCAAGTCAAATGGGTCATGATTAAGCTATAAAATAAAAAAATAAACAAGTTTTTGTATCAACCTAAAGTGTGCCCCTTTTAGCATATAATCTAGACAGAAACATTAACTAAGTTTTGAACATGGCATTCTAAAAATGGCATTGGTTTCAGATTAAACAGCCAGTGTTAAGAAATGACTGTCTAGCTTTTATTGGCTGATTTCATCTAGAGTATCTGCTCATCGTGGTAACTCGGCGTTTCGTTTAAGTCACCGCGATAATTGATCTGCAAAACAGGTATTCATTTAAATCATATATTATTGTAAATACCTGAAGCCATGTGGGTTTGTCTGGCTATTTAAAATAGTGATATATTACCTGTTGTAATTTCAAGTTTTGAAAAAGCATAGTTTGTGTCACATGACTTATCGGTGAGATGATGTCGTAAAATGACAAATTCGTTAAACACTCGGTTTAAAGCATTCTATTGTTATTAGATTACTATATGGGATCAAGTTTTGAAACATCTTAGCCATGAACACTATATTGAAACGAAGAGTTGACTAAAATCTTAAGTGATCCAGTTTTGGCAAAAACCTTTTTCCTTACTATATAGGATCAACAAATATATAGTCGGTTTTGGTTAGGTGCATTTTATTGGTATAGCATTACTATATAGGATCCAGTTTTGACTAGGCAGTGTACGCATATTGAAGTGTACAGTTGACTTTACTGACTATATTGGATTCATTTGCGTTTTATTGCAACATATTGGTTTTTAATTACAATATGGGATCCAGTGTTGACATCTAGGCAGTGAAAGCATATTGAAATGTAGAGTTGACTTAATAGACTAAAAGTAATCCACTTTTTATTAAGTGCATCTTATAGGTATAGCATTGCGATATAGGATCAGGTTTTGATATATCTAAACCATGAACACTATGCTGAAAAGAAAAGTTGACTAAAAGGGATCCAGATTTGGTAAAACAGCACTTTCCTCAATATATGGAATCGTTTTGATAACTCAACACATATATAGTCATATAACATCGGATAGTTGACTTAAAGGGATCCAGTTTCGGTTAAATGCATTTTATGGGTTATGCATTACTTTATGTGATCAAGTGTTGATCACTCTCAACGGTGACTTTGGCATTTAAATGCATTTCATGGGTATTTCAATACTAATTGTAATCCAGTGTTGATCACGTGTGAATCAGATTGAAACGTACTGTTGACCTAAAGGGATTCAGTTTTGTTAAAATCCTTTTTTGGATAGATGATTAGTACAATATGTCATCCAGTTGTTTTAAGTAATATAACGTTTGACAGACTTTAAGGGGTGCAGTTTTAGTTAAATGCATACATTGCAGATGGAATATCATTTTTGTATGGGTTCCATTTCTGATAACTTGTAACCACTCAAGTACTGCGTGCTGTTGACTTTCAGGGATACAAGTTTTGTTAAATCCATGCATGTCATGGGTATAGCATTACTATATGGGCTCCAGTCTTGATAACTGCAAACCGTATAACTATACTAAGCAATGTGTGCAGTTGACTCTACGAGATACAAATTGCATAACTTCAAAATATGTATTCGTATGAAGTCATCCAGTATAAAGTCATTAAAATGAGAAAAAAAAAATAATTTTAACTCGAGACCAGCGATCGTACTAACATAATGATAACTTTAGCAGTCTTATCGGAAAGTGAATGCGAATACCGAGTATCGGTAACCGGGCTCTAGCACCACCCTTCAGAACGGTTTATGTTCTTCTAACCGATCACATGACCAGGATTCTATTCAAGGTAAAAGAGGAAGAATAAATGTATTTGTTGCATATTTTGTTCAGGTATCACATTTTTATTCTTTATGACATGCTTAAGTCCATATAATTATTTATGGCTTTCATGCAAACACTAAATGAAATTTCAAGTCTTGAGGCCCATATAAAATTGCTAAGTTTTCATCCAAAAACTGAACAAATTGCAAGTCATTGCTTATCTTCTTTAAAACTGAGCACTTTTGGCATTAAAAATAGTGTCATTTTAACACAAATTTGCAATGGTTTCTTCATATTAAAAAACAGGATCACCAATATCAATGTATTTTATGTATGATATACAATTTATCATTTAGTTCACAATAACCATACGCCTTAAAAACAAACAAAAACTATATTGGTTTTGGACCAAAGTGAAAAATTTGTATCAGAAGAGATTGAGAATACAATCTACATTTTAATCCAATAAAATTCCAGATAAGCAATCCTTAAGTACTAGACTTAATCATTAAGTTTTACTTTTCGCGGATGTTTAAAGGTCCGCTTACTGCTTCTCATCAAATAAACATTCCCTGCGTCAGATTTTGCGTTGTCAATGTATCCGCCAATGAGGTTGTATTCTAAGTCAGTTAGATGACCTAAAGTAATTTCTTAATGAATAATAAGGCCTCGTTCGCTACGCTCACTCCGCCTATTATTATTCAATAAGAATTTACTTCATGTCATCTAACTATTACTAGGGAGCTTGCAGTTTTGAAAATTAATAATATTGAAGGTAAAACTTGCCTCATTTAACATAAAAACAGTTATGTTAAGAAGGTGTTATAAATTGTAAAATCAAAAGGCTGTGAACGCTTTAAAAGATGATTTCTTTACAAAATATTTTTAAAATCAAACGATTTTACCGTTACAATGTGCTCTGTGCGGACAAGAATGTCTCCAAGTAATATATACAAGCACTGACTAATTTTCATGTTCCTACTAAATTTATCACTTTTGGTAACCAAATAACAAACGAATTGGACATTTTACCCACTGTCCCTAGGTTGAGCATAAGTTTATGAATTGGACAATTCAGGACAAGCTATGGTAAATAAATTGGAAGATATTAATTGGACTAATATCACATACATTAGATTCCATACATTTATGAATTATATGATTTACATTTAACGAACAGTAGTATGTACCAGAATAGGATTTGACCTTCATGAAAACACTTTACTGAAAAACACTTTTCTCTTTACAAACATATAATGACTGTGTAGAAACACTGCGTAGGCCATACATTTGGCTGCACACAAGCACTTAATTGAACATACAAAGTAGGGCGTGATAGACAAACATTTTATTAATACATGTCTTAAACTATCTACCAACAATATTGGGTAGATGCCTTGCACTCCATAAACAGTTATTAAACAAACCATGGAAATTATTACTTTGTCCCGTAGCATGCAGTTCATTGACCATCGATGTAGGGTATGTCTTTGTATTTAAACAAAAAAGTCATTGACTAATGACATAATTCAAAGGTACATGAATAAGGCATATTTTAAGGTATTTAAACTTTCCTTACAACATCCGTTTTTGAATGTTTTATTTCCATGTAAAGTTCTACATGAACTGTATACCTTAGACTCAATAGAACTGTTATCAAACCAACCATGGTTCTTTAACATGCAGTTCATTAACCATAAATGTAGGGCATTGACAACTGATGGAGGACATGCTTAATCTGATTTGGCCTCTAAACAAACAGTTCTTAAATCAAACAGTTCATTGAACAACCATGGAGAACATGTCTTGGTCTCATTTAAAACAGTTCATTGACCATCCATTGAGGGCAAGCCCTAGCCTCTATACAAACAAATTTTTGCCTTACCATGGGGAACATGCTTTGGCCTGTATACATATATTGAGGGCAAGCCATACATGACAGAAGTTTCCTTTTATGTTTAAAAATAATATTCAGATGTACATGTATCAGGCATATTTTAAGTATTTTAAGTTTTATTTCAATGTAACGTTCTACATAAACAAGCAATAGAGGGCAGAAGTTTCTTTTTCTTTATCAAACATCATTTAGATGTACATCCGTACGGCAGATTTATTTATTAAGTACTTTACCATTCCTCACCATTATTTTTTTAAGTTTGATTTTCAGGTGAAGTTCTACATAAACTGTATGTCTTCGACTCCACAAAACAGTTATTAAACCAACCATTTAGTTAATACTCCTTGGTCCCTAACATGCATTTCATTAACCATCCATGTAGGGCATGTCTTTGTCTCTTTACAAACAGTTCATTGACTAACGATGGAGGGTATGCCTTGGACTATATTCAAATTTGTTATTTGCCCAACAATGTGGGACATGGTTTGGCCTCTTTACAAAGAGTTCCCTAAACAAACAGTTCATTGATCCAGGAGAACATGGCTTTATCTCTTTACAAATAGTTCATTGACCAAGCATCAAAGGCAAGCTTTGGCTTCAAATTGCCTTACCATTGGGGACATGCTTTGGCCTCTATACAAACAGTATCTTAAACAAATGTTTATTAATCAACCATGAAGAACATTGTTTGGTCTCTTTACAAACAGTTGTTTGACCATATGTTCAGGGCAAGAGATAGAGGACAAAGGTTTCTTTTTATTGATAAAGCATTAATCAGAGGTTCATGACTGTATAAAACAGATTTTAATTGTTTTAAAGTCCTCACAGCATCATTTATTGAAAATTATCTTTTCATGTGAAGTTGTACATGACCTGTATGCCTTGGACTCATTTCAACTGTTATCAATCAAGCCAACCAAGGAGAATATTACTTGATCTCCTAATGTGCAGTTCATTAACCATCCATGTAGGGCATATCGTTGTCTCTATACAAACAGTTCATTGACAACTGATTGAGGACATGCATTGGCCTCTACACAAATTTGTTATTGTTTTTAGCATTAAATAAATAAATGATCAATATAAAATATTAATATAAAACACGTAAATGTAGGGCATTGACAACTGATGGAGGACATGCTTAACCTGATTCGGCCTCTAAACAAACAGTTCTTAAATCAAACAGTTCATTGAACAACCATGGAGAACATGTCTTGGTCTCATTTAAAACAGTTCATTGACCATCCATTGAGGGCAAGCCCTAGCCTCTATACAAACAAATTTTTGCCTTACCATGGGTAACATGCTTTGGCCTGTATACATATATTGAGGGCAAACCATACATGACAGAAGTTTCCTTTTATGTTTAAAAATAATATTCAGATGTACATGTATCAGGCATATTTTAAGTATTTTAAGTTTTATTTCAATGTAACATTCTACATAAACAAGCAATAGAGGGCAGAAGTTTCTTTTTCTTTATCAAACATCATTTAGATGTACATCCGTACGGCAGATTTATTTATTAAGTACATTACCATTCCTCACCATTATTTTTTTAAGTTTGATTTTCAGGTAAAGTTCTACATAAACTGTATGTCTTCGACTCCACAAAACAGTTATTAAACCAACCATTTAGTTAATACTCCTTGGTCCCTAACATGCAGTTCATTAACCATCCATGTAGGGCATGTCTTTGTCTCTTTACAAACAGTTCATTGACTAACGATGGAGGGTATGCCTTGGACTATATTCAAATTTGTTATTTGCCCAACAATGTGGGACATAGTTTGGCCTCTTTACAAAGAGTTCCCTAAACAAACAGTTCATTGATCCAGGAGAACATGGCTTTATCTCTTTACAAACAGTTCATTGACCAAGCATCAAAGGCAAGCTTTGGCTTCAAATTGCCTTACCATTGGGGACATGCTTTGGCCTCTATACAAACAGTATCTTAAACAAATGTTTATTAATCAACCATGAAGAACATTGTTTGGTCTCTTTACAAACAGTTGTTTGACCATATGTTCAGGGCAAGAGATAGAGGACAAAGGTTTCTTTTTATTGATAAAGCATTAATCAGAGGTTCATGACTGTATAAAACAGATTTTAATTGTTTTAAAGTCCTCACAGCATCATTTATTGAAAATTATCTTTTCATGTGAAGTTGTACATGACCTGTATGCCTTGGACTCATTACAACTGTTATCAATCAAGCCAACCAAGGAGAATATTACTTGATCTCCTAATGTGCAGTTCATTAACCATCCATTAGGGCATATCGTTGTCTCTATACAAACAGTTCATTGAGGACATGCATTGGCCTCTACACAAATTTGTTATTGTTTTTAGCATTAAATAAATAAATGATCAATATAAAATATTAATATAAAACACGAACTATATACAGTTTTTGCATTGGTCACAACGAAAGGTAATACGTCTGGTTCCTGGTACTACTTATATTAGGTAAAACCATTGACAGGTAAATTTTTGTGCAGTGTTGTTTTTTGTTTGTTAGTTTTCTTTTCAGGGTTAATTGCTGCTCAAAGTAGCGTTTCTTGTCGAGATTCATAAATGTTTACCTTGTAACTTTCTTATTTCAGAAACATCTGAGATACAAGTGAAGTGTCTTCGTCGTTTGTTGAAATAAAGAAAACTGTTTCCTGTCTTCGGAGGGTTTCACTTTGATCGTAAAACCACGCAAAATGCATGTAGATCGTATAATTGCGTCTTTATTTATTATCGCTGTATGTGAAGGCTATTCAAGCAACTACACCAACGCTAAAGAGATGTGTCACACTCGCGGAGGTATAATTACAAAAGAATTGTGTAAATTCGGTGAATTAATCAACATCACATGTGGACTTCATGTAAACAACGATGTGATAAAGGTCGGGGAATCTGTATGGATACAAGAGCGCGCGCAAACTGGACCCTATATAGCTCTCCATACCTGCATGAGGTTCAGTAGTCAGGATGAACACATTTTTGCAAGAAGCAAGACATTTAATTCTAACATCCTGTTCGAATGCAGCGTGTTTTGTAATCAGATTTTAGACTCGGGATATCTAGGCATATACAAAGATCGGTGTTTCTGCATGTATGATACTTTCAGATTGCCACATACACCACAATGTCTAGATAATCACTTCATGGATAGACACAATGGGATAATCGTTTTCAGACTTATTAAAAACGTTCAGTTTGGTATCCAATCAAAATCAGATTTCAACTGCCTTGGTGCTTCATTTCAGGAAAGTGGAATAACCTCGTACTTCAGCACTAAATGTGCATCACGAATATTATCTAGCATATGCACACAACGTGTTGATAGCGATCTTAGTAAAGAATGTCTTCCAAGGCAAGGAGAATATTGCTTCAACAAAGAATATGGTACATTCCTGGAGCATTATCAAAAATGTTGGCGTTACAATGGAACCCTGATGCCGTTTTTAACACCAATATTTTCGAATTATTCAGTTATGCTTGGGAGCTTTCGCCCTTTCAAAGCAATTGATTATGACGGAGAAAACAATGGGAATGTTAAGTCGTGTTTATCAATGACACGATTAAATGGGACAATTTATCTGGAGACAGAAAACTGTGGAAATGAAAATACAATTATTTGCATGGATGATTTACTTGAAACTTCTAATAAAGAACAATCTCAGACAACAAACACAGTGCAAATTGGATTACTGCTTTCTGATTTGCTACTAATAATTACTGTTATTCTTATTGCTATTGCGGTATGTTGGAATTGCGCAGAACTTCGCAGACAAGGTACTCAAGTATAACTAGATGAGCTTTAAACTTGATTTTCTCAGGGTTACATGTTAAAAGAAGAAGTGAAAAATCATCTCAATTCGAAAGCATAGTTTCAGAGGCAGAATATAAACAACAGTGTGTCCGTGAAGCATAACAGTCCAAATATATTAACAATCATTTACAAACCAGGCACGACAAAGATGATGGTACTTACAATATGATGTTCCACAACCTTTACAGACGCCAGGGGAATATAAATTATTGATAAAAAATTCCATTTACCAAAATAACAGTAACTGCTTTTACGATTGTGGTATGTTTGAAGAACTTTTATTAACCTTAAGACAGATCTTCAAAGACTGAGATGACAGATGAAGAGGCCGCTGCACTAACGGCTGAATACTTACTACATTACCACCAACAGACATTGTTCAGTATACATATTTTACTGCACATATCTGAATTTGGACTTCTGTGAAAATAAAGCAAATCATCACCCTGGTGTAACTGACTTTGAAATGCTTTAAAATGCTATGAATTTTATCTTGTTACAAAAAGTTATTTTACATTCTTTTTTGCGCCAAGACATCCTATTATAATAATTGCACTTATTCTTTTTGTGCTGACAATACCATTTTATATAACAATATTCGCTTCTGCCATCATTTGTAGCATGTGTATGTGTTTCTTTTATTGTGTTCATGATCTTAAGTTATGTGTAGTTCATCATATCTGGCCATATAAGATATAGTTGTTTATGTTTTATTGTGTTAATTATGATCTTTCGTTCTGTGCAGTTGTCTATATAAAATTGTGTTTATGATCTTTATTTTTCTCAATATTTCAATAGAAAGTTTGCTTTATTGATGATAAGAACGATATGCAATCAATGTTTGCTTTCTTTGGCTTTAATGAAAATATAAAAGTAATTTGTTTTTTTATTCGCTCGCTTAAATTCTATTTTATTCAACTCCGTGGAACAAATTATAAATTTGGTGTGACCTAAGATTGAGGTAGCTTTGTTTGTGTATTAATAATCGAAAGAGTTTTTCATAAAAAATATGCATGGACGGATATCCACAAAGATGCGTTATAACTTATGTCAAATGCACGGATGTGGTCATGAATATCTCTGAGATTAATACAATATTGTTCTGCGGAATCTAAATTCCGACTTGATGCAAATGGATTAATTACTACATAAGTTATTTTTGCTTAAGTTCATAGTGACTGAGTTTTCTGAGGAGAAGCATGTCTTCTATTTTTTTTTCTAAATCAATTGAATTTGAACTGAATATTAAGAAAATGTATGGTTGTCATATACATGAACCGCTATATATGCCTTTTTCCAGTCTAAAGTATACCTTTTCTACATTCAAATATATAAAAATAATATTTGTAGAATTATAACCTAATCTAGCAAAAACAATTACGTCAAATTAAATAAAGAATGAGTTCTTTAAGCATTTTAAATGTATGCAACCACCACCCCCTTTGTATTGTGGAAGTTCCTTAGAGCAATCATTCAGCCGCTCTGACTTTGCATCGAATGGTAATCAGATGCAACGTCGAGAATTGAAGGGTTCACCGGGTTTATCTACCAAACTATTTATAGAGCATCTATTTGACATTTTAACAGAAGATGTGTGACATATAAAACCGTTTCCTACTGGGGGGTGGAAGGGGGTTATGAACAATCATGCATTTTGAAATCTTCGGTAAAAACTATGGACGGTATTAAAACTTAATCAAATTTCTTGCAAACCCATTTTGGTCAAATGTTTGAATATATCTAATCATAAAAACTGTACATTGATTCCAATCTTGTGTTGTGTCTGTCCGTAAGCATCCGTACGGTATCATAACTTTATAAAATTTCTTGCAAACCCATTTTGGTCAAATGTTTGAATATACCTAATCATAAATACTGTAAATTGATGCCAAGCTTGTGTTGTGACTGTTCGTAAGCATCCGTATCTCACTTAATTTATTGCTGAATATTTTCAGGACTTCCCCTGGTCGTCGTTATTATTTCTGCTGCATCATCTAAACTGAAAGGTTATGGAAATGACAAATTGTAAGTATGGATAACGATAAAGAAGAATAAAATCACCTAAAATAATTCAAGCTCATATTGTACTACAGTTGGTTGTTTTTAGTTCCAAGAAGGCAGTATATTTTTAAGTGATTCTCTTTTTCTTTTCAAGCTGCTGGCTTAGCATTGATTCGGGACTTTTCTGGGCTTTTGCTGGACCGGCATTGACAATAATATTTGTAAGTTATTTCCTTACTAGGTTATTGTAAACATCATTGATGCTAGCGTAAACAATTCTCTTGAAGCTCTTATTGTTGCGGAAATAGTTTAATAAGCACTTAAATGTTTGAGCATATGAAAAAATAACTGAAACCATACAAGCGTCAATCTCATGTACGTAAGATAATTAGCGGTAGTTCTTGCTATGAGTAATGTTTACACATCTGGGTGAATGCTGCATTTGTGTATACATGCAGTTGTTGTTGGTATTGGTGATGGAAAGAAATGGTGTTTTATTTTTGTTAGTGATTTTTTTTACATTTCTCTGTTAAAGACGAACACCATCATCACGGTCGCAGTCATCAAAAGGTTGTTTGGAACTTCCGCTATGTCAAAACGAGGAGATGCTGACAAGATCAAGAAAGTTTCTTTTCTCTATCGCTGCCTTACCTTTATGATTTCTGAAATTCTTAAAACAACTGTTTATTTAGTCAGTCCAAAACAGCATGCAACCAACATACATTATACAATGCTTTGCCTTATTTAACGGAATATAGATGCATATATGCTTTTGATCAATTGCAACTAATTACAGCCCTTTTGATTTCTATAGTCCTCGTTCATGTTTGGCATACCACGTGGTTAAGACTTCATATGTAAAACGTTTTCGAATGTTTTTTCATTCGGACAAGAGCGAATATCACAGAAGCTTTACAATGTCAATTTCAATCGTCGGCTAAACGATGTACGCACATAAAAGCAATACTGTATTTAAGCGTGATTTAAATCATGTTTTAACTGACTCGACATAAGCCCATCTGATCTTTTCGATTGAGCTACTCAATGGCTTTTGCATACGCTCCTATGTGTCCATCATGCGCTTGACTTTTAAGTATTGTCCCATTTCGGGAAATAACAACAAGTGAAAATTTTCATGTCCAGCTGAAAGAAGTACGGAGTAATCATCGAAATAATGCATCGATTAAATTAAGGTGGTAATTTACACCGTAAGTTTTACACCTTTATGATGCCACATGTTTCTTTCCAAACAATTCCATTATGCCCGGTTGTATATGTTGAACATTGGTGTAATTGGTTAACATTGCAAGTTATTGTGTTGGTTTGATTATGCTCATTTTGTTTTTATTTAATTGCAAAGCGAATGTCAAATTGTATGCAAAGGGTATGTCGATTGGTTTTGGATCATTTTGATTGCTAAAGATATATCATGGAATACATTATACGTGACAGTGAAGGGCTAGCACTGCATGCAAACCTTTGCATTTTAGTATACTTTGAAGTTTGAAGTATATTTTATTTGCACTTCGTGTGATTGTTTTCTCCATAATCTGTCACAGGACTGGACTTCGGAGCGTGTGTGTCTTGTTGCCAGTGTTTGGGATCACGTGGCTGTTCGGTGTGTTTGCTGTCAACAAGGATACTGTCGTTTTCCAGTACCTCTTTGTCATCTTCAACAGTCTACAGGTACACGTTTCATATTATACATGTACATGCGCAACAGCCAGCATATACACGTCCGACATAATGAAGGTACACGTACAATGTTATGTAGGTACATGTGTGACATAATGCAGATACATTTGCAGCATAATTTAGGTACACGTGCAACATAATGTAGGTACACGTGCGATATAATGTAGGTACACATGCGACATAATGTAGGTACACATGCAACATATTGTAGGTAAACTTGCAGCATAATGTAGGTACACATACAACATATTGTAGGTACACATACAACATATTGTAGGTACACATACAACATATTGTAGGTACACATGCGACATAATGTAGGTACACATGCAACATATTGTAGGTAAACTTGCAGCATAATGTAGGTACACATACAACATATTGTAGGTACACATACAACATATTGTAGGTACACATACAACATATTGTAGGTACACATGCGACATAATGTAGGTACACATGCGACATAATGTAGGTACACATGCAACATATTGTAGGTAAACGTGCAGCATAATGTAGGTACACGTGCAACATAATGTTGTTAGTACTAGTTACACGTACAATGTATTGTAAGTACACGTGTGATATAATGTAGATACACCTGCGACATAATGCACATACACTTGCAGCATAATGTAAATACACGTTCAATATATTGTAGGTACACGTGTGATATAATGCAGATACACGTGGTAACTAATGCACATACACTTGCAGCATAATGTAGGTACACGTGCGACATAATGTAGGTACACGTGCAACATAATGTAGGTACACGTGCGACATAATGTAGGTACACATGCAACATAATGTAGGTACACATGCGACATAATGTAGGTACACGTGCGACATAATGTAGGTACACATGCGACATAATGTAGGTACACATGCAACATAATGTAGCTACACATGCGACATAATGTAGGTACACGTGCGACATAATGTAGGTACACATGCGACATAATGTAGGTACACATGCAACATAATGTAGGTACACGTGCAACATAATGTAGGTACACGTGCGACATAATGAAGGTACACATGCAACATAATGTAGGTACACATACAACATAATGTAGGTACACATGCAACATAATGTAGGTACACGTGCGACATAATGAAGGTACACTTGCAGCATAATGTAGGTACACGTGCGACATTATGTAGGTACACGTGCATCATATTGTAGGTACACGTGCGACATAATGTAGGTACACATGCGACATAATGTAGGTACACGTTCAATGTATTGTAGGTACACGTATGATATAATGTAGGTACACATGCAACATAATGTAGGTACACGTGCAACATAATGTAGGTACACGTGCGACATAATGAAGGTACACATGCAACATAATGTAGGTACACATACAACATAATGTAGGTACACATGCAACATAATGTAGGTACACGTGCGACATAATGAAGGTACACTTGCAGCATAATGTAGGTACACGTGCGACATTATGTAGGTACACGTGCATCATATTGTAGGTACACGTGCGACATAATGTAGGTACACATGCGACATAATGTAGGTACACGTTCAATGTATTGTAGGTACACGTGCGATATAATGTAGGTACACGTGCAACATAATGTAGGTACACGTGCAACATAATGTAGGTACACATGCGACATAATGTAGGTACACATGCAACAAAATGTAGGTACACATGCGACATAATGTAGGTACATGTGCAACATAATGTAGGTACACATGCGACATAATGTAGGTACACATGCAACATAATGTAGGTACACGTGCAACATAATGTAGGTACACGTGCGACATAATGTAGGTACACATGCAACATAATGTAGGTACACATGCAACATAATGTAGGTACACATGCAACATAATGTAGGTACACGTGCGACATAATGTAGGTACACTTGCAGCATAATGTAGGTACACGTGCGACATAATGTAGGTACACGTGCAACATAATGTAGGTACACGTGCGACATAATGTAGATACACATGCGACATAATGTAGGTACACGTTCAATGTATTGTAGGTACACGTGTGATATAATGTAGGTACACATGCGACATAATGTAGGTACACGTTCAATGTATTGTAGGTACACCTGCGACATTATATAGGTACACGTGTGATATAATGTAGATACACCTGCGAGATAATGTAGGTACACCTGCGAGATAATGTAGATACACATGCGAGATAATGTAGGTACACCTGCGAGATAATGTAGATACACATGCGAGATAATGTAGGTACACCTGCGAGATAATGTAGATACACCTGCGAGATAATGTAGATACACCTGCGAGATAATGTAGGTACACCTGCGAGATAATGTAGATACACCTGCGAGGTTATGTAGATACACCTGCGAGATAATGTAGGTACACCTGCGAGATAATGTAGGTACACCTGCGAGATAATGTAGGTACACCTGCGAGATAATGTAGGTACACCTGCGAGATTATGTAGCTACACGTTCAATGTATTGTTGGTACACGTGTGATATAATGTAGATACACGTGCGACTTAATATAGGTACACATGCAACATAATGAAGGTTCACGCTCGATATGATGCAGGTACAGGTACATTGGTATACGCTAGGTGCAAGTACAACAATTCTGAATAATGTGTTTTCCGCTGAACGAAACATTGCTCATATATCCACACCCACACTTAATCTACTTGTTAGAAATTAAAAAGCGTAAAAAAGTGCTCGAATATAAAACAAAATTACTATTTCTCTATTTACAGGGAGTTCTGATCTTCGTAGTTCAGTGCATCCTGGATAGGAAAGTATGTTTGCCCCCTTTTTATTAATTATCCAACATATAAATTATCAATGGTTATTAAAATACAAATAAAGACACTACTATTAATTTAATCCAGAGTTCTTTTTAACTAAATAACACATTTTAGTTGTATATTTGAACAATTAAAACGTGTTTTGTTATAAAATATTAATTAAAACAAACTGGTGATCTCAATGTCCTTTGAACGTTTAAAACATGATTGTTTGTTTCGACAAAGGTGCAGGAGGCGTTCAAAGCCAGGCGAGCCAGGTGGCTTGCACCAGAGGTGTCCATCACTGCTACCGAAATGAAAACGGTACTGATTTGTTCCATTATAGTTTGAAACTGTGTCCTTATGTCTTTGGTTCGCTGTTGGGTTGTCTCTGACACGCATTTTATATTATATTTATTTTGATTTTTACATAATTATAAAAAAAGGTTTTAATACAGTTTATTCATAACTATCATGAATCCATAATTTACTATCACCACTGAGAGAAAGGTTATATAATTAAAACAGTTGTTTACATTTGAACAGTGCATTAATAATCGAAATCTAGTTTATAGTATACTGTATATTTATTTGTTCATTTTTTTTTATTTGTGTTTTCAGAAGTCCTCGGCTGTAACAAAATCAAACGCCACCGAATCAACTGCATAACTGACGAATGTCCAGTTTACATGTATATACATGTATATGCATACTTTACCATATTTGTTTGATATTAAAATAATACTTCACATATTTGCAATAGATGTTCAGGAGTATACACATTCGGTGTTGCTTTTTGGTTTGGAAATACACATTTATATATGAGCCTCATTATTATAATATTTTAATGGAAAATACAACTACATCGCGTAAAAGATAACAAATATAAACACTTGTTTGTTCGAATACATTTTAAGGTTGAATTTAATTAGATGGGAGAAATATCGTGTCATTAATGAACCTGAGTAATCATGTGTGTATTTCTTATTTAAACACACTTTATAAGTATTGATTATAATGGAATCTATCGATCAGTAAATATTTTGAATTATCAATTACTTTTAATTATTTTTGTGTAAAAATAATATTTTTGTATGCCTTTTTGTTATCATTTGTTTTCTTATTAAAGCTTATCGTATTTGTAGTTTTAATCATTGTTTTTGTATGTCATGTATTACATTTTGTGTCAGGAAATATGGAGGATATATTTTTTAATTTCAGTGTAAGATTGCAATATATATTTTACGAGTGTTCATATAAAACAGCGCATAAAGACAATATGCATTATTATTTGAATGATGGTCAGTGTCAAAAAACATCTGTGAATTAAACACATCATTCAAGTATGTTTGTTTAGTGGAATTTAATCACGTTTATATTCTGAACAGCGTCTGTATCCTGATCGTTTACACTAAGCTTCTATAAGGCGAAGAAATAGGGAGAAAATTGTACACAATGCTACGATGTTGACAATGTTTAGAGATCATATAAAGAATTTTTCGGTTTATTGCTTATTGTGTGAAAGGTGATTTTTTTTCTTGAGATTCGATATTTATGTGAAAAACTATCGAGCTATCTATTCTGACAGGAAAATATTTGATAAAAGGATACCATTGAAATGATGAATGGTGAGCTTGATTTACTTCTGAAACGTGTTGTATAAAAGCTGCACTCGCACTGATTGACCGTTTTACAACGTTTTTAATTTTGTTTGTCTTGGAATGACTCATTTTGGGCGTAAATGCGTGGAAACAAGTAAGATGAGACTGCTGACAAAACATCAGATCGCAGACATTCTATTTTAGTTTGAAAATTGATGTGTTTTTTACTAAAAGAGTTACTTACGCTTTAAGAAATATTATTTTTTCTGCAGTTTTCCAAATTATTGGTATCTGTTCTATTGTGGGTTATCAATCATGACCACATTGAAGTCATTAATGCACAAAATAACTGATTCTAGGCAGTTTTTTTTATATTAAATATCAAAACTATCAATATGTGAGATGGTAGCTTTAAATATTTATTTGTAAACTCAAGTTATAATTTTGACATAACTATTTTCCGGCGGAAAAGAGTTAATTATCAATTCAAGAAAAATGACACTTGATATAAAAAGTAGTCCTTTAATGGCAGCCAAGGTCAAATGATTCTATAAAACTCAAATAATATAACATAGTAATACACATAGACCCTAATGTACTGTACTTTCAATAGCATTATCAGTGCTTAAATCGAATTAAAGATTGCAAATAACGACAAAAAACAATAGATAAAAAAACAATCCATTTTCAGAATGGAAATACTACATGTACAGCTCTTCTACCAAATACCTCCAAAATTATCATTTTGATCTTAGTCAGAAATTTAAAACCCCAATTTCTGGACTTTTTACGGGTGAAATTTGGCCAGTTTTAAATTTGATTTTTGTGTTTTGTAAAACTTCATACATTTCCGTCACATAGGTTGCTTTGAGGGACATTATTAAAGTTGTTGTTTTTTTCTGACAATTCGATATTTCACCAAAAGAGCATAACATATGTTTTATCAAGTTGTTTACTACTACATGAATGTCAATATAATAATGTAAGTATGTTTATAAGTCTTCTTTTTGTTTTATTTTGATGCTTGAATATTAAACTTTTGATATATATGTCAATTTGAAGATAGACGCTACATTTGTTTTTTGTTATACAACTTGAATGAACAGGTAGTAAAGTTAAACAATACTCTTATATCAAAAGGAGAAAGCCTAGCATGTAATTCATATTTTCAAATTATGTTCAAGTGTTTGCTTATCTTATATATGAATTATATTTAGTAATATTTGTATGTGTTTATTCCATGCATGATTAAATATTATTGTCTATGTTGTATCCACTTGCTAATTTAGTAATACATATTAAAATACATTTTAGATCTTTTTGAAGAGAAGTTTTGTGTTCATGTTCATGTTCTCCTGTGTTATTGGGATTCAAAGGAATACCGCCACAATGCCACAACGGTGCCATTTATAAGTTGTTTTTAAACTTCCGATCGCCAACGTCACAGGACGTTTACCTTTTTCTTTTAACATTTGCAGTATTACAGATACACAAAATAACTATATGTTGATCCATTTCGAACATTGGTGTAGACATCGGTGATTTATTAAAATTTACTTAATTGTAAAACACAAATACCGTTACTTTCAATGCGCTTTATGGGTTGTAAGCCCCCCGACCGATGTGCGATAAATGCGAGGTAGGAAATCCCCTATCGCCTAGGTATAACCAACCCTTTTAAGGCCAACTAATAAACTTGACAGTGATGAGGACAAGTCTTTAGCCCCGACATTCTTAAGGTTCCGCCGCTATCTTGGTACGTAGGTTGTGTTTCAATGTAATATAATTCTTCAATTAACTTAACATACGATATTATGAACATTGAACGAATTTGGCTTTAGTACAAAGATTGTTAAATGCAATATGTTCTTTTAATCAGAGTTATATGATCTTTACTTTTATTCTAAAGTTAAAACCTTTGACCAGGGAGGTCCAGTTCGCCTGGTAAGTAACTATCGGGGAGATTGAGCGCGTAGAAAGTAGTTCTCCTTGGAATAGTTAATTATGTAAATTGAATATTATAAATTTCGCAAACGCACACACTCAATATAGAGACCCTTTGAACGTTAAAACGTAAATATCAAAATGATATAATTATGTTAATGTTTTAAGTAGAAAGAAGTGAAAAAATAGGACTTACAGAATAGTCATTAATATTATTATCGTTTTCTTGAGGATATAATCATTTTTATATAATACTAATTTAGTCTTCAGTAAAAGATGTGAGTTGTCAGTATGAAAACTAGTTGAAGAGTTAAAAAAAAAGCGGTAATGATTTGATGACGTCTTTAGAAATGCATGATGAGAATTGGAATTTTCCAAAACGCGAAATAAATGATAAATAAAAACAATTTAAACAAACTCTAGTAGACCGGACTGCTGGAATGAGGTTCTTTGGGATGATTTCATATTTTGGCTGTGCAACGTCGACAGTATTGTCATGCACTCCGCCGGCGTGGCTGTCTAACATCTCGGATTACCAAACTATACGCCGATATCCATTTATCGGCGGAGGGAGGAATGGGGATAGTAGAAGTTGCCAAACTATACGCCGATACCCATTTATCGCCGAAGGGAGGAGGGAGGATAGTAGAAGAATACTTGAATTACCGGTATCATTCGATCTACTTACTCAGCTAGTAGCCATGGCCTACTTACTCCATGACCCACCTGCCGATATTAGACATGATTCACCGAGCACCACCGATGGTCAGGTAATGGGATGTCCGCCGTTAACGTCAGCAACAGTTTTATACAGAGTACAATGTCAATTTATCCGCATTGATATTCTGAAAATTGTGACCACATACAATGTCCGTACGTCAACAAGACTCGTAATGATCGAACATACTGGTTTTGTAATTGGCTTCGAAATATGAAGTTGAGAATATTATCGAATTATTTGCGTTATTTGCCTGCCAGATCAACATGCTTTGTTTTTTGCTCTCTCCTATCAATCTTGATGTTATCATTCGCAGGTAGGTCATGGATACTGGTTGACTCATTCTTATGAAGGAATATGCAAGCGCAACAATTCTAATATTGAAAATGGACTGAAAAACACACTTAAGAACGTGTTTCTGTGCTCTAATCAACAGTATGGAGGTATATGATTAGTTGTCAACATACAGTGATTAAGAACGTGTTCCCCATCTCTAATCAACAGTATGGAGGTATATGATCAGTTGTCAACATACAGTGCTTAAGAACGTGTTCCCCATCTCTAATCAACAGTATGGAGGTATATGATCAGTTGTCAACACACAGTGCTATAGAACGTGTTCCCCATCTCTAGTCAACAGTATGGAGGTATATGATCAGTTGTCAACATACAGTGCTATAGAACGTGTTCCCCATCTCTAGTCAACAGTATGGAGGTATATGATCAGTTGTCAACATACAGTGCTATAGAACGTGTTCCCCATCTCTAGTCAACAGTATGGAGGTATATGATCAGTTGTCAACATACAGTGCTATAGAACGTGTTCCCCATCTCTAGTCAACAGTATGGAGGTATATGATCAGTTGTCAACACACAGTGCTATAGAACGTGTTCCCCATCTCTAATCAACAGTATTTGAGGTATGTGATCAGTTGAAAACATACAGTGCTATAGAACGTGTTCCCCATCTCTAGTCACCAGTATGGAGGTATATGATCAGTTGAAAACATACATTGCTTTAGAACGTGTTCCCCATCTCTAATCAACAGTATGGAGGTATATGATCAGTTGTCAACATAAAGTGCTTTAGAACGTGTTCCCCATCTCTAGTCAACAGTATGGAGGTATATGATCAGTTGTCAACATACAGTGCTTTAGAACGTGTTCCCCATCTCTAATCAACAGTATGGAGGTATATGATCAGTTGTCAACATACAGTGCTATAGAACGTGTTCCCCATCTCTAGTCAACAGTATGGAGGTATATGATCAGTTGTCAACATACAGTGCTATAGAACGTGTTCCCCATCTCTAGTCAACAGTATGGAGGTATATGATCAGTTGTCAACATACAGTGCTATAGAACGTGTTCCCCATCTCTAGTCAACAGTATGGAGGTATATGATCAGTTGTCAACATACAGTGCTATAGAACGTGTTCCCCATCTCTAGTCAACAGTATGGAGGTATATGATCAGTTGTCAACACACAGTGCTATAGAACGTGTTCCCCATCTCTAGTCAACAGTATGGAGGTATATGATCAGTTGTCGACACACAGTGCTTTAGAACGTGTTCCCTATCTCTAATCAACAGTATGGAGGTATATGATCAGTTGTCGACATACAGTGCTTTAGAACATGTTCCCTATCTCTAATCAACAGTATGGAGGTATATGATCAGTTGAAAACATACATTGCTTTAGGACGTGTGCGGTCAGTTATCAAACTATAGTGATTGATGACGTGTACTCAAAGTATTGTCAACGAATTCGGGTATGTATGTGATCAGCGGTCATAGTAAAGTGCTTAAAAGCATGTTCCCCAGCTATAGTGTAGGTAACCGAGAGATTGATATTTTTTTACAAATATATGTGTAAGATTACCTCCTGTTATAATTCATTCCATTTAAAAATATTTACTTCACAATGTCTCCGTTTCCCAAATTATTCGAGAAAACACGACACACTATGTGGAAATTATGCTCTACGAGCTTTAAAAGATCAAAAACAGCGAACACACGACCATATAATTGTAAGACAACTTCTATCCGTAGCCAAACTATTATCTTTAGTGTATATTGATACTGTTCGATATTGTTTACGTAATTTAAAACTATGAGATTGTCATTTAGGGTCTCTTTTCAAAAACAATATTGTAACGCTGTATGATGTGGTTGACCTGTCATATTCTTCCGGGTATTAACGCTGGTTATAAACAATAAACTAGCGTTATTCAACCATAAGCTAACTCGAAACGATTGGACACGGTGTAGACTCTAAGTGGAAATACAACGCATAACACTCGCTCAATCGTCATAAGAACCAACAACAAAGAGTACATCAGAACGACAAATGAAATCGTAACAGTTATTAACCCTGGTTGATATATGTTCCATAACTTAATACTAAAATGCTACAGTTATACATCTAGGAGAAATAATGATGTATTATTTTATTTCAATATATGTAATCAAGAAGCGAAAAGCGTGACTATAAACTGTAGATGCCTTACATACGCTTCACAAAAGATATACAAAGACACACTTTTCATTTCCTCGGCCATATGCGAACAATGTGATATTGACATTCCTTTTTACTCAGTTCATTCTGTAAGGAGGAAATGAATATTCACAAGCGTATTTACGTTTATCAGAAAAATTGACACTTAACAGCCGAACAAAATGGGCAACTGTTTATTTACCACATTCCATAGTCATTTGTTGAAAAGAGAGGTAAACATTCATTCAATTTATGATTGCATCTTTATTATAACAAATATGTTATTTACTGAATACTTTGCCGCACCCGGCAGTGACAAATTTTGGATTTGGTTGATCTGCCTTTGAATAATCCATTACGACTTAAAATCAAATGCTCACTCTCACTATTGTGTACACGTCTTATTTCGTGTAGTTTCCTGACCGCTGGTGTGATTATACTTTCATTTTTATCTTATTTCTCCTTCGCAAGTTTTCACTTTTTGTCGACGGCGGCCGCGTTTGTTTAAATTGTTAATCTACGCTACCTCCGTTGATCAAAAAGGTCAGGATTCGTAAAATAAAAGGTGTCTCATCGTTCCAAATTCATTCGTTTTACATCAAAGTTAAGGCTTCGTTTAAGGCCTTTTAATAGCAGATTGTTTCCAATATGGCTGCCATTTATTTCTGCAACATTTCCTTTTGAGGCTGTCATAAGCAATGCTATCTTATTGAGTGGCACACGCGTTCTGCCAAACTAAGGCGTGGCAGGGTTTCTGCAGAAGTTGAACAAGCACCAGAATGCTTCGTGTCGGAGATCATTCCCGTTTAACGAGTTCATAAATGTTATAAATGTATCAGAATAAAATGTTACTGTTTAACTAAACGATAGAAAATACAGAGAATAAACCGCAATTATAATAGTACTTATTTAAAATAACAGACATTATTTTCCTTGGTACGTTAATATAAGGAAACGCTATGTTTGGCCATTTTCTACTTCAAAATTCATTTTGATTAATAGACATAAACGCTTACCTGCATGTCCATTGTCAAAGGGCTAAAACAAACTTGAGCAAGTCACACCGTCTTTTTGAGTTATCTAGCTAACTAGTACTACTGATGCGTATTTGTAACCTTAAATTGCCTATTCCAAAACACCTCAGCAAAGATCATAAACTTAATGAATACTTCCTATATAAAGTACGATAAGTGCGGGGATCTATGGTTTGTTTGTTCGTTGTATGTATCGTTTTAATCATTTGAACAATAATATATAATTCCATGTGTTTAATTGTTACGAAACTTAACGTTAACTAGAATAGTAAACTGCGTTCGACTATCGTGATATTTCAACTATACATAGGTAGTAAAAAGGTCAACGTGGGGTCAAAGTTTGGTAAAAGGTGAAAAGTGTCGCAGGAAACCCTATAATGGTTCGAAATTACGGATATAAGGAGCGCAGGAAACCATATTCGGGTTCGAAATTACGGATATACGGGGCGCAGAAAACCATTTTCTGGTACGAACCTCGCTCGCACCCGATATAGATTCCTTTGCCCCGTATATCCCATTTGGGTCACCTACTTACCCCGCAACTTTTCTATTTATTGCATTATGTTCACACAGGCATTTTTTATGGTTATATTTCATTATATTGAATGCTGTCGAAAGCTCACCAGTCAGATGACGATTAGGAGATTTAAACTCAGTATGGACAATTTGAGCAATAAACACAATTATGTATATAATATTTGGATTTCAATTTTCCCGGAATTTTCAACTATACATAGGTAGTAAAAAGTTTTCCCGGAATTTTCAATTTTCTTTTGGCCTCTTGAGAAGGACATCAGAAGGGGTTTCTTCAAACTAAACCGTGTCAAATGTCGAAATGGAAACGTATCCACTTTAAAAGAGTGTCTTCACAAACAACTTATAATATAATTAATAATAAAATATAATTACTTTAAACCTAAAACATTTTTTAAAGGAGAAACTCAATCTTAAGGTAAATTCGATAAATCAGTTAACCGATATTGATCTGTTCCCAAGGAAGAAAGGAGATCAAGGTTCGAGCAAAAGAAAATTGATAAAGCATAATACACTTACGCCTAATTTATCAGCTTAAGTGTTAATGGAAAGAAAGTTTTAATTTGAATATCCTTAAAATTAATCACTAAATTACATTGTTGCTAAATAAATGTGTATTGTTCTAGCAATATGTATACTTACATGTGGTTTTTGACACCACTAGCTATTCCTTTTCTTACATGTGTGATTTTGGCACCACCAGCTATTCCTTTCTTACATGTGTGATTTTGGCACCACAAACTATTCCTATTCTTGTAGCAATGCAATTCTTTGTTTTAATTGCAAATGCTTTTTGAACAATAACGTATTTAAATTTTCTTCAGAGAAATTGTACATTACTCGTTTAATACCCGAACCTCAAAAACAGATAAAACTTATCTTTAAAAACAAACTAGTAAAACAAAATTGGCGATTCAATTTTAAGGAGCTCTATTTCACCACAGCATGAAGCCCTTATGGTACATCTATGTTATTGTGACTACTCGTTGTCCGTTATTGTTCGAAGAATGTTCTGATTACGATATATCCGACTTTGTCTATTTCGAAAAGTGTTTTATCAGTATACATACTATAAATTTGACTAAAATTGTCTTCTATCTCTCGGAAACTTACTATGCGTTTGACCAAAAGTGTATGCTACCGTTCGACAACTTCCTATAAGTTTGTCCAAAGGTGCCTGTTTCTCTTGACAACTTTCTTTAAGTTTGTCCAAAGGTGTCTGTATCTCTTGACAACTTTCTTTAAGTTTGTCCAAAGGTGTCTGTATCTGTCGACAACACTCTATAATTTTGTCCAAAGGTGCATGCTGTCTCTCGGCAACCTTATATATGTTTGTCCAAAGGTGACTGCCATATTTCGGCATTTTTCTATGAATTTGTTTAAAGGTGCCTGCTTTCTTTTGGCAACATTTAATATAATTTGTCCAATGGTGCCTGCTGTCTCTCTGCAACTCTCTATAAGTTTGGCCATAGGTGCCTTCTGTATCTCGGCAAAGTTCTATAAGCTTGTGTATAGGTGACTGCCATTTTTCTGCATGTTTCTATGAGTTTGTTCAAAGGTGCCTGCTTTCTTTTGGCAACGTTTTATATAATTTGTCCAATGGTGCCTGCTGTCTCTCTGCAACTCTCTATAAGTTTGGCCATAGGTGCCTTCTGTATCTCGGCAAAGTTCTATAAGCTTGTGTATAGGTGACTGCCATTTTTCTGTATTTTCTATGAGTTTGTTCAAAGGTGCCTGCTTTCTTTTGGCAACGTTTTATATAATTTGTCCAATGGTGCCTGCTTTCTTTTGGCAAGGTTTTATATAATTTGTCCAAAGGTGCCTGTATCTATTGACAACTTTCATTAAGTTTGCCCAAAGGTGTCTGTTTTTGTCGCAACTTTCATTAAGTTTGTCCAAAGGTGCATGCTACCACTCGGTACTTTTCTATATGATTGTCCTAAGGTGTCTGCTGTCTCTCGGCAATCTTCTATAAGTTTGTCCAAAGGTACCTGTTGTCTCTCGGCACCTTTCTATAGACTTGTCCAAAGGTGCGTGCTGTCTCTTCAACTTTCTATAAGTTTATCCAAAGGTTCCTGCTGTCTCTCGGCACCTTTCTATAAGATTGTCAAAAGTGCCTGCTATCTCTCGGCAACCTTTTATAAGTTTGTCCTTAGGAACCTGCTGTCATTCGGCAACTTTCTATAGGCTTGTTCAATAGTAACTGCTATTTTTCTGCAAATTTCTATAGGTTTGTCCAAAGGTTCATGCTGTCTATCGGCAATGAAGGCAGCGGACAACAGTTTGTTGTACAAAATGGTCGGTGTGGACAAATGTTATACATAATGTGCGCTCCGTTCATATTTGATGAGTGCTCTAATAATATATGCATTTACTAGACAAATGAGGATGGGTGCACCAATAAAATATAGGAATAACGGTAGTTATATAAGTAAAAATGGATGCATACATATCTATTTTAAGTCAATGTGGGTATCTCCGGATGTTTGTGAAGGTCACGTTCACTGACCAATCGAATCAATTTTACATTTAGGTTTAATGTTTGATAAACAGTAACCTTTTGATATTTAGACTTAGGTTTGCTACTGAGCTTGTTTCTGTAGCTTTTCGCATAAATATTATCAATCAGCGTTGCTAAATGCCGTTTTTCCGAACCTTGTGACAATGGTGTTTTTGCTCAGGGATTATAAACCAGTAAAAGTTAACAATGGGTGTAGATAAGCAGTGTATAGAGCTCGCATTGGATGTTTTGTGATGCCGCATAAAGTGAGGTGTTAAATGAAGGGTATTTTTGTGACTAGAAGTGCATGTAGTGGATTATTAAGACTTGTTTTGGCGTGGTCAATACTATTTGTGGTGGGTGGAGACGTGGAACTCAATTTCTCAATTTGGGACCTACACCAGGGCCTGCCCCAGGGTCACAGCGGGCTACTCGACAGAGCATACTCTCGTTCGCATCCGTAGCCGGTAGCCAGGATTATGACCTCTCGCCACCGAGGGGTCGGGGTAAGGAGCCAGCGCGCAAGGCCCGTCAGGCCAAGGCGGGAAGTAATAATGAGGATGTTATGTCTTTCCTACGTACCATGAAAACAGAGGTGAGAAGTGATTTGATGTCTATAAACAGTAAAATTGACGATATAAATAGCACAATCAGTAATTTACAAAAGGAAAATGAATTCTTGAAAACTGAAAATTTAGAAATGAAATCAATTCTGAAGAACTTGACAACAAAAGTGGATAATGTTGAAGGGGCCTCACGCAGGAATAATCTACGTTTTATTGGTATCGAGGGCGACATGAATGAACATTGGGAAACGAGCGAAAGCAGAGTCAGAAACTTTATCAAAAATGATTTATCTTTGCCTGAGCTAGAAAATTCTGAGATTGAATGGGCTCATAGGGTGAAAGGGAAGGATAGAAATAAGTGTAGTATTATTGTGAAGTTCGGCAAGTACAAGGACAAAGATATCATTTTGAATGAGGCCAGAATTTTACTCAACCGAGGTTCAGGATACGCTGTGCACGAGGACTACACAGAACGTGTAATGAGCCATAGGCGAGAACTTTCGAAACGTTTGGTGGCAGGGTGCAATGATGGGCGGTTCGCAAGGCTTAGCTTCGATAAACTGATCGTTGATGACAGCGTATATAAATATGACGAGGAAAGTAAACAAATAGTGCGCATCGGCGCTGCTCGTAGGCTGCCGGTAAACCGGGCTCCGGATACACGACCGATTACTATTACAGGCGACGAGCCACGATACCGGGATGGGAGTCGAACTTCGCAGGATGACAATGACTCATCGGATGAAACCCTTCTTGGTGCCGTCGGCGGTGGAGGAATCGACTAGGGACGCGGCCGAAGCCCAGAGACAACAAATGACGATACAATATTATCTATTTGTACATGGAATATATGTGGATTACATAAATACACCAATGACCATGAAATCCATAAATATTTACAAAGCTTTGACATAATTGGATTAGTTGAAACCTGGAGTATTTTTAAAAGTGAATTTGATATTTTTTGCACAATTATTGCCACTTTGACCATATCAGAACAAATCAATCTAATTGTTTTTGAAATAATGGGGGCGTTAGTGTTTTTGTTAAATCGGGCTTAGTTGAATCGGGTCTTATTCGTCAAATATGTAGTGATTTTGAAGACGGTCTGGTCCTTTATATTAAGTCAAGCATGTTTGATTTAATAAAAGACTCTACATTGTATATGTTTCGCCAGAAAGTTCACCTATATCTGATAGATATATCGAGAAAAGTGGCATTGTATTGCTAGGAGATAGGTTAGAGTTTATCAAGAATCAATTTAAAGATTGTTACATTTATTTAGCGGGCGATTTTAACGCAAGAACTAAAGATTTGCTGGACTACATTTCTTCAGATAACCTAGATAATGTGTATGGATATCATGTAGATTACGTTGGTGACACGTTTGAACAACCGCGTAATAATAAAGATCTTGGTCGAGTAAATAATTTTGGTAGATCATTAATCGATCTATGTTGTATTCACAATGTACATTTGTTAAAAGGTAGGTTACATGATGATACTTCAGGGGATATAACATGTTTAGTAAATGAGGGACACAGTGTTATAGACTATCATATTATTGCCTCCGTATATTTCATACTTTAGCGTCATGAAGCGAGACGAATCGGACCACTTTATACATGAATACTTTCAACGCGCAATTTAAACTTCGCTTAATCGACTGTATGACTCAGGGATGTCACGATACCGTTAATTCATCTTTAAGATGCGATCTATATAAACATGTTAAATCCTTACTAAATCCGGAAAAATATCTTTCCATAAACTTGTCACATAAATTTGTCCATGCGCTCGCGCGATATAGGTGTTCAAGTCACCGGTTAAATATCGAAGTTGGCCGACATCTTAACATAGACAGAAATGACAGAATATGTGTGTCCTGCTTAATCAACGAGAACAGGCTTTTATTAGAATATGAATTTCATGAGTTTTTCATATGCCCATGGTTCTCTACTGTAAGAAATCAGTTTTTATTTAGCTGGTACACGGGCCGATCTGACCTACATGCATTTTACAGACTCCTAAAGTCAGATAATAGTTTTGTTATTCGACAAGTGGCAAAATTTATTTTTTACTTGTTAAAAATGGCAGATTGAAATTTGTAAACAATTTGTATTAAGCAATGACACCATTGTATTGTATTTAATGATGTATATACTATAGTATGTATTTCGGGCCGCAGGCCTTTATGTACTGAATAAAGTTGAGTTGAGTTGAGTTGAGGTATGGTAGGCTGAATTGAAGTATATTAGTTACTTTTGAAATAACAACTGAGGTTGAAATTGAAAGTACATCTGCAATTACTGTTTTAATTACATTGCTAGTTCAAAGAGTTAGTTAATGATGTTTGATGACAAATATATCTCTATAAGGCTTAAAATTCACATCAAGGCGATACATTTATTGTCCACGGCACATATACATATACCCGGACACAAAAAGTGAACACTGTATAACATTTCAAAACGCTGTCTTTTAAAAGTCGCCACTTCGTCGAAGTTATCTGACAAAGATCTACTGTATTGGGCGTCTAAGCGTTATCTGACAATAATCTACAGTATTGAAACCCGATAAAAAGTTGTTTTCGCATCCTCTCTATACTTTATCTGCTCATTTTTATCAGACAACTGAAGTGTTAAGCTATTGTTAATCAATGCCTTTTTTAAAGGTATTCACTCACATAATTTTTCTTACTGTTAAAACAGCGTCGATTGAGTTACTTTTAAGAACAAACACCAAGCAGCAACCGAATTCCTTTGATCGGAAGTTTGCAATTCCAAACCAAAAATAATTTATCTTTAAACAGCTGTGCTGGTGTTAAAAAGCCTAAAATAATTCAATTTTCATTAGAGTTGCTAACGTTTTTCTTTCTGCAACGTGTTAAAATAATTATTTACGACAGAGCACTAATGTTAACCTTTGCTGATGTTTAATCATTGAATGAAGCAATTTATTATCCCACAAAACGTAAACTAGTCCATTTAAAACTATTTTTACATATTTTAGAACAGATGAGGAGGAATGTAAATACTTAACCCGATGACTTGGCTGATATTATGAAACAAAAAGCCAGACTTATGTGCATTTTATCAAACAA
Source organism: Mya arenaria (assembly GCF_026914265.1). Classification (NCBI taxonomy): domain Eukaryota; kingdom Metazoa; phylum Mollusca; class Bivalvia; order Myida; family Myidae; genus Mya; species Mya arenaria. Next base: position 34,307,699 of record NC_069127.1, on the reverse strand, counting down.
CATCTTACATATTTTAGAACAGATGAGGAGGAATGTAAATACTTAACCCGATGACTTGGCTGATATTATGAAACAAAAAGCCATACTAATGTGCATTTTATCAAACAGCATCTTTGTTCTTTTAACGTTTTAACGAGAGCTACCTTTTGTGTGCAAATTCTTACCAGAAATTAGCAGTACGGCCCTGACTTTGGTTAAATTGAGGACATAAGGAAAACCTGCATGAGGGGCGTGCTACACAATGAACAGGGAAAATGTGGAGTTATTGTTCAAACATAATGAGTAAATCTTATTGATAAAGAAGGGAGCTAGCAATCATTTCAATTTATTTTAGGAAATTGTGGATGTTTCCATATCAATTTTTGGAAAATATGGGTGTATCCATAATTTTTAGGTCACGTTCACTGACCAATCAAAATGACCCTTACATTCAGTCATAAACTGGGATATTAAATGCCGGTATTTGATATCGATGGAAATGGTATATTAGGTTAAATGAATATTAGTTTTTTGAAAACAAAAAGTTGGAGTTGAGTTTTAAAGAAGCTTAACAAATATCAGCATTTAAAAGTGTTGCTTCTATAAAAATGTGTATGCCTTTGTATTAAGATGGTTTGTTTACGTAAGCAACTGGACGAACTGTTGGAATAAATCGATGTTTAATAAAGTGGCGATGTTACTACTTAATTCCTCTGTACTTAAATTCATTAATTCTCATTCATTATTCTTGCTTTTAGCATTTTCTTTGTCACTGTGAATGCCGCATATATTATAACATGCTTAATTAACGTCCACGCGAAGATGCACGTTAATGCGCCAAGGAAGTAATTTAGACGTAACGACATTTAAACTTCACGTGGAAGTTCATTATGCATGTTATACTATAAGCATGGTTGTTTTGTATGAATGTCCGATTTAAATCCCCTAAAAAAACTAATCTCAACACATTTTGATAACGTTTCATAGCCACTAATTAGTGATGAGAGGTTTTGATTTAACTGTCAGAACTAGGACTTTATAATGTATCCTAACGTTGGCTGAACAAATTACAATTTTCGATTATTTGATTGATTCATATGCTAAAAAATAGCTCGATTTTTGAAAGATACAAATGTTGTTTTTGGTACCTTACATCATTTGACCTCACGAAATTACTTGTATCGATGTGTTTGGCATTGCATTCAGTGAGAAAGGCAAACCAATTAAGCAACCAATATGATTCTTGACTATATGGACGCCTGCTGAAATCCAATTTAAAGTTGTCAGGCTAGCGCACGCGATCCAACAAAGGCGAATGGGGTTCTACTGTTCCAAGGGGGAACATGTGAGTTAAGTGGGTGACCATCAAGCTGGACAAGTGTTTTTTTTTCGCCCTCTCAGACCGCAACAGATGACCACACTCTTGCGCAAAATCGTGCCAATGAAACTTTCGTTCAGGTAACTTTCTTATCAATCGTTCAAAAATTAGATGCTGGACTTTTGACGTTTTGGTGAATTTCTTATTTATACTCGCACACAGAAAGGCCGATTCGGCGAGTGCCCAGATAAGATATTTAGTCATTTAAGGTTTTTGGAGTTTAGTGCACAGACAGAATGTAAGTCTGGTTAGAGCTACCCTGGTTCTTTAACGTTCACTTGTGAATAGCACTGTGACACGATACCCCCATTTAACGTCCCTCCAGAAGACGATTTTAAGTGGTGCCGAGGGGAAACGAACATTCGACCTCTGGATTGACAGTCAATTGTGTTACCACTAGAACACGGATCCGCCACAACTTCTGACATCCCCTCAATAACATTTTATACATACTTGTACACCCGTCCAACCAGATTGGACCGATCATTAAATTGAAGTCAATGTCGCAAATTGTAGTTTACAACATCAATTCGCTCTTCGATATTATGTCTGTGACTACGAAAAAAGATTTAAGGAAGATTGCTCGAACTTAGTTAAGTACTCCGTGGCACCATTCCACAGTCGACCATATAAAAATGTGCGAGTGCCAATAATAAGCAAAAAATATTTGAACTACTTTTTGAATGACCCTCGAACGTGTTATTCTTTATCTTAACCGAATTTGAAAATCACGCTTTTCGACAGTGATCTGGAGTATTTGAAAGATGCGGCTCTGTTTTGAATTTTACCATTCATAACGAACCTTCTGATAGAACGGATATATTGTTAGTGTTTTTAACATAATCATTTTGGTGCCTGAAAATGCTTGAAAATAATATGACTTTAATTCGAAATTAAAATTCGAAAGCATAAACATGCCTTATATAGACAGCGGTGAAGAGTCATTCGTTATAAAAAACACACATTTATTCATAAAAGGTACAGATTTCGATGTGGAATTCTGGAAAACGTGTAATAAATAGAGTACATGATTAAATTGGGATCTGTGGATGGTATGAAAATAGGTACTATTTTGAAATAGTTCAATGCCATTTTAGATGGTTTTATCCTTTATTGGTGTTTCGGTGAGGAATACTTAAAACGCCCAAAGATTGCCGAATGTCAATTATAGAATATTAAGGATAATGTTTTCACTGTAGTAACCCGACTATCTTTAACAATGTATGAATATTATAAACAGTTTCCTACACCCGGAAGCCAGAACTGGCTTAAGGGGTCAGTTGCTGTTAATATCACCAAAAGAGGACTGGCACCGTTTGCTTTTAAGGTATGTGATGACATTCGCGTTGAAAAGTTAAAATTGGCAATAAAACAACATTTTCCTGACCTCTGTGGGAATTGCTCAATTGTTGAAGCTATACCATGTGATCCGAAAAACAACATATGTAATGCAGGACAATGCCGTTTTCACAAGGATCGTGTTTTTCGTCCGTGCCTTATAGTAAAATGTAACGATTATCGTAACACTGTAACCGACAAAATCCAGAAAGGTATCGATATAGGTTGCATCTGCAATAGCTGCAAAATAACTGAAATTGTATCGTGTAATCCGAGAAATAAAGTCTGCAATTCGGGAAGATGCAGATTCCATATGGATCCAAATACGAAACTAAACATTCATACAAGGCGATGCCCGAATAACATTTGTGATACGCTCCGAAATGCCATACAGCAGACACACCGATTTGGAAATCCATCATGGAAGAACACCGATGCAAGGAAATGGTGTGTAAACGCTTGGGATATTGCCAAGTGCTTTATGCCTCCAGATGGCTACGCAAATGTGGACAATGAAAACGACACTGACTTGAACGGGATAATAAGTGTCTACATCAACTCTGACGAATTTCAACAGTATTTTACAGCTGACCTGTCCTTTCCGAAGAACATCTGCGACAAGGTATGAACATGTATTGCTTCATCATTGTCATAGTTACTACGCCATTCCATCCCTTAATTCAAGTACATGTATCAACACTGGTGTCGGATCTATCTTTAACAATTGAAGATGAAATGTTATTCCCATATTAAAAAAAAAATCATTAAAACAGTAATTATTATAACTACAATAAGTATATTCTGATAATTGGTATAAGATTGATCTTTTAAATTTGAGGGTGCAATAGAGAGAGAGGCATTTATAGGAAAGTATCATGAATTTAAATAATGATCTTATGGTTAAATAGTTGGATCTAACTCGATCAAAATCATGAATTCATGTTTCCCTAATTGCTTTTGCCTGCAATTATTGTTTTCTTTTACAAGTGATAACATTGATTTGTTAAAGATTTATTAAATTATTTTTAAACACGCATTCAAATAATTTGGACAAATGAAAAATATCATGTGAAGTTTTGCGCAGATGTTAAATTAAAACAATAGATTTTCCTGTTCGAACGGTAAATTTCTTCAAACATCATGATTGTACTGATTGTGACGAGTAAAATGCTGGTTCTAACTAGCATCCAGTTAGGACAAAATTCGTCATCTTACTTTCAAAGTGCATGTTGGTTTTTATTTCCATATAGGAGAAAAAGGTATCAAAAACGCCAAAATGCACCTTTTCGGATTAGAATTGATACCCACATCCTGCCAACACTTTAAACCAAGTAATGTTCGGTTCTGAGGATGGGGCACAACTTTTTAACATTAATATTGTACAACATTCACGATTGTGAACAAAAATATGATTACTTATACTAAGTCACTCTCGTTGGCACGATGCTGCGCGAGAGTGTGGTCTTCAGTTGTGGGAGATACCGGAGTACCCGGAGAAACCCACTTGGTGACCACTAACCAAACTCAAATGCGCCTAGGCCGGGAAGCGAGTCCGCTAACCAATGCGTTAACCGGGCAACCTGTTACTCCCCTATGTTACGCCCCCCCCCCCCCTAACGTCAAATCCTAGAGCCGCCCTTGGTATAATCCTTTGTTGCAGTTGAAATCAGATTTAATACTAATAGCAAAATTCTTCGTTATACTGTATGCAGCATATGTCTTATTTATATTTTAAACAAATCATTTACTATCATCGGAATATCATCTTTGCGATTTGTTTTCCTTAATTACGGAATGTCAATACGATTATTTCAAAAGATTATTATTATTATTTATTTATTTATTAACAAAATTATTATTATTATTATTATTATTATTATTATTATTATTATTATTATTATTATTATTATTATTATTATTGTATGTACATAGGACAATCGATGAACACATTGAATATTTTTTTCCATTTACAAAAGTATATCACTGAATTTTCTGTTTTGATCAAAAACAATATTTCTTCAATTAAACAATAGCATACTGAAGTTATATTGTGTAAATTTGGTTCCATTTAATATAATAAAACCGGGAATATAGTATTTACCTTATCTTTTCAATGAAAGCATTTCTCTTTTAAACTAAATAATGCGTTATACACACAGACAGCGATTTTATGACAAAAAATTATCATGTACGCTTTCATAGGATAGTTTTGTGATGCATACTAGTAATTTGCTTTTTAAATAAGATAATGATTACTTTTTACAGTAACGTAATATGACGACTTAGTAGGAACAAAACTAGTTGGTGTGATACGACTGAATCATTTATTTCTAATAAGATCATACGAACAAGCGATAACATTTAAATGGTCTACAAAAAGTACCCAATTAGTTGGTCAGACACTGTATATCTACCAGTTCATCTGCAGGCGCGGATCCAGAATTTGGCGTTAGAGGGTGCGTAACCTTGGGTTGTAATTTTAACTTCGAACCGAATTTCTTTGGTTTAAAGTGCACGGCGGTGGTTGTGGTGGGGGTGTACTTCTCCAAGAGAAAAATAACAATTTCAAATTTCTAGTACGAAATAGTAAATTAATTTCTTGGGCGATTAAAGAGTGGGCGCGCGCTGGATGCCTCCCCCCGGACCCGCGAGTGACATGTTCAAAATCAATAACGGCGGACTGCTGATAAACTGAAATAAATATGCAAATTTGAAGTACTTATACTGCATGCTCATTGGACAGATAAATATGTTGACCACTCAAATGTTTTAGGTATCACCATGTTCTGCAGTTACGTAAATCTTGATTAAATGTACATTAATATACCCGTGGTTATGAGTTTAATACACTTTTGTTTGTTCAATAATTTGTGTGCTTCCTTTATGCTTGTGCCACTATAGTAACAGTGCCGATAAATGGAGAATCAAATGCACGAGTCAAAATTTAGAAAAACAAAGGATGCATATATATAAAACTAAAATAAGTAGTGAACAATTTTCTTTATAAAAATCAAGTATTGTCAAAATGACTATAAGGTTTTTGGCTTATTTAATAATTAAGTGATTAAAACCTTCATCAGAAGCTTACGAAGCACATTTATTATTAGCTGATGGCGGTTATACGCTTTGATTGAAATTAAATCTACGTATGAAAATGTTGATAAATGAAGTTTACGGCTGGTAAAACAATACTTTAGGTACTAGTGCCCTGTTTTCGTTTGACAACTACTTTTATCACAAAGTCACTAAAATACTCTTTTATTTCTATGTAATATACATATCTTAAAGTCCCCCAAAAATACATGTGTTTCCGGTAATATGGCGAAAAAATAGGGTCCGTCGGTCTGTCGGGTTTTTTTTTTTTATAGTTTCGATTTCATGCAAAACATCAAATCAATTAAATTATATCCAAGCTTTCCATAATTAACAAAAAGTCAGAAAAAACAGCTTGTTTATTGTCTGAAATCATTTCTTTGCCTTCGACTACCGTATTTTCCCGCTTATTTTGCCCATGAAACTGTATTTTTTGTATACAATACTCCCTTATTAGACGCGATCGGTTTTTAGAACAAATCCAGCACTTCAGTTTCTACAAATTTATGACGGTCATTTATCAACTAAATTTGTTAATTTGCTTGAAGAAAATTTTCTTGTCGATTTTCTTGTCAACTGTTTAAGCTCTCTTATATGGATGTAGGTTAATAATGGGAATAAAGTAAACGCGGATATTTATTTTACGTATCTTATTTAATTATTTATAATTTATCATTATTCTCGTAACAATCAAAGTTTCATTCATATTCGTAGTGAATTCAAACATTTCGGTCATTGTTTTAAGATTCCCAGACGTCGATTATTATATTTTTTCGATCGTATGGTATTTTCTTATCATCTTAGACGAAATCCCGGCAATCAAATGGTATCATACGGTATCCAACCGACCGATTTAAATACAAACCATAGCTACGCGCCTTTGATCTTATTACCGCTCGTGCTCTGACGTCACAAATTGTACTGTTTGATCTGCAGCCGACACATTCCTATACATGTGTTGTAATTACTCTCGTAGGTTTTTGTTTGGATTTCAGTTGATGGGACTTAAATTATGCGAAACAAATAAAATTTGATAACTGCGGATAAATTAATGTAACGATTAATGAAATGTGAAGCTCGCAGTTGAGCCTGCATGAATTCGCAAAGCCTAATCGTATTAAGCCTGCATGATATACGCAAAGCCTATAATGTAAAAAAGTAAGTTCTATTTTGGACATGGATAAATAACAACGCGAACTATATCCTAAATAGTTTCATTATAAAAACAGCAAAATGCGTTTCCGGTGATCAACTCAGTGTTTGGACCATAAACATGCGTTTGCCAATTTGAAGATATCGGACAGGGATCGCCGAACTCCGCCATTGTGTTTCCCTGTTGACAAAGCGTCTCGGTAATACATAATCAACAACAACAACAACAACAACTTTTAATGCATTCAGGCAATAATGCCTATAGCATACAAACAGTTTATGAGCAATCAGGTAGAATTTAGCGAGAAGCATAAAAATAAAAATAAAAATAAAATGTGAACATAAAGATAAATGATTGTTAGTCAGTAGTAGTAAATTATTTTGCAATTAAAGGTAAATCTAGAATGCTTAAATAGAACATTTTGTTTTTAACAACTTGATAGAACAAAAATTAATTTACCAAAGTCCGAGTGTTTGTTTAACAGAAGTTAGATGTAGTAGTATTTATCCAGTCGTGAATATCTTGAGCTAACTCGTGTTTTTGTATGTACTCAATGACTTGACACCCACGTGCTATGTGGTACTACAACCAACTTTCTATGAATGAAAAGTATTATACATTTGTGAATGACATTCCAACCGTGAATATATAGCGAATTAGTTGCAGCAATGTATGGTAAGTTGCAATATGTTGTATGGTATTATTCATATGTAGACTGTCCAACTGGTGAGATTGAATAATGATGTTATTTATTTTAAGTTCTTAGGTTATTTGCATGGTATATATATTTTGCCATATTGATGGTTGTGTTAATGGTTTCTTCGCATAATAATTTTGTAAACTTGTGTATATTAGGCCAGTGGCAATAGTATGGTTTAAAGAATTGTTTACGTACGTCCCTAAATTTTGGACATACTAAAAGAAAATGGTATTCTGATTCTACTTGGTTTTGACTGCAGTTTGTACAAATTCTCTATGTTCTTGGTATATTGTTATATCTCCCCGTTTCTATTTGTAGTGTGTGAGAACTGGTTTTAAATTTGGTTAATGCTATTCGGTATTTTTTACATATAATTCGGTCTAGATAATTTTCAAGTACAAATTCGTGTAGACAGTATGTTTCAAGTTTACTAGAGTTGTTTATTCTTGAGTACCATGACTGTTTATAGATATCTGTTATTCTTTGAATAATTAATGTGGTGTTAATTTGAGTTCTGGCTTGGTTCACCCATAAGTCATTCATTCTGCATTTTTGTAGAATGCTTTTTATATGAAATGCCCAGTTGGCTTTATTAATTGATCCATCGTCCACTGTATTTTTAAGCATACTATACGATTTGAATAATAAAGAGTTTGGGTTACTGTTTAGTAATTTCGACCAGTATTTAATTAGAATTTCCTTTGTATTTCCATTGGGAGAATCCCAAGTTCTCCATTTAGTGCGTCTATATGTGTTGATTTTTTTACACATAGAAGTTTTCTGCAGTATTTGTTATGGATTAGTTTGATGTCTTTACATTCGTGATATCCAATTATCTCTGCGCCATAGTTTAGTATTGGTGCAACTAATGTGTTGAACAATTTTGTTTTTTCTGAAATTGGTAAATCCGTTTGATTATAAATTATAAATAGATTGTGCAAAGAGTGTGATGAGTGCTGTGTCATTCTTTTCTGTGTTCTGTACCAATCATTATTTTTGAAAAGGTGAACTCCAAGATACTTAAAAGACTGTACGATTTCTAGGGGTTGGTTGTTTATGACAAAATCATGTGTTGTTTGTCGTCCTTTTTCGAAAATCATTACTTTAGTTTTGCTTGTATTCAGTTTTAATCCCCACATATCACAGTAATCCTGTATTTGTGTAAGTATGTTCTGTAACGATTGATGAGAGTAGGCGAATACCACTGCATCATCGGCAAAGAGTAACATAAATAATTTTGTTTGGTCTAATGTTATGATGTTTTCATTTTCTACATTAATGCTATCTATTATATCATTGAGGAAAAATAAACACAAAATGCTACTTGCAGGATCCCCTTGTTTAACCCCTATATTTGAAGTTATATACGTTGTATGTTCGTTTTGGTTTATTTTGACGCACGATTTTATGGATGAATACATTGATTTTAGTGCCTTAATTAACTTTGAACTAACATTCCCTTTCAGTAGTTTTTGCAGTAGTTTTTAGTAATTAATGCGTGTAGAATAAAGATACAGTCGATTGTTGACTTGCCTTTTTGAAATCCAAATTGATTGTCGATAAACTTGTGTGTTTCCTTTGCCCATTTGGATAATCTATCAGATAAAAGAATTGAGTATATTTTTTCAATTATGTTTATAAGCGTGATGCCACGATAATTTTTGGTTTCGTCTGGATTCCCACCTTTAAAAATTGGAACAATAATGCTAACCCCCCAAGATTTAGGATATTCTCCTTCGCGCAATAGTTTATTATATAAATCTAACAGAAATGGTGATAGTATTTCAAACGTATCTTTAAACATTTCTGCAGTAATTTGATCAGGCCCTGGACTTTTTGAATTATTTTGTGAAAATACTGCGTTTTTTAGTTCTGTGATTGAAAAAGGACTATAGAGTGTTTCATTTTGTATATTTCCTTCTGTTGTATTTTCATTTTGTTGGTTGTTTCTGTTTGGTTCGTCTCCGTAGAGCGAATTGAAATGATCGAATAATTCATTTGTTGGCGGTGGCTTTTCTGTTGCTTTTTTATTCTTATATTGCTTTTTAATGTACTTCCAAAACTGTTTTGGGTCTTTTTTTGCTAGTTTAGTTATTTTAATTCCCTCGTCCCTCCTATATTTTAATTTATGCTTAGTTTTAATTTTATTATAAATATTTTTGTACCGTATATAAGCTATTCTGTTTTCATGGGATTTGTTTCTTATAAATTTATTTCTATGGGTATTATATTCTTTCCTTGCATTGTTACATTCCTCAGTGAACCATGGATTTCTGGCTCGATTGGTTGTTTTACTTTCTTTACTTTTTGGTGTTTTTATTTTACCAAAAGATTTAGCCGCACATGATTTTATTATCTCAGCAAAGCTATTCACTGATTCATCTATTTGCCTATCATCTAAGTTTAATCTTAATTGTGTAATTACGTTAATTTTGGAGTTGATTTCGTTTTTAAAATGTTCTGTTTGATTTACATCGTATTTTATGTATGTTTCTGGCACGGAATCATCATTAATATTTTCGTTTGAATTTATGTTGCTCTTCAATGTAAAAATGAGTGCACAGTGATCTGAAAATTCATTTGGAGCTGAAATTTCGAAGTCATGTATAAAGTCAAAGTCGTTCCTGTTAGCAACAAATAATCTACAGTGCTTGATCCGTTTAGACCGTTGAAAGTGTAGTTGCCAACGTTTGCGTCGTTGTCAAGGCGACCGTTGCCAATCAATAAGTTTGTTGACTTACATAATGCTATTAACTTTTTGCCATAGTCATCAATAATCACGTCTTTATTACTTCGTTTTGGGATTTCAGTAATCAGTAATGAAAGTTAATTCCGAGAACAGAGACAGACAAACAACGAAAATAACAACGTTATATTTAATTTATGATTATTTTTTTTTTACTTTTATGCCTAAAAAATTATTAGAGTCGGCGAAAAAAAAATAGTGTCGGTCGGGTTACCGGAAACACAGGTTGTTGTTACTACTACTGCTAGTGCTTCTGATAAGGATAATGATAATAATGTTTTATTAATAATAAAAATAGGAATGAAATAATATTAATACAAATGATAATAATAATACAAATAATAATAAAACTAATAATAATAATAATAATAATAATCATAAAAGTAATAATACAAAAAATAACAATACAAACAACAATAATAATAATAACAATAATAATAATAATAATAATAATAATAATAATAATAATAATAATAATAATAATAATAATAACTATAATAATAATAATAATAATAATAATAATAATGTTCTTGATAATAATCATGATGATAATAATAATCATAAAAATCATAATAATAATAATGAAAAAACAATCACAAATAATAATAATAATAATAATAATAATAATAACAATAACAATAATAAAAATAATAATAAAATTTAAAATAATAGTAATAATAATAATAATAATAATAATAATAATAATAATAATAATAATAGTAAAAATAATAACAATAAACAATATAAATAATAATAATAATAATAATAATAATAATAATAATAATAATAATAATAATAATAATTATAAAGTTATAATAATAATTATAATAATAATAATAATGATAGTAAAATAATAACAAGGATTATAATCATTATAGCAAAAAATAAATAACAATAGTAATAAAAATAATAATAATAATAATAATAATAATAATAATAATAATAATAATAATAATGATGATGATGATGATGATGATGATGATGATGATGATGATCTGCTGCTGATGCTGATAATGATGATGTTAGATGATGTTAGATGATGTTTGATGATGTCAGATTAGATGATGAAGATGTCAGATGATGATGAGGATGATGATAATGATGATGATGAAATAATAATTACTCTCCTCAATGCGTTACCTTACATCAATTTACACTCTTCAATGCGTTACCTTTCATCAATTTACACTCTTCAATGCGTTACCTAACGTCCATTTACACTCTTCAATGCGTTACCTTACGTCCATTTACACTCTTCAATGTGTTACCTTACATCAATTTACACTCTTCAATGCGTTACCTAACGTCCATTTACACTCTTCAATGCGTTACCTTACGTCCATTTACACTCTTCAATGCGTTACCTTACATCAATTTACACTCTTCAATGCGTTACCTTACGTCAATTTACACTCTTCAATGCGTTACCTTACGTCCATTAACACTCTTCAATGCGTTACCTTACATTCGTTTATACTCTTCAATGCGTTAACTTACGTCAATTTACACTCTTCAATGCGTTAACTTACGTCCATTTACACTCTTCAATGCGTTGCCTTTCGTCAATTTACACTCTTCAATGCGTTACCTTACATTCGTTTATACTCTTCAATGCGTTAACTTACGTTCATTTACACTCTTTAATGCGTAACCTTTCATCAATTTACACTCTTCAATGCGTTACATTACTGTTTCCCTTCGTCCATTTACGCACGTCGCACCTTACATTACGTCCATGTACACACTTCATAACTTTTCCTTTCGTCTATTTTCGATTTACTTTACGTCCATTTAGCGTTCGTCCATTAACGGGCGTCATGCCTTTGGATTACTTCTAATTATGCACGACAGACCTTTTGTTTACGCTAGTTAAGCTAGTATACATTTTGCTTACGTCCATTGATGCACTTACTTTTTATTTTATAAAGGTCCGCGATGTCGGAAAGAATATTCGCCATGCGCCCGGACTGGAAGTTACTGAAGATGACTTGAAAGTCTGGCTATCTGATCTGAAAGCATTGTTTTCTGACCCAACATTCAACAATGACAATCCCCTTGCAAAAGACGCACTAGACCAATTGCAACAGGTAACACGTTCATCAATATTTAATATCACATATCTAAAAGCGATGAGTTGTCTGTGGCGTCCACGAAAGAAGTAAACGCATTGATGTGGAGTCTGTTTTAAGCAATACATCATATGCAACTTTTCAAATGTAGCTATGTTTAATATAAGTGGTTGCCCGTGTTATTAAATGATAATTTACACTACGCTGGTAGTCATTTACCCTTTCAATTGACTAATAAAGGGATCATATTTTGGCAATAAAGAACGCAATTGTTTTATAATCCAATGGATTACTGTGATAAACGCTGACAAAAAATCTCTACAAAGTGACTAAGCATATCGATGCTCCCATTCGCGTCATTGTAAGTGACAAAGCTAATCAGGGACCACATTCGCGTAATGGTAAGTGATTAGGCGGATTGATGCTCAAATTTGCGTCATAGGGATCGAGGCAACCTTTCGCGTCATGGTAAGTGGCCAAAACTAGCAATGCTGCCATTCGCGTCGTGGTAACTGGCCAAGGGGATTGGGGCTCTCTTTTGCGTCATGGGATGTGGCAAACAAGATTGAGGCTAACATTCGCGTTATGGTAAAAGACCGAGCGGATCAAGATTCCAATTTAAGGCATGGTAAATGACTTAACGGGCCAAGGTTCCAATTCAAGATATTTTAAATGACCAAACGAATCAAGGCTCACATACACGTCATGGTAAATGACCGAGCGGATCAAGACTCCTATTCCCGTCATGGTAAGTGACTTAGCGGGCCACGACTCCCATTCACGTCATGGTAAATGACCGAGCGGATCAAGACTCCCATTCACGTCATGGTTAATGACCGAGCGGATCAAGATTCCTATTCCCGTCATGGTAAGTGACCGATCGGGCCAAGACTCCTATTCATGTCATGGTAAATGACCTAGCGGATCAAGACTCCCATTCTTTCATGGTTAATGACCGAGCGGATCAAGACTCCTATTCCCGTCATGGTTAGTGACCGAGCGGGCCAAGACTCCAATAAATGTCATGGTAAATGACCGAGCGGATCAAGACTCCCATTCACGTCATGGTAAATGACCAATGACCGAGCGGATCAAGACTCCCATTCACATCATGGTAAATGACCGAGCGGATCAAGACTCCCATTCACGTCTTGGTAAATGACCGAGCGGATCAAGACTCCTATTCCCGTCATGGTAAGTGACTAAGCGAGCCAAGACTCCAATTCATGTCATAGTAAATGACCGAGCGGGCCAAGACTCCTATTAACGTCATGGTAAGTGACCGAGCGGGCCAAGACTCCAATTCAAGTCATGGTAAATGACCGAGCGGATCAAGACTCCTATTTCCGTCATGGTAATTGACTAAGCGGGCCAAGACTCCAATTCATGTCATGGCAAATGACCGAGCTGTTCAAGACTCCTATTCCGGTAATGGTAAGTGACTAAGCGTTCCAAGACTCCAATTCATGTCATGGTAAATGACCGAGCGAATCAAGACTTCTATTCCCGTCATGTTAAGTGACTATGCTGGCCAAAACTTCACTTCATGGTAAATGACCAAGCGGATGAAGGCTTTAATTCGCGTCATGGTAAGAGACAAAGAGGATGAAGGCTCCAATTCACGACATTAAAAATGAATAGGTGGCTCGAGACTCCGTTCTTGTCAGCGTTAATGACCATGCGAATCGAGCCTTCCATTCACGTCATGGTTAGTGACAAGGCCGATCAAAGCTCAAATTCACTTCATACTGAAAAATCAAGCTGATCAAGGCTCCTATTCACGTCATGGTAATCGAACAGGTCGACCCCAGTTTGCGTCAGGGTAAGTGGCCTAGCGGATCAAGTTTCCCAGTTATGTCATGGTAAGTGACCAGGCGGATCGAGACTCCAATTATCGTTATGGTATGTGGTCAAGTTGATCGAGGCTCCAAATTCACATCATGATAAGTGATCAGGCTGATCACGGTCTCCATTTACGTCATGGTAAGTGGCCTAGCGGATCAAGTTTCTCAGTTATGTCATGGTAAGTGACCAGGCGGATCGAGACTCCAATTATCGTTATGGTATGTGGCCAAGTTGATCGAGGCTCCAAATTCACATCATGATAAGTGATCAGGCTGATCACGGTCTCCATTTACGTCATGGTAAGTGACCAGTTTGATTGTGGACCCCATTCGTGTCATAATTGTACGAAGTCTTCAGTCGCTGAGGCACTATATTATCAAACAAAATCACTGTATGTATTCCAACATTGTATTGTTAACATTAATGGTATATGTATTATCATAACCAGCTGGAGAATGACGAACTTATCATAGAGCGCTACGAGGTTGTGGTGGCCATAAAGGACTCGGTTGATTACCTGCGAACGCTTCCTGTCCATTCAAATCGAGAGACACTTGAACTACAGAGCCGAATTGATGACCTGGAAGTGAAGGTGCAAGACATACTTAAACAAATGGAACCTTCTGGGATGGACAGATTTAAATCGGGTAGGTCTAATTATCACTCCGTATTATTGATAGATTAATACGTCAGGTCACATGCTATAGCAGTCATGAATGATAGGGTAACCGCACGGCGTACTTTGAAATTGTGGTGAACTGGACCGACCGTACTGCCTTTGAATTGATAACGCACTGTCGTCTAAGGGCGTTCCTGCGAACGCCGTATGTTTTTAAAATACCAAGGCAGGCGGATGGAAATACAACTTGTATATATACCTTCTCCATACACGGCATAAAATGCCACGGGCCGTACGGATAACGTGCATCGAGCTTACGGGAGCCTTGCGTTGCCCGCAGGGTGTGCCACATACCGCAAGGCCACCTTACGGGCACCGTTGGCGGGCTTAAAACTGCCAAAGGACGCCTATAGAATGCCTGCGGCCACCGCAATTTTTTGGGGGTACGCAGAAGTTTATATTAATTTAATAAACCATAGGGAAGCCGCAGGACAAACGAAAATCCACCGTTTGCCCGACGTAGGGTCGCCGTGGAGCCGCTCTACGATATGACTAACTGCTACGTCGAACCTAGAATTAAAAGAAAGTAATTACTCAGTGCTGTTATGAATGATAGGGTAACCGCACGGCGTACTTTGAAATTGTGGTGAACTGGACCGACCGTACTGCCTTTGAATTGATAACGCACTGTCGCCTAATAGCGTCCCTGCGGACGCCGTATGTTTTTAAAAATACCAAGGCAGGCGGATGGAAATACAACTTGTATATATACCTTCTCCACACACGGCATAAAATGCCACGGGCCGTACGGATAACGTGCATCGAGCTTACGGGAGCCTTGCGTTGCCCGCAGGGTGTGCCACATACGGCAAGGCCACCTTACGGGCACCGTTGGCGGGCTTAAAACTGCCATAGGGCGCCTATAGAATTCCTGCGGCCACCGCAATTTTTTGGGGGTACGCAGAAGTTTATATTAATTTAATAAACCATAGGGAAGCCGCAGGACAAACGAAAATCCACCGTTTGCCCGACGTAGGGTCGCCGTGGAGCCGCTCTACGATATGACTAACTACTACGTTGAACCTAGAATTAAAAGAAAGTAATTACTCAGTGCTGTTATCATACGGCAACCCCTACGGTTTGTAAAATATAGGGATATGCAGTAGGGTGACCCTGAGGCTAGCATTGATACTCTGTTGCCACCAGATGTAACTTTCGATCTCGGGGGCATAGGGCCGACGTATCCTTGTCGTAAAGCAAGTGTGATTGAGGCATAAACGAACGTATCTGTTATAAAACATTAACATGAAATAGCATCATAAATTTCACCATTTACACAAGTTTGGCCAAATAAACATGTAGATCTTTGAAGTGCAGTTTTATTGCTTCAAATGTTGATTACCGACATAGACTGCAATACTGTGTTCTAAGGAATCAGTAACGGAAATAATTCAATAATTTAGCAAAAGTATAAAATCTTTCCTTAAATGACAATAGCCCCCAAACTTGCACATTTGCATCGTACGTATTGTCACAATGCATATGATTGCGTTTTGCGTGTATTTTATTTTTGCTGGAAGTCTCAAAATAAGGAAACTTGAATCTCATCAATAAAATGATGTAATATATGATTTAAACGACGCTCGTCCTTAGACGGGATGTGTTATTGTATGACGCTGTACATCCATCCGTAAGTTAGTCCGTCAGTATATCTATCGGCTGTATAAAACGCGTCTCATGTTATTCTCATTTTATACCTTTTGGATAACTTATTTCTGATTAAAAATTGTTTGAAACCTTAAGGTCGGTACACTTGATAGTTTGAAATTCAACCTAATGAAAATCTTCTCCTGCTAAACCCTTGGGGTCAAAAGTAATATTGTTCGCCCATGCAAGTTTCTGATGTTGAATAGTTTGTATAACCTTCGGCATAACGTCTTGTTTGTTACAACATCTTTCAAATCTAGCTCTTTTTCTATGAAATCGCAAAGCTTTGATATTTGATATATTGTCTCATGTAGTGTCATCAACAAACCCTTCGTATCTATCATCATGTGTGTGTGTGTGTGTGTGTGTGTGTGTGTGTGTGTGTGTCGCTTAAAGGTTGAATTGGTACTGAGATGATATTGACTAAGAATCACAACATAAAACTACACTTTTTACGAAACCTTCTTTAGGCTTTAAATGATGACGTCACACTCTTTTTATATGATGTCATAAGTTTGTAATATTTTCATGACGTCTTCTTCGGTTTAAAAAAACAGACTGTGACGAACGTTTTATGAATGTTAAAATGAAATGAAAAAGAAAGGTATCGTTCTGCTTTAATGAATTAAATGGATGACGATCTTCTTAATTCAAAATATTTATCACAAAAAGAAAATTAGAATGACTTGCTAGAATAATACCAATTAAGCAACTAGTGTTTCAAATTGAATTGTTTGCAATCATGCAAAGTGATATTGTTATGTTGCACATGAAAAAAGTGATAGATTAGTTATATCAAACTGAAAAGAATGAAATGAATATTCATAAGGCGTTTTGCCGAACAATATAATAAATGCGGCATTTTAATTTTAATTTGTTCCAGAATTAAAAGGAAACCTTATAAAGTATCACCTAGACAACACCTGCACGTACAAGATTGGCCCCTTCGTTGAATCTGGAGTGTTCGGACTTGAGGACTTCTATATTCCTCCAAATATTAGTCGCGTTATTCTTCAATCGAGACAGAAATACATTAGATCGGAAGAACCTCTTACGAGTTTGGAACAGATGTTCAGCTCCAAACGAATTACTATTCTTTCTGCAGACGCCGGCGTAGGAAAAACAACGTTTTGTAAGTCTTTAGTTACATTATGGTGCGCGGTACAAGAGGGAAAGACCAATCCATTAGCGAAGTTTAGTCGCTCTCAAAACGTTTTCAGTGACATTACATATTTAGCTGAGTTTACATATTTATTTTACATCCAGTTACGGGGGAACAAATGCGATAAACTAGAGGATATAATTTTCTCTCATACAGAATTAGTTGACACAGAATTGACAAGGAATAACAAGGCTTTTTGTAATTTGTTATCGAACGAAACCGGTTTGGTAATTTTAGACGGATTAGATGAATGTGACATTCCTATTATTAGTCCCTTAGCAACAAATAGAAAGTATACTGTTCTCATTACATCACGTCCTTGGAAACTTGCAAATATAGATATGCCGAGAACAGGTACATATACACATGCACAGATTAAAGTTATTAGCCGGGACGTGTCCGAGCAACTTGTGGATCATTTGAATAATTGTTTGAACAAGCATTTTAGCACCTCATATAATAACGGAGATTTCTTATCTGCTATTAAAAAACAACATTTGGAACCATTTCTCCAAAATCCAATGTTAGCCTCGCAGTTGTTATGTGTCTATCACGAGAAACGCAGTCAGAATATAACATGTCTTGTGAATACAGCCGTGGATAGTACATGACCAGACTACGGTACAACGTCAAAATCTCGTAAAAAGGATATGACGTTCTTTGGTAAGACAAGGTCGCATATATACGCAAATATGATAGAACTGATGTTTCGAAGTGTCGAAAAAAAGGACAAATCACTCGTACAAGGTCTGAGTGAGCTATATAAGAGCGATGATCGAACACATACCCTCCCCGAATGCTTTGATGATAGAAATTACACATGCAGTGGATTAGCAGTACTAATTAACGGTATTGGAAAATTGGCAGCCTATTCACTCGTAGACGATGATAACTCTTTAATAGAAGAACACCAAATGCGAATATTGAAGAATGAGGAAAAGACGGTTCTTCTCAAATCTGGAATTCTCTCGATAACAAGCTTAAAAACGTTATCAGGAGAAAGCATGCTGTACACATTTTTACATCAAACTTATAAAGAGATGCTTGCCTGTGTATTTCTCTCTTCTCTGGATTTTCATAATAATTTATGGAAAATGTTTATAAACAGATTTGAATCTGTTATGACACCCGATATATTGTCATTTTTATGTGTCATGAACTACGAACAAGGTTGCAAGTGTTTAGATATGTTTAATGAAAAGAAACGGTTGTTTTTTAGAGGCGACATATTTCACGATTCCGAACTCAGAGACTATCAATCTACAATTAAAATGACCTACAAGGAATGTTGCGACAATGGAATAAAAAAGCCTCGAATTACATTGAAACACGCACAGATCGGCTCAGATTTAGGAATTGACACTGATCATGCACTTTTGCAAGGAAACAGTATTAAGTTGGAAACAATTTTCATAAAAAAGTATACGCTTTCCATAGCAAATATTTCAAACTTATTCCAAACTTCATTGACGCATTTATGGCTAAACGAAGCTACGTTAAACGACGATGACCACATCGTCCTATCGAAATGTGCACATCTCTCTAAAATAGTTATAACAGACAGCCGCCTTACACACGTCACCATCAACCCGTCTTCCATAGAGGAGTTCTGGGTTTACTTGAAGCCAGAACTGATACAAGAGATACCGCCCATGCAGGTATCCTTTGTTGGCGGGTCGCAGTTCTCTAACAGTCTACGAAAACTCAGTTTAGTGCACGTTACCATGGGTGTTCCCCTTGATTTGTCAAATTGTCAAGAGCTATATAAATTAATTATAGGAAAATACTCATCTGAAAATCAGACTGGTAATTGCATCATATACAACATGCAATGCTGTAATGCACTACAGGAACTGCGACTTCTGAAATTACAATTCCCTACAGATACACACCTGGATCTGAGCGGTCTCAGACATATCTCTGTGGTAACTATACAGAACAGCCGCCTTACACACGTCACCATCAACCCGTCTTCCATAGAGGAGTTTTGGGTTTACTTGGAGCCAGAACTGATACAAGAGATACCGCCCATGCAGGTATCCTTTGTTGGCGGGTCGCAGTTCTCTAACAGTCTACGGGAACTCAGTTTAGTGCACGTTACCATGGATGTTCCCCTTGATTTGTCAAATTGTCAAGAGCTATATCAATTAAATATAGGAACATCCTCAACTGAAAATCAGACTGGTAATTGCATCATATACAACATGCAATGCTGTAATTCACTACAGGAACTGCAACTTGACACATTACAATTCCCTACAGATACACACCTGGATCTGAGCGGTCTCAGACATCTCACTAAGGTAACTATATACAACAGCCGCCTTACACACGTCACCATCAACCCGTCTTCCATAGAGAAGTTCTGGGTTTACTTGGAGCCAGAACTGATACAAGAGATACCGCCCATGCAGGTATCCTTTGTTGGCGGGTCGCAGTTCTCTAACAGTCTACGAGAACTCAGTTTAGTGCACGTTACCATGGATGTTCACCTTGATTTGTCAAATTGTCAAGAGCTATATCAATTAATTATAGGAAAATCCTCATCTGAAAATCAGACTGGTAATTGCATCATATACAACATGCAATGCTGTAATGCACTACAGGAACTGCAACTTGACATATTACAATTCCCTACAGATACACACCTGGATCTGAGCGGTCTCAGACATCTCTCTAAGTTATTTATACAGGACAGCCGCCTTACACACGTCACCATCAACCCGTCTTCCATAGAGGAGTTCTGGGTTTACGAGAAACCAGAACTGATACAAGAGATACCGCCCATGCAGGTATCCTTTGTTTGTGGGTCGCAGTTCTCTAACAGTCTACGGGAACTCAGTTTAGTGCACGTTACCATGGGTGTTCCCCTTGATTTGTCAAATTGTCAAGAGCTATATCAATTAATTATAGGAAAATACTCATCTGAAAATCAGACTGGTAATTGCCTCATATACAACATGCAATGCTGTAATGCACTACAGGAACTGCGACTTGACACATTACAATTCCCTACAGATACACACCTGGATCTGAGCGGTCTCAGACATCTCTCTAAGGTTAATATATATAACAGCCGCCTTACACACGTCACCATCAACCCGTCTTCCATAGAGGAGTTTTGGGTTAACGTGAAACCAGAACTGATACAAGAGATATCGCCCATGCAGGTATCCTTTGTTGGCGGGTCGCAGTTCTCTAACAGTCTACGAAAACTCAGTTTAGTGCACGTTACCATGGATGTTCACCTTGATTTGTCAAATTGTCAAGAGCTATATCAATTAATTATAGAAAAATCCTCAACTGAAAATCAGACTGGTAATTGCATCATATACAACATGCAATGCTGTAATGCACTACAGGAACTGCGACTTCTGAAATTACAATTCCCTACAGATACACACCTGGATCTGAGCGATCTCAGACATCTCTCTAAGATAACTATATATAACAGCCGCCTTACACACGTCACCATCAACCCGTCTTCCATAGAGGAGTTTTGGGTTTACTTGAAACCAGAACTGATACAAGAGATACCGCCCATGCGGGTATCCTTTGTTGGCGGGTCGCAGTTCTCTAACAGTCTACGAAAACTCAGTTTAGTGCACGTAACCATGGATGTTCACCTTGATTTGTCAAATTGTCAAGAGCTATATCAATTAATTATAGGAAAATCCTCAACTGAAAATCAGACTGGTAATTGCATCATATACAACATGCAATGCTGTAATGCACTACAGGAACTGCGACTTCTGAAATTACAATTCCCTACAGATACACACCTGGATCTGAGCGGTCTCAGACATCTCTCTGTGGTAACTATACAGAACAGCCGCCTTACACACGTCACCATCAACCCGTCTTCCATAGAGGAGTTTTGGGTTTACTTGGAGCCAGAACTGATACAAGAGATACCGCCCATGCAGGTATCCTTTGTTGGCGGGTCGCAGTTCTCTAACAGTCTACGAGAACTCAGTTTAGTGCACGTTACCATGGGTGTTCCCCTTGATTTGTCAATTTGTCAAGAGCTATATAAATTAACTATAAAAAATTCCTCAACTGAAAATCAGACTGGTAATTGCATCATATACAACATGCAATGCTGTAATGCACTACAGGAACTGATACTTGACACATACCAATTCCCTACAGATACACACCTGAATCTGAGCGGTCTCAGACATCTCTCTAAGGTAACTATACAGCACAGCCGCCTTACACACGTCACCATCAACCCGTCTTCCATAGAGGAGTTCTGGGTTTACGTGAAACCAGAACTGATACAAGAGATACCGCCCATGCAGGTATCCTTTGTTGGCGGGTCGCAGTTCTCTAACAGTCTACGAAAACTCAGTTTAGTGCACGTTACCATGGGTGTTCCCCTTGATTTGTCAATTTGTCAAGAGCTATATAAATTAATTATAAGCAATTCCTCAACTGAAAATCAGACTGGTAATTGCATCATATACAACATGCAATGCTGTAATGCACTACAGGAACTGATACTTGACACATACCAATTCCCTACAGATACACACCTGAATCTGAGCGGTCTCAGACATCTCTCTAAGGTAACTATACTGAACAGCCGCCTTACACACGTCACCATCAACCCGTCTTCCATAGAGGAGTTCTGGGTTTACGAGAAACCAGAACTGATACAAGAGAAACCGCCCATGCAGGTATCCTTTGTTGGCGGGTCGCAGTTCTCTAACAGTCTACGAGAACTCAGTTTAGTGCACGTTACCATGGGTGTTCCCCTTGATTTGTCAATTTGTCAAGAGCTATATAAATTAATTATAAGCAATTCCTCAACTGAAAATCAGACTGGTAATTGCATCATATACAACATGCAATGCTGTAATGCACTACAGGAACTGGGACTTAACACATTACAATTCCCTACAGATACACACCTGGATCTGAGCGGTCTCAGACATCTCTCTAAGGTAACTATACAGGACAGCTGCCTTACACACGTCACCATCAACCCGTCTTCCATAGAGGAGTTCTGGGTTTACGTGAAACCAGAACTGATACAAGAGATACCGCCCATGCGGGTATCCTTTGTTGGCGGGTCGCAGTTCTCTAACAGTCTACGAAAACTCTGTTTAGTGCACGTTACCATGGGTGTTCCCCTTGATTTGTCAATTTGTCAAGAGCTATATAAATTAGCTATAAGCAATTCCTCAACTGAAAATCAGACTGGTAATTGCATCATATACAACATACAATGCTATAATGCACTACAGGAACTGAGACTTAACACATTACAATTCCCTACAGATACACACCTGGATCTGAGCGGTCTCAGACATCTCTCTAAGGTAATTATACAGGACAGCCGCCTTACACACGTCACCATCAACCCGTCTTCCATAGAGGAGTTCTGGGTTTACTTGGAGCCAGAACTGATACAAGAGATACCGCCCATGCGGGTATCCTTTGTTGGCGGGTCGCAGTTCTCTAGCAAACTTACGATGCTAAGCGTAGTGAATACAACGAATATTCAAACCGTAGACTTATCTGAATGTGTTCATTTACAAACAATCCGAACAGATCGTCCTGTACAGATTGGGACTTTGGGTCTTCCGCATTTAGAAGAGATTCGATTATTTGGTGCACAAACAAAAGTTTGCAACAATGTATTACAATGTATATCTGAATGCAGTTGTCCGTGTAGAAGAATATGGTTTGAAAACTTATCCACTGAAATACTACATTCATTAACTCTAAGTCGACACCCAGGTGAGATGTTTAAATTAGTCAAGTTTCGCTTTATGTGTCTAGACACACACGTTCTTGATTTTATTATGAAGATTGCTGTGGAGAAGATTGAGTTTGAAGAGGTAAACATATTGACAGCTGAGAATCTTGTATCATTAAAAAAATGTACGAAGCCTATTCGAGCCCCCGACAATACTACAGAAGGAATGGACAAAATGTCTGTTGGGCAACATATATCAGAGATCAGTTTTTCTCATTGTCCTGTTCTAGGGTCAACAGTTGAGGAAGTTAAATTGGCGATTGAGTGTTTGCGACAGCATTGGAAAGTAAATGAATTTGAAATACATACTATACAGTCGGAACATATTTCCGATATAACTTATTTGGGCAAAGATATCACATTGAAGAACCCAGTTGTACTAAAGGTATTACAATTGAAGTCAAAGGTAGAAACGTATGACTCCACAATTTATAAGAGAACATGAAATACTGGGTAAGGAATTACATAATTTACAGGATGCAAAAATCTTTATTTTAGTATATGATAACAAAAAATAACATTAGCTCAACGTGCTATGTTCCGCCATATATGTTTTAGAGAAGATGAAATGTTCTGTGTACTGTATGCGTACTGTGCATAGTTCTGCTGAATGACTTCACATCGACTCAAGAACCTTAAAATCAAACAGCTCTTTTAAGTAATGATATCTAGAAGATAGTCGCGACTGTAAACCAAACAACTTTATTTGATACTAAAAAGTACTCGAATCTGAAAACTGCAGTCTAAACGTACACAGATAATCATCGATTTTAATTATGTCGAAGTCAACGAAACATCATCCAATGTGTTTTACCATATCTCATTCATTCACAACATCAAGCAAAGTTGCTGTCCAGTGATAATCTTAACATACATGCCATAAGACATTTTTTTAAATAGATCCGTGTCGTCCTACTCGTATTCCGTTGTAACTAAGCTGAACATTTATCAAAGGGCCGATAATTGGAGTTAAATGTCACCATTCTGTGTGTATAATGATAGTAAAAAAAACTAAGATATGTTGAGCATTTTAGTTCGTTGATATCTCGATATCCCTCAGAACTAATGCTGTGTAATGTTCTGTCGATCATGAAATAAGATTGCATTCCAAACAACTTTCATATCTTAAAAAGTGTGTAGCAATTGCATTAGATTTATAGTAAATTAGATAGAACATAAGGATATTTATTTTGTGTGTGTGTTTAATATTTGTATAGAACATTTTTTATGTTACATTTCACTCTTTTAAATATGTAATGTTTGGAACAGATGGTTCCAAAAAAGTGAATATTAGTATAGATGTTCGTATGCTTGTATTTTTTACAGCGTTTACGATTGTTGTATGTGTTTTAAAATTAGTCAATGTATTTACCCATAAATATAGCATTAAAGGAACTCGTCCACGTTTTATAGAGTCAGACATAGGAAAAATGCGAATGAAAACGCTTGTCTTAATGATAAAAGAAATTTTGGCATCTATTTTAAATAGTAATTAGTAAAGTTGAAAAACATAGCATGTTTTGCCTAAAGCCTTTATCACGCTATTGATAATTATTCAAGGTTTGGGTCGATCAAATTCTGTTCAAATGAGAATCTAACGTTGAATGTTCCGTGTTTGCTCATTTATGTATCTTACAAAAACATGCCTCGATTTCAACTAAGTTTATAAACGTCGTTGCCAATATAAAATCCTTGAATGAGTGCCTTTATACATAGTGTGTACAGTTTTCTCAGGTGTATTATTGCTGTAACATGTAATTAAAACTTTCTGTAAATAAACACACAGTGTATTATGAGCTGTTAATGATGTTCTTAAGTTACGTTAAGCATTCTCAGTGTGTGTATACCACGTGATAAATTGCGTCATAAATGTTACGTCGGAAGGCAATATTTTGATTAAAAAAAGACTTTAAACAAAGATAACTTCACTATTTCTTTACCATTTTAAATGAAACATAACGCACTTCTACGCCGCTTACGGAGTCCCACCTTCGGTCGTTTACCAGAATTTGATTGCGAGTTCAGTTTCTTAAAACACTTTAACAAACCTTTTCACAATACGGCCGTCTGACGGAGCACTGTCAAAACATTATTTTGGAAACAGGTTGTCGAAGTGTTTAATGACCTCATCAAATTTCGGAAATGATACAAACGCGGCGCTCTTTACGAGGCATATAGACTGCCCTTTGTTTCATTTAAAATAATGTTGTAAATGAAAAGTTATCTTTGATTTAAGTCTTCATTTTAAGCAAATGTATGCCTTCTGACGTAACATATATGACGTGATTTTTCACGTGGTATACACACACTGATTCTGTTGTGTTCAGTTTTGTTCTGATAAAACTGATACCGATTTAAATATTTTCATATTCGGAAAATTATTTATTTTAAATATAACATTTTTACTTTGTATTATCCCTATGTTTTAACATTAACTTAAGTATTCGGATCTGTCATAAAAACATTCTATTAAATGTTGTGGATGTTTCTATTTCATACGTTTGTATCAACGTGAATGTTTAAATATGATTTGTCTTTCGATTTAAACTTTACGAAAGTAATATTACAGGTTTATGTTTTTTTCTCTATCCTCTAGAAATTTAATCTTACATCCTAGTTTTAATTTCATTTAAAGTACACATCAATGGTCGGCAGTCATGTGCCAAAAGTTGAAAAGCAAATTAAAGAGACTTACACAACATTATTATACATTAAACATTAAAAGCATTTCATCTTGGAACATTAAATGGTATCGACTTGTCTTCCGCAATGTTTAATATTGTAAGAGATTTATCAAGTTTGACAGAGTGCTTTATGTATATTCGTTGTATTTAAGTTATATTCAATGTTTAGTTAAATTTCTGTGTGTTTTTTTGTATTTATGAATCCGACCCGGAGGTAAACAAGTTCACTGATATCTGAATGTTAAACTTCAATGCCTAGTGACACCATATCTCATTTGATCACTGATGCCTTGATATGTTAAACGAATGATCACAAGTACATTATACGTAAAATGATGAAAGTGTGTTCATTGGCTGGGTATTAAAAATGACTTACTTTTTCAATCGTTGAAGGCCAGAACACTTGGTTGAAAGTTTTACAATTTCTTTTTTCTGCACGTAAACCTTTTAAATATTTGTATGGGTTCAGCAGACATTTAACATTTACATTTTTGTGTATGTGATACCTTAAAGTTATTATGTAATTTTTCTAGACATAGATCCAGATTTTGTCTGTAATATTACTACAGTAGACATATTTACTTCTTTCCAAGTTAAGTCGTCGAATACCCACAGGAGACCATTTGAGTTACTCTCAGATGAAAATAGTTAGCGGAATATAATTATGTGTAAAAATCTGTTGTTAGTGATTAATCTAAATATTTTTTTTCAATCAAATAGAAACAGCTATATTCTGTACATTGAACTTTTATACACTTTCGGTTTTGCGCGTCACCTCCCCCCCCCCCCCCCCACCCCCTCTAAAATCATCCACGTTTACTTTTTATGTCAATATCGAAGAAATACTATTAGAAAAAAACGCTCCAAATGGACGCTTTGGACAACAAATGATTAAAGTGTTAAAGGGGGAACCCCGAAATCCCCCTACCAACATTTTAAACAATTTTATATTCGGTCAAGAGATGTGGACGAATGCGAAAAAGACTGTGCCCCCAAGTGACGCCTCCCCGAAAGTCAATTTATAGATCCCCTGAAATAGACATAGGTCTGACTAAAAAGCTTAGTTAAATACCTACTGCAATGGTGGTAATCTTATATTCAACTTTAGTTATCAGTTATAGATACATGTATGTTAAATACAATTTTATGGATGAAATTCGCAATGTTAATGTACTTAAAGTGCAGTATGTAAATATGATTTTGACACACATTTTTCATGTTTGCAAATGTGATGTACATATATTCGTCGTTCTGTAAGGAATATATATCACATGGATGTTTTTATACTTATAACCATGTATTAATCATGCAACATATTGTATTCATGATATGTTTGATAGTAGTTTTGTTTATTTGAGTTATGCCATAATTTGTTCACGGGTATTTTGATAGTGATACTATACAAGTTTCATCAAGCATTTTTACATTTATGTGCAATATAAGGTTGTTTAAGCAATAATGCTTAAAATTTATGTTATTATATTAATAAATTTATATAATTTGTTATGTGTTTTTCTTTTGTTATGCGTGTTTCTTTTGTTATGCTGCTGCTGCTGCTGCTGCGGCTGACAATGATGATAATTATGATGATGATGATGGTGGTGGTGGTGGTGGTGATGATGATGGTGGTGATGATGATGATGATGATGATGATGATGATGATGATGATGATGATGATGATGATGGTGGTGGTGGTGGAGGTGGTGGTGGTGATGATGATGATGATGGTGGTGGTGGTGGTTGTGATGATGATGATGATGATGATGATGATGATGATGATGATGATGATGATGATGATGATGATGATGATGATGATGATGATGATGATGATGATGATGATGATGATGGCGGTGGTGATGATGATGATGATGATGATGATGATGATGATGATGATGATGATGATGATGATGATGATGATGATGATGATGATGATGATGATGATGATGATGATGATACTAGCTATGGCGATGATGATGATGATGATGATGATGATGATGATGATGATGATGATGATGATGATGATGATGATGATGATGATGATGATGATGATGATGATGATGATGGTGATGATGAATCCCTCAGGGTTAAGCCAAACCTTAAAAAAATACTTGGTATGTAAGTATGTAAAAACAATAATCACCTCAGTGTTGCGCCATAACTGACCTAAGTGCTTCTATATAGAAACATTGATCACTTCAGTGTTGAGCCATTGCTGACCTAAGTGCTTCTTTATAGAAACATTGACCACCTCAGAGTTGAGCAATAGCTGACCAAAGTGCTTCTTTATAGAAACATTGACCACCTCAGAGTTGAGCAATTGCTGACCTAAGTGCTTCTATATAGAAACATTGAGCACCTCAGAGTTGAGCCATAGCTGACCAAAGTGCTTCTTTATAGAAACATTGACCACCTCAGAGTTGAGCAATTGCTGACCTAAGTGCTTCTATATAGAAACATTGAGCACCTCAGAGTTGAACCATAGCTGACCTAAGTGCTTCTTTATAGAAACATTGACCACCTCAGTGTTGAACCATAGCTGACCGAAGTGCTTCTATATAGAAACATTGAGAACCTCAGAGTTTAGCCATTGCTGATTTAAGTGCTTCTATAAAGAAACATTGAGCAACGCAGAGTTGAGCCATTGCTGACCAAAGTGCTTTTATATAAAAACATTGAGCACCTCAGAGTTGAGCAATAGCTGACCTAAGTGCTTCTATAAAGACACATTGAGCACCTCAGTGTTGAGCCATTGCTGACCTAAGTGCTTCTATATAGAAACATTGACCACCTCAGTGTTGAGCCATAGCTGATTTAAGTGCTTCTATAAAGAAACATTGAGCACCTCAGAGTTGAGCAATTGCTGACCAAAGTGCTTCTATAAAGAAACAATGAGCATTAGAAGTTGAGCCATTGCTGACCAAAGTTCTTCTATAAAGAAACATTGAGCACCTCAGTGTTGAGCTATCGCTGGCCAAAGTACTTCTAAATAGAAACATTGAGCACCTCAGTGTTGAACCATTGCTGACCAAAGTTCTTGTATTAAGAAACATTGAGCACCTCAGTGTTGAGCCATTGCTGGCCAAAGTGCTTCTAAATAGAAACATTGAGCACCTCAGAGTTGAGCCATTGCTGACCAAAGTTCTTCTATAAAGAAACATTGAGCAACTCAGTGTTGAACCATTGCTGACCAAAGTGCTTCTAAATAAAAACATTGAGCAGCTCAGAGTTGAGCAATTGCTGACCAAAGTGCTTCTATATAGAACCATTGAGTCCCACAGGGTTGAGCCATTGATGACCCACATTTAGCCACAATTTACAGATAAGTTACCTATATTTCCGACATGATTGATATTTGTAAGATATTTGACTGTCGTCTGCTACAAACACGTTTCATTGAAGAGGTCAATAACCATCAAAGATCGGCTAGTAGTTTTAGACATTAAATTTATGTCTATTTTTCATTGAAAAGAAATATAGACATAATGAGGTCAGTTTTGGGTCAAAAGAATGCTATTAGGAACCTTTGTTGAGGCCAGTCGACAAATGTAACATACCTTATATCTATGCCATAGAAAGCGCAACACTATTTATAGATGGGTTAGAAAAGCAATAAGGGTGATGGAAAGCGCAACACTAATTATATATGAGTCAAAAAATAGCATTAAGTGTGATGGAAATCGCAACACTACTTATAGATGGGCCAAAAATAGCAATAAAGGTCATAGAAAGGGCAACACTATTTAAAGATGAGTCAAAAATAGCAAAAAGAGTGATAGAAAGGGCAACACTATTTATAGATGAGTCAAAAATAGCAATAATGGTGATGGAAAGAACCATTTAAATTTGAGTCAAAAATAGCAATAAGGGTGATGTGTTGACAGGAAAGCTATACACAGCCTACTAAAGACTACCTACAACGCAGGAGAACATAACCAAAAGGCTATCTTACAAAATCTTAAGCTACAGACCAGGCAAAAATATAAAGATACTAGTTCAATGGTTGCGTGTTAATAATCAAATAAACCGCAGTCTATACTATCATGTAAAATGAGTCTAACAAATTAAACCACACGTTAACTATCATTGCTGGACGATAATGAGTTGACTTGACTTAATAAATCTTGAAATTTGATAGATCAGACGTAGTATAAAGAGGGAAGTCCATAAATGTCAATTACTTAGTGAAGTTTGGTGTTAAAAAATAATATTAATTTGAGTATCTAAATAACGTTTATATTCATTATGATAATCAATAAACGTTAAAAAATGC
The DNA here is from genome assembly GCF_026914265.1 of Mya arenaria. Lineage (NCBI taxonomy): Eukaryota > Metazoa > Mollusca > Bivalvia > Myida > Myidae > Mya > Mya arenaria. The sequence goes on along the minus strand of NC_069127.1, from coordinate 34,277,189 downwards.
ATTGTTATTATTGAAGTAAATGTACATCATGCTGCTTTAATGGCATATTATCTAATGAAGGAAACATTTGTATTTAAAGACATTGTGTTGACGTCGTATTTACCTTCTAAGTGTAGCAATATGAATAAGAGAGGTTGTGATACACCACGTGTATGTGTACATATTCGTGTATCTATGAAAAAATTAGAGAGGCCGCGGCGAAACACCACCTGCATGTGTTCATCTAACAGTGAGAAATTAAGAAAGTTCCGATACACCATCACGTGTATGTGCACTTGTTAGTGTAGCTATGATAATAAAGAGGGGTAGCGATACACCAAATGTACTTCAACTTCAAACTATTTTTACGTGCATTTTAATCCCGCTGATGAGCATGTATCCCTTCATACATCGTTCATGTTATTCTAAAACTATTTGACCAACGTACACTTACCTGGGTGTCGTAGTGCACACACGTTAGCCGACACGTACACGTACCCGTACAAGAAGTGTTTAGTAAGCTTTCTAATAAACACGGTAAGAAAATCCTTAATGGCTTATAAATTGAGAAATAACAGTTTTCATTCGACCAAGGCACAATTATTGTGAATAGATTCAATATTGTATCCGTTTTGGATATTTTGTATTTAAAATAAAAGCGAGGTATTTCGTCTTGATTTGGTAAAAAAAAAACATTTTAAAGTCGATCGATACTTAATTTGTTAAATAGGGATTTACGTCATTGACGTATAGGAAAATATTACGCCATCTTACTGGTTATGACGTCAAGAATTAAAAGAAAACACATTTTGTTTAAAAATGCTTTATTTTGGTCATTATTCCTACCGGATATCAACTTAATATGTTAAATACTTAAAACATATTTGAAACGATCGGTTGTATCTGTGACTTCAAATTATTCCACGGTTATACCTTTCTGCAGTGCATGTAGCGCGGGAAATATCCCAGCCCATTCAATCCAAGAAGTTACAAACTAAGGTTCCGACCTCAGCGGTCCCGGATTTTCTCAATAAACGATCCCGGCCGTTACCAGCAAAGATCCCGGACAGACCGGTCCCGGTTATTGTCAAAAAACGATCCGGGACGTTACTAGCTAAGATTCCGACCGCAGCGGTCCCGACTTTTCTCAATAAACGATCCCGACCGTTACCAGCAAAGAATCCTGCCAGACCGGTCCCGTCTTTTCTCAATAAACGATCCGGGACGTTACTAGCTAAGATTCCGACCTCAGCGGTCCCGGCTTTTCTCAATCAACGATCCCGACTGTTACCAGCAAAGAACCCTGCCAGACCGGTCCCGGCTTTTCTCAATATACGATCCGGGACGTTACTAGCTAAGATTCCGACCTCAGCGGTACTGGCTTTTCTCAATAATCAGTTATTTGTAGAAGTCCCGGCTTATTCATAGATGTCCCGGACATTTAATTAAATGCAGACATGGTCACGTTTTCATGCCGAATATAAATACATTATTATTTTCTACAAATACCAGAAGATATATAAGAGGGATGCTACAAAACATAATCTGTACGTTCAGTCCAAATATACTCGAGGTCCAGGGTCGTTGTATTCTTAATATTCTTTCATATTTCTTAAAGGTTTAATAACATTTAATAAAGGGAAATTCAAGCAAACTTAGAATGAAACATTCCGTTAATTACAAGCACATACAGAAACACTTAAAATGCATCGGAGTAGTATAAGATATGCGTTGAAATAATTTATATGCTATTAATATGTTTATTTTAAGGCTTTCACATTTTTGAATAGTTTGTACAAGCTAAAATGTTACAATCTCAAAATCAAAAATTAAAATTTGGGTCACGGTAAATATAACTGCCCCAGTAACAGAGACGTTTTTTGTAGTTATATAACACAGATACATTATAAATATATCCAGAAAGTCGTCGCCTTCACAACCGTGTGTTTATATCCTATGACATTAAAATGGTATGGTCATTCCTTATTTACAGTTTTGAATTAATATCCTTGCCAATAACTTTTACTTCCTTATAAATAATCAATTTAGTAGCATCACTTTTTGTACTTTCAAATTTTATTTCACAAAACACTCTTTAAATGTAAATTGTGCACCAGATAATGTAACAAGACATATTTTAATGCAAAGCATCAAAGACGCCTGGAATGGTTTTTTTGAAACATGACTAAAAGGAAGCAGATGCAATTCACCACCATATCAAGTTTTAGGTACCTGTATTTAAGCGTTCTTCGGTTATTGAACGAAATTGGATTTTAAGGTCAAGGTTGCCACGACCTTTACATTTGACCAAATGACGTCATTGCAATGTTTATGAAAAACGCTTTGATTAGTCTTCAGATACATTCAAAGCAGCTAAAACCGAAATTCTGTCACTCAAGCGCCTGTGCATCTGTTATTTTAAGGCAAACATTTTACCTCTGCTGCAGACAATTATACTACACACGCACGCAATCACCAAAGTAATCATTCACACAGACGCACGCACGCACACGCACGCAACACGCAAGCAAGCACGCACGCACAAACGCACACATACATACACACGCACGCACACATTCACACACACACACACACACACACACACACACACACACACACATGCACGAGTGGGGTGAAGCAGAGAGGAGAGAGATCATAAATAGGTCTCAAATGCTGCTATTATTTCCGGAAAACACTCTTATATTCTCTATCATATGCACTTTTGTGTACAAGGGGGTGGGGCCGTAAGGGGTGGGGCTAAGGCTAACACTGTAGTGTGTTTTGAGGGGATAGTATATCGCGCGAAAGGGGTGGTGGTGTTGGTTGGAAAGCTGGATAGGGTGAGACGCTATAAAAAAGGTCTCAAATGCTACTTCAATTACCGGAATTCACTTTAATCGTCCTTACCAAATACATTATTGTGTGCGAGGGGTGTCCGGGAGGCTTGGGCTCATTCTATATTGTGAGTGGGGTGTGTTTACTATGGGTGAGGGCGTGAGGGGAAATAGGTGGGTAAGCCGGAGGGGGTGTAGAAGGGGCAATTAAAAGTTCTCAAAGCTACATTTGTTATCGGAAACACTTTAAATTTCCCCATCATATAAAATAGTGTGTGTATGGATAATGATGGAGGCTCGTGTTCATAATTTATAAGTTTGAGTGGGATATGTTTAGTGAGGGAGTGGGGATTTGACTCGGGAAGTGGGAGAGTGAGGCGGGCTATAAAAAAGGCCTTAAATGCTAATTTTGTTACAGGAAAACCTGTAATTCTCCCATCATATACAATAGTTTGTGAGAAGGGGTGGGGGTGTTTCGGGTTTATAATATTTTGTCGGTGTGTGGGGTGGGGGGGGGGGGGGAGGGGGCATTGGTTGGAAAAGCGTGGAAGGTGGACGGACTACAGTTTCATTTTCCCTATCATATAGAATATTGTGTGCGAGGGATGTCGGGAAGGCTGAGGCTCATATTACATTGTGCTTGTTTAATAGCAGGTAAAGGGACGTTAAACCGATTAATCAATGTTCGAATATCATGGAAACCCTCCTGAGTAACCTACCCTTAGCAACTTGTATGGGTGTGAAGATTTACATTATTGTGTGTTTACCAGTTTAATACGTTTTGTTCATAAAATAGTTAATACATATAGTGTATTCTCTATATAATAAGGAAATGTAAACACTACACGTGACTGGATATTCAAATAATAAATCACATATAAATTGGAAGGAAGATTTGACGAAAACCCAGAACAAATTTTAATACATTTTATAAAAAATAGAGGACATTGCATGTAAAAGATATTATGTAAACGTAGATTTCCCAAAATTGGTATTAATGATTCGTCGAACCTTTGCGAGTTTATTTTGTGTTTGTAAACTGTCAAAATACATTTCGTAAATATAGAATTATGTACCATTATATTCATAGCATAAGAACTACTTTGCGGACGTCATTTATTAAGCACACGCGAACCGCCTTTACATGGAAAACGCCAGAAAAGTAGTATGATGGCCAGTTTCTACACGCAATGGTGTTCCATTGTATGCATTTTGAATTTGGTGACGCAGTAAGTTTATAAGTGTGTTAGGGTGTTCACCACCCTTTGAACGCTAGATTTAGACTCAGTTTTTTTCATATTTAGAGGGTCAGTACGCCAGGTTCCACCAATATAGCAATTCATACTCCATCCCAAAAGGTCAACGGAAATAAAAATGCTTCATTTGGCTTGGGACGGCCACAGACTCCCCAAACCGTCTCACAAAATATAATGTTGACAATATACAATGAAGCTGGTTAGTATGCTGATAATGCTGGAACGGTGAAAATAGTACACTTGATAAGTCTACGTCATTTTTACCAAGTCTGTCAGAGTCATTGAGTATATAAACGTATAGTACGAATTGTTCCCGGCCGTATGGTGATATAATTACACAAGTTAATAAGGACATGCCACTTTGGTGAAGCTACCATACATGTAAGACACACAGTGGCGGTTCCAGGACTTTCTAAATGGGGGGAGGGCACAACTAATTATAAACATATCAAACTTTTTTTGAATACATTATTTTAATCATATAATGACATAGAATAAACATTTGTCTTTACTGTCAATTACGTTTGGCAGTTCAATTGAATTAAAAAGAAAGCATTTACTGATCTAAGATAAACCTTTCAAAAAACAACAACGATATCTTGCCGGTTTGGGGAATCGAACCAAGGTCGACGGATTAACAGGCAAAGTCGTTAACCAACCGTCCACCTGAGAAACACATTGCGTAGAGTAAATGCTATATAAAGCTACGGTATATTGATTGCACTCAACGATACTGTTGGTACAATGCATGCCCCTTTTAATCATTTCTAAAGGTTTTTCGTTGCTTTGATTAGATATCAAACGATATCATTTTCTTTTATGAACATACACTTTTTGTTTAAGGAAACTCTTTTTTTACAAACCACTTCAGCAATAATTCCTTTCAAAATGCACAGCTTATCACTTCAGTCGACGTATCCGCCATCCCCATGTATTTAAGGTTATAATGCATGCCCCTTTCAATCGCTTCCAAAGGTTTTTCGGTGCTTTGATTAGATATCATACGATAGGCAAATTTTATGAATATACACGTTTTAATTGTTTAAGGAAAATAATTTTATTTTACGAACAACTTTAGCAATAATTCCTTTCAAAATGCAGAGCTTATCAGATGGTCGTTTGCCCGCGGCATGGACAAACATGTGGTCAGTTAATGTATGTAGAAACTATTTTAAGATTATCGGTCAGTTAATGTATGTAGAAACTATTTTTAGATTATCGGAAATTGTCTGTTCTAAGAATGAGAATATGATTGTGCTTTTTCAAGTTTTATTGATAAATTAATGTTATTTATGTTTTATGTAAGTATCTTTGTAGAAATAGTACTAGTGCTGTTATGAATGATTCGCTTGGATGTTTTACAGGTTTAATCCGAACTAATTTGCTTGACCAAACGAATGCATAACTCACTGATGTACCAGGGCATGTGTGCTAATATAAATTGAACGCATAGTGTCTTAAATTATGCCAAGAATTCACCGGAACGAAGCTTTTTATGCAAAATATTTTGAAAACATCTTTTTAGAAAAGTATACGCTTAAAAGTTATAAAATGAATAGTATTTCGTTATTGTTTAGCAGGCAAATCATAATATTAAAAGCATAAGCAACTCGAAACCTGGGATACGACTATTTTGGCATTCAGACAATCATTTTTTTTTTCTTATCTCATAAAACAAATATCAAAAATACACCATTACAAATAAGCGTGCTTCAGGGTCACGCCAGGTTAAAATAACAAACCCTGCAGGCGATGGGACACTACTCGTTCGGTAATAATTTCTGGAAGATCTTGGGCTTAACTCAGAGTCCTACCAGACCCACCATTATTTTGACCCACATTAATCTGATAAATATAACGATCTAAAAAATAGTTATATACTGCTAAAATTAAAACGCCGGGATTTAGCGCGGAAATAGCCGAACAAGCGAGAACTCATACTCGGACCGCAATACAATTAATCTATAACTTTTATGGTCTCGACGTCATTCTTCTAAACATAGAGCGCACTGACAGAATAAAATGGGTTAAAACGACATGAAAAGAAGGAGTTCTTTGAATTTTGCGGTCTTAAGACTATCTGCGCGCATGCGCAGAAAGTCTAAAAAACAACCTTATCAGACATTCATACGCTGTTATAAAAACACATTGGGACCGCAAACACAGTCATACATGGTGAGTAGTTCTTTTATTGATCATTTATTGAACATGGTATGACTTTAGTAGACGGGACTTGGGCGTATCGTAATAATGTCTGCAATTGAATTAATTTACTTCCATCAATAATTACATTGTTCATTTGTTGAACTAGGTAGACGGTACATGAACATGCTTTTGGTTTATGCAATCTAATTACTTTACTTATTTTTAATAAATACATTGTTCATTTTTGTTATTACTACAGTTTATGGAATTATGGAACTTGTGTTTGCAGAATGTACGGTAATGTTCCTAAAAATAGATATTTACGCTACCCATGTTTCCCTGTCCTTGACAACCTGATACAGTTACTACGCCCACTCATCCCGTCATTGATTTTATGCATCTCGTGCTTAGTTTAAACATATTTTATTCATCAATACATGTCAAATACAATGTAAATCAAATACAAGTACAAATGTCATGAAACGGATGAGAACGAAAGATAAATAAATCTTATAATGTTCTTCTCCAAACAGTTTGTAGAGTGCTTTTTTAAGTGACGGACATTATATAAACTCTATATAGATGACAAAATGAAAATCATAACGATGAATATAAAGTAATAGAATGTTGAACTATATCTGGGATTTATGATAACACGGTTACTTAATTACTAGTATCACGCAATATCGTTAATTGAATTCAAACGGAGAAATATAGAGTTGAAGAAGGAAAGGTTAGGTGGTTGGTTTTGGTAATACACTTCAAGTGTCAAGCAATCTACTTAGCTTAGAACTATGAATGACATTACAAATTTAGTCTGAATTCGATACAAATGTTGGATAACTAGTCAAATCGTTTGGACAATTGAATAAACAGATGAACAGCATCAAACACTATCTTATTTTGATCTTCTGAAAGAGTTTCATCACCATAAAGTAGGTTATGAAGAGTTACTTCAGTCAGCTCTTCTACAGAAGATAGCATTATTCGCCTTTGATCTGTATAAAGAGGACAAATTAGGAGAAAATGATTAGATGTTTCCTGAATTCCACACGAGCAGAGGGGAGACGGCACGATATTTCTAACAAACAGGTGATGATTCAGTGAGCTGCATTCATTGTGAAGACGTCTGTGCAAGAGTTGTAATCGGCGCTTACCATAATAAAAAAGATCATTCGTTCTTGGGACATCCGACTTCAGATAAGTTTTAAATCCAGAAAAACTGTCAATCAATTTTACTTCGCCTGGGAGATTATTCCATGCAGATATAGTAGAAGGTAGGAAAGAAATCATATAAAGTGAAGTATTTGTGCGAATGCTAGATATGTGTGATGAGTTTCTTAACAATCTTGACGAGGCTTGGCCTACTGTTTGTGGAACGAGGTCAGAAAGGTAATCTGGTGCAAGACCATTTTTCATTTTGAAAAAAAGAAGAAGCTTGTGTTTTTCTCGCCGAGAACTTAAATCCTCCCAACCAGATTCGATCTTAAGAAGTCGCAGGGAAACAAGTCGAGTACAACCAGTAACAATACGTGCACACTCAGTTTGAATTTTATCAAGTTCATCCTTGTCATATTGAGTACAATTACTCCAAACAACATCAGCGTATTCCAGGATTGGACGTATGAATGATAGATAAGTGACCTCAAGAGACCTCCTATCAAGTTGATAACGGAGTCGTTTCATGATATTGACTCTAGACCAAGCCTTTCCAATAATATAGATAATATGAAAATGCCAATTTCCTCCATCAGAAAAGAAAATACCAAGGTGCTTGTGTGATTCCACTACAGGGATAGCGATATCAAACATGTACAGAGAGGGATGTATTGGTTTGTTCCTCTTTCGAGAAATAACCATTGATTCTGATTTGTTTGGATTAAACTTGACCAGCCACTTTTCAGCCCAAAGACTTATTTTATCAATATCTCTCTGTAATTGAACAGCACCCGTCTGTGGGGAATCCACTATAACAAATAGACTAGTATCGTCAGCAAAAAGGTTAATAGACGAATCATTTTCGCTAACTATATCATTAATATATAAAAGGAATAAAAGAGGGCCCAGAATTGATCCTTGTGGAACACCTGCTTTAATTGATTTTAAGTCAGATGATGCTCCAGGAATAACAACGCGTTGTCGTCTGTTTTCTAAGTAGTTGGCGAACCAAAATAATAAACTACCACACACGCCAGCTCTTTCGAGTTTAAAGAGAAGACCACGATGCCAAACTTTTTCAAATGCTTTACTTATATCAAAGAAAACAACTTTTATTTCGAGACCAGAGTCGAGAGCTTGACAAAAGCTATTATATAAGTAGGTAAGTTGGTTTACGGTAGAATCCCCTGGCAGGAAACCAGATTGATATCGGGTACATGTTTAAATACAACTCGTGCTTCGCGCTCGTGTTTAATTTGAATATATCCGGTAGTGGGTGTGGTAACTATAACATCGTTGTTGTTCGGCTGTATTTATGAACATGTATAAGGACACTTAACGCGAACACGATAATGATAAGAAGCAAAGTTGGTAAGCCTTTCTCTTCTGGTTGTCACCGTGTGGGTCTATAAGCGTGAGGGAAAAGTTTTTATAAAAAACGTAGCACATTACTTGTATTGAAAATGAATTTCATATTGGGAATTTATTTGTAAATTTTGATCGAAGAGTAGGAATATGATCGATTCTGACAGCATTTCAGTTCGCAAAACAAACTTCAATTTGCTCAGAGTAACATTGTTACTAACATACAAATGCTTTGATCTGTTTTCAGGTCTCAAAACAAAGATATTGAATACGGAGTTAGTTATTGAATAAGAGTTTAAGTCAAATGCATTTCAAGAACAGGTGGCTTAAACTTCCTTTGTTCGTAATCACACGTTTACAAACGTCAACATAATACATTTTAATGAGACGGATTATTAATAACATCAAACTGAATGCTACACCTTGGCCGATCATATACTATTACACCTTGGCCTACGTGAATGAAATACAGGCAAATCAAGATCCCTAACTTATCAAAATGTGAACCTGCAGTCAATTGTACAAATTTTGATAAGTTGTCCACTGGTATTTTATATTAACCAATCAATAAACATTTTGTATAACTTTAACATAAACAAAAACTTACATTGTGTTATCCAATTTGCAACTGTTTTTACATAAAACACGTTTATGTTGGGGGGTTTCGACAACCGTTTGCGCTTATCATATTGTTACAAAATATAAAAATCATTGAACCAAGTGCGGCCAAACTGGAATAGCTGGTCAAAACACATACATCGTCATTGCCAACTTTGGAGAAATCCGTTGAATAGAAAGTGCCTATAGAGTTGTATAGGGAAAATATGGTTATACAGTTCTCATGACTTAGTCTTTCAACAGATCAACTTACTTCCTACATATATGTTAGGATAATTCTTGCCCTTTAAGGTGATGGTTTTGTATTAATTGTATGATTTTTACTTTTTGGTCCGTTTTAGGGTTTTGTTGTTCATTAAAAGTTACATTGAAATATGAAGGAGCTAAAAATTGTTTTGCTATTTAAAGTTATTATTGAAATTCGATCGCTTAGCTTCCAACGAATTACGATGTAGAATTTTTTTCTCTTTCAAATGGACTTTTCGAAATAATGGATTTTTAAATATATGTTGGTCCTTTTTGAACATTTATGTAAAATTTGTAAAAATCGATCCCCAAATATTGTGTATTCAACTGCACGGTAATGGTTTTATGGCCCACCCTGCGGCGTATTCACAGCAGGATAGAAATAATCCATCGGCAAGGTTATGACACTGGGTATGCCATGTGCAACGAAGTTTGTCATTTATAGCAATAAAATTATTCCATAACTATTTCGGATTTTTTTGGCTTTTATCATTATCATATTATTGAAATAATATATGATGCTCGATATTAATTTATATGTAGTTAAGAAAAGTCATATAAATGTATTTAGCAAAAAATACTCACATAATTAACCGCAATCACTATTACAGACAGTTAAAACGTAGCTCTTATAAAATATTAATGTTTCAAGTTTCATTGGCAATTTTGGAAATACATATGGGCCATGAAATATAATTAATAAGGGTGTTCAAAGATAATAATTTACATATCTACATCGAGTCAACATGTTCATAATAATTGCTTAAGTTCTAATTCCTAATGGTAAACATTTTGGTCTACCATTTTGCACTCAACCAAACATGTTTATAAATTTAGGACAAATCTAATTATTTTGATTTGGCAAAAAATGTGTAACATGGATTTTGGCATCATATTTTTAGTAAAGAGTGCACTAGGTTTTCATTACGTGTCAAAATGCCATTAAATTGACGTGTTGTTATGGAATAAAAGGGTAAGCCTGTCTTATAGTCAATACAACTTAATTAAATAACATTTTAACTTGTATCGTGAAGACCGGTACTAAATGATAGCAACTGCAGTTAATATTTCATTTAGCTGTTCCTTTGCGATATTTCACACCCAAGTTTGCGTTACACTGTTAGAAAAATTACTAAACTGTTAAAATAAAGGTGTGGAAAAGGGCAATATTAAATGTCTTGATAAACGATCAATTATAGACTTCAACAGACACGGAATATAATATGTAAAAGAAGTAAGTTTATAAGAGACGATTTGATATTTCAGTAGTTTATCAACTAACGTTTCCCATATAGAACAACCCCATCTAATTATGCCTAAATCTAAAATCTCCAAAACTGAAATTTTATATCGCAACTTAAAATTAAAGGACGGGTCAACTTTATGACCCTCATAAATTCTGTATTTCTTATCTGCCTTAATCTTACACTGCGTCCAGTTGATAAATCAGTGCCAAACTAGCGTATCTTAACGCTACTATTGCAATGAGAGGAGAAATCGATAAAGACCGTCTTTACCCTGATAAGCTCCAAAGTTGGCAATGTCTGAAGGAAATAAAGTATGCAGGAATGATCCATTTCTCTAAACCTGGTAGATAAAACGTGCATAACCCATCTCACCTCAAACCCGTGTTTAAGCCGCTTTTATAGTTCAGAAACCCTGACAAGTTCATATTGCATTTTTTTGTAAACTTTGTCTAGGGGTAATAAATTCATAGGGTCATTTGCACTTTTGTACAGCTATACGATAAAGAAAAAAGCTTGCAACGTATACATAAAGCGATTGTCCAACCGCGTAGGACACGCAAAAAATGTTTTTTTCCGAGGCCAACAGGATATCTAAGTAACATCAGACCATTTTGATTCCTGTAAAGAAATTGTTATTCATCGATGTGAGGTTATCTTACTATGTCTGCTAGTGAGTACAGTATCGCCTTTGTTGTCGCCCGGCCTGGTGCGTATTACGCCTACTTGATGGCTGTAAGGTAATCATTTATATTTACTTAGCACTGCCAAACATATCACCGTTATCAATAGGCAGCGAACGTCAGTGGAACATCAGTATTATCATACATTGTTTTTTGTCGCGTCTATCATCGACCGAACAGTCACTAGTCAAACTAACAAGCACCAGTTGCCATTAACACATGAAATTTAGCAAAGCGATATGATAATATTGAAAGAGGTCGTGTATAATATCCATATGTCTTCTACAACTTAATAAACGCATATAAAGATATAACAGGTAAAGGGACGTTGAACCGATATAGCAATGCTTTAATATCGTACGGAAGCCACACGAGTAACCTACCTTAAGTAACTTGTATGAGTTGTATATAAAACATAGGAGACAATTATTGTCCATCTCAATTAATAGGTGTGTTCTCTAATACATTTTATTCATGGACCCCTTATTACAAATCGGTTATTCTTTAATACGATGGAAATGTAGATGTTTCACGTAAATGAGTGTTTACATGTTAACAACATTGATTAATAAGTTTTATATTAATTAAAGTGTTTTAATACTTCAAAAAAAGACGCTTTTCTATATAGTACCACCAGTTTTCATAACCATGCGTAGGATTTTGAGTTATTCAAGTTCTAAGACTCATATGTAGATTTTAAATGTATAATATATACTGTACTTTATCTACAAGTATTGGTTAATAAAGCCAGTAGACAAAATCAGGTAAAACCGAAATCATAACTATTCTCAGCGGCTTCAGTAAATTACCTCATTTTTTTATCTTATTTGCCCTACTCTGGTTCCAATTCTAAAAACATGGCAAAGGAAGTTAAGGTAACATACAAATGCTGAGCAAAAACAATATCTCTGAAACTAAACGTAATGCAAATGTACAAATTTATTTTCAAAAATTCTTACACTAAAACCGCACCACAGTTCGTAATTCCTTATCCCAGAATTTTAGTATGAATCATTAGCACCAACGCCAGGACTAGCCGAACGTATTTGTTCAATTATAATGTTTTTGAAAACTAATGTTTTGCTGAAATCTAGTCGTCATATACTTTATATCAAAACATGAGAAGGGTTGTTCTAAACATGACGATGCAAGAGTGAAATAATGTTAATAACGTACAGGTCAGATTTGGCCCATAGATGAGGGTTGTTCTAAAACATGACTATGCAAGAGTGAAATAATGTTAATAACGTACAGGTCAGATTTGGCCCATAGTTGAGAGTTGTTCTAAACATGACGATGCAAGAGTGAAATAATGTTAATAACGTACAGGTCAGATTTAGCCCATAGTTGAGAGTTGTTCTAAACATGACGATGCAAGAGTGAAATAATGTTAATAACGTACAGGTCAAATTTGGCCCATAGTTGAGGGTTGTTCTAAACATGACGATGCAAGAGTGAAATAATGTTAATAACGTACAGGTCAAATTTGGCCCATAGTTGAGGGTTGTTCTAAACATGACGATGCAAGAGTGAAATAATGTAAATAACGTACAGGTCCGATTTGGCCCATAGTTGAGGGTTGTTCAAACATGACGATGCAAGAGTGAAATAATATTAATAACGTACAGGTCCGATTTGGCCAATAGTTGAGGGTTGTTCAAAACATGACGATGCAAGAGTGAAAGAATGTTAATAACGTACAGGTCAGATTTGGCCCATAGTTGAGGGTTGTTCAAATCATGACGATGCAAGAGTGAAATAATGTTAATAACGTACTGGTCAGATTTGGCTCATAGATGAGGGTTGTTCAAAACATGACGATGCAAGAGTGAAATAATGTTAATAACGTACAGGTCCGATTTGGCCCATAGTTGAGGGTTGTTCAAAACATGACGATGCAAGAGTGAAATAATGTTAATAACGTACAGGTCCGATTTGGCCCATAGTTGAGGGTTGTTCAAAACATGACGATGCAAGAGTGAAATAATGTTAATAACGTACAGGTCAGATTTGGCCCATAGTTGAGGGTTGTTCAAAACATGACGATGCAAGAGTGAAACAATGTTAATAATGTACAGATCAGATTTGGCCCATAATTGAGGGTTGTTCAAAACATGACGATACAAAAGTGAAATAATGTTAGTAACGTACAGGTCAGATTTGGCCCATAGATGAGGGTTGTTCAAAACATGACCTAACAAGAGTGAAATAATGTTAATAACGTACAGGTCCGATTTGGCCCATAGTTGAGGGTTGTTCAAAACATGACGATGCAAGAGTGAAATAATGTTAATAACGTACAGGTCAGATTTGGCCCATAGTTGAGGGTTGTTAAAATCATGAAAAGGCAAGAGTGAAATAATGTTAATAACGTACAGATCAGATTTGGCCCATAGTTGAGGGTTGTTCAAAACATGACGATACAAGAGTGAAATAATGTTAATAACGTACAGGTCAGATTTGGCCCATAGTTGAGGGTTGTTCTAAACATGACGATGCAAGAGTGAAATAATGTTAATAACGTACAGGTCAGATTTGGCCCATAGTTGAGGGTTGTTCAAGACATGACGATACAAGAGTGAAATAATGTTAATAACGTACAGGTTCGATTTGGCCCATAGTTGAGGGTTGTTCAAGATATGACGATGCAAGAGTGAAATAATGTTAATAACGTACAGGTCAGATTTGGCCCATAGTTGAGGGTTGTTCTAAACATGACGATGCAAGAGTGAAATAATGTTAATAACGTACAGGTCAGATTTGGCCCATAGTTGAGGGTTGTTCAAAACATGACGATGCAAGAGTGAAATAATGTTAATAACGTACAGGTCAGATTTGGCCCATAGTTGAGGGTTGTTCAAAACATGACGATGCAAGGGTTAAATAATGTTAATAACGTACAGATCAGATTTGGCCCATAGATGAGGGTTGTTCAAAACATGACGATACAAGAGTGAAATAATGTTAATAACGTACAGGTCCGATTTGGCCCATAGTTGAGGGTTGTTCAAAACATGACGATACAAGAGTGAAATAATGTTAATAACGTAAAGATCAGATTTGGCCCCTAGATGAGGGTTGTTCAAAACATGACAGTACAAGAGTGAAATAATGTTAATAACGTACAGGTCAGATTTGGCCCATAGTTGAGGGTTGTTCTAAACATGACGATACAAAAGTGAAATAATGTTAGTAACGTACAGGTCAGATTTGGCCCATAGATGAGGGTTGTTCAAAACATGACGATACAAGAGTGAAATAATGTTAATAACGTACAGGTCCGATTTGGCCCATAGTTGAGGGTTGTTCAAAACATGACGATGCAAGAGTGAAATAATGTTAATAACGTACAGGTCAGATTTGGCCCATAGTTGAGGGTTGTTCTAAACATGACGATGCAAGAGTGAAATAATGTTAATAACGTACTGGTCAGATTTAGCCCATAGTTGAGGGTTGTTCTAAACATGACGATGCAAGAGTGAAATAATATTAATAACGTACAGGTCAGATTTGGCCCATAGTTGAGGGTTGTTCTAAACATGACGATGCAAGATTGAAATAATGTTAATAACGTACAGGTCAGATTTGGCCCATAGTTGAGAGTTGTTCTAAACATGACGATGCAAGAGTGAAATAATGTTAATAACGTACAGGTCAGATGTGGCCCATAGTTGAGGGTTGTTCTAAACATGACGATACAAAAGTGAAATAATGTTAATAACGTACTGGTCAGATTTGGCCCATAGTTGAGGGTTGTTCTAAACATGACGATGCAAGAGTGAAATAATATTAATAACGTACAGGTCAGATTTGGCCCATAGTTGAGGGTTGTTCTAAACATGACGATGCAAGAGTGAAAGAATGTTAATAACGTACAGGTCAGATTTGGCCCATAGTTGAGAGTTGTTCTAAACATGACGATGCAAGATTGAAATAATGTTAATAACGTACAGGTCAGATTTAGCCCATAGTTGAGAGTTGTTCTAAACATGACGATGCAAGAGTGAAATAATGTTAATAACGTACAGGTCAGATTTGGCCCATAGTTGAGGGTTGTTCTAAACATGACGATGCAAGAGTGAAATAATGTTAATAACGTACAGGTCCGATTTGGCCCATAGTTGAGGGTTGTTCAAAACATGACGATGCAAGAGAGAAATAATGTTAATAACGTTCTGGTCAGATTTGGCCCATAGTTGAGGGTTGTTCAAAACATGACGATACAAGAGTGAAATAATATTAATAACGTACAGGTCCGATTTGGCCAATAGTTGAGGGTTGTTCAAAACATGACGATGCAAGAGAGAAATAATGTTAATAACGTACAGGTCCGATTTGGCCCATAGTTGAGGGTTGTTCAAATCATGACGATGTAAGAGTGAAATAATGTTAATAACGTACTGGTCAGATTTGGCCCATAGATGAGGGTTGTTCAAAACATGACGATACAAGAGTGAAATAATGTTAATAACGTACAGGTCCGATTTGGCCCATAGTTGAGGGTTGTTCAAAACATGACGATGCAAGAGTGAAATAATGTTAATAACGTACAGGTCAGATTTGGCCCATAGTTGAGGGTTGTTAAAATCATGACGATGCAAGAGTGAAATAATGTTAATAACGTACAGATCAGATTTGGCCCATAGTTGAGGGTTGTTCAAAACATGACGATACAAGAGTGAAATAATGTTAATAAGGTACAGGTCAGATTTGGCCCATAGTTGAGGGTTGTTCAAGACATGACGATACAAGAGTGAATTAATGTTAATAACGTACAGGTTCGATTTGGCCCATAGTTGAGGGTTGTTCTAAACATGACGATGCAAGAGTGAAATAATGTTAATAACGTATAGGTCAGATTTGGACCATAGTTGAGGGTTGTTCAAAATATGACGATGCAAGAGTGAAATAATGTTAATAACGTACTGGTCCGATTTGGCCCATAGTTAAGGGTTGTTCAAAACATGACGATGCAAGATTGAAATAATGTTAATAACGTACAGGTCAGATTTGGCCCATAGTTGAGGGTTGTTCAAAACATGACGATGCAAGATTGAAATAATGTTAATAACGTACTGGTCAGATTTGGCCCATAGTTGAGGGTTGTTCAAAACATGACGATGCAAGAGAGAAATAATGTTAATAACGTACAGGTCAGATTTGGCCCATAGTTGAGGGTTGTTCAAAACATGTCGATGCAAGGGTTAAATAATGTTAATAACGTACAGATCAGATTTGGCCCATAGATGAGGGTTGTTCAAAACATGACGATACAAGAGTGAAATAATGTTAATAACGTACAGGTCCGATTTGGCCCATAGTTGAGGGTTGTTCAAAACATGACGATACAAGAGTGAAATAATGTTAATAACGTACAGATCAGATTTGGCCCATAGATGAGGGTTGTTCAAAACATGACAGTACAAGAGTGAAATAATGTTAATAACGTACAGGTCAGATTTGGCCCATAGTTGAGGGTTGTTCAAAACATGACGATACAAAAGTGAAATAATGTTAGTAACGTACAGGTCAGATTTGGCCCATAGATGAGGGTTGTTCAAAACATGACGATACAAGAGTGAAATAATGTTAATAACGTACAGGTCAGATTTGGCCCATAGTTGAGGGTTGTTCAAAACATGACGATGCAAGAGTGAAATAATGTTAATAACGTATAGGTCAGATTTGGCCCATAGTTGAGGGTTGTTCTAAACATGACGATGCAAGAGTGAAATAATGTTAATAACGTACTGGTCAGATTTGGCCCATAGTTGAGGGTTGTTCTAAACATGACGATGCAAGAGTGAAATAATGTTAATAACGTACAGGTCAGATTTGGCCCATAGTTGAGGGTTGTTCTAAACATGACGATGCAAGAGTGAAATAATGTTAATAACGTACAGGTCAGATTTGGCCCATAGTTGAGAGTTGTTCTAAACATGACGATGCAAGAGTGAAATAATGTTAATAACGTACAGGTCAGATTTGGCCCATAGTTGAGGGTTGTTCTAAACATGACGATACAAAAGTGAAATAATGTTAATAACGTACTGGTCAGATTTGGCCCATAGTTGAGGGTTGTTCTAAACATGACGATGCAAGAGTGAAATAATATTAATAACGTACAGGTCAGATTTGGCCCATAGTTGAGAGTTGTTCTAAACATGACGATGCAAGATTGAAATAATGTTAATAACGTACAGGTCAGATTTGGTCCATAGTTGAAAGTTGTTCTAAACATGACGATGCAAGAGTGAAATAATGGTAATAACGTACAGGTCAGATTTGGCCCATAGTTGAGGGTTGTTCTAAACATGACGATGCAAGAGTGAAATAATGTTAATAACGTACAGGTCCGATTTGGCCCATAGTTGAGGGTTGTTCAAAACATGACGATGCAAGAGAGAAATAATGTTAATAACGTACTGGTCAGATTTGGCCCATAGTTGAGGGTTGTTCAAAACATGACGATGCAAGAGTGAAATAATATTAATAACGTACAGGTCCGATTTGGCCAATAGTTGAGGGTTGTTCAAAACATGACGATGCAAGAGAGAAATAATGTTAATAACGTACAGGTCAGATTTGGCCCATAGTTGAGGGTTGTTCAAATCATGACGATGCAAGAGTGAAATAATGTTAATAACGTACTGGTCAGATTTGGCCCATAGATGAGGGTTGTTCAAAACATGACGATGCAAGAGTGAAATAATGTTAATAACGTACAGGTCCGATTTGGCCCATAGTTGAGGGTTGTTCTAAACATGACGATGCAAGAGTGAAATAATGTTAATAACGTACAGGTCAGATTTGGCCCATAGTTGAGGGTTGTTAAAATCATGACGATGCAAGAGAGAAATAAGGTTAATAACGTACAGATCAGATTTGGCCCATAGTTGAGGGTTGTTCAAAACACGACGATACAAGAGTGAAATAATGTTAATAACGTACATGTCAGATGTGGCCCATAGTTGAGGGTTGTTCAAGACATTACGATACAAGAGTGAATTAATGTTAATAACGTACAGGTTCGATTTGGCCCATAGTTGAGGGTTGTTCTAAACATGACGATGCAAGAGTGAAATAATGTTAATAACGTACAGGTCAGATTTGGCCCATAGTTGAGGGTTGTTCAAAATATGACGATGCAAGAGTGAAATAATGTTAATAACGTACTGGTCCGATTTGGCCCATAGTTGAGGGTTGTTCAAAACATGACGATGCAAGATTGAAATAATGTTAATAACGTACAGGTCAGATTTGGCCCATAGTTGAGGGTTGTTCAAAACATGACGATGCAAGAGTGAAATAATGTTAATAACGTACTGGTCAGATTTGGCCCATAGTTGAGGGTTGTTCAAAACATGACGATGCAAGAGTGAAATAATGTTAATAACGTACAGGTCAGATTTGGCCCATAGTTGAGGGTTGTTCAAAACATGACGATTCAAGGGTTAAATAATGTTAATAACGTACAGATCAGATTTGGCCCATAGATGAGGGTTGTTCAAAACATGACGATACAAGAGTGAAATAATGTTAATAACGTACAGGTCCGATTTGGCCCATAGTTGAGGGTTGTTCAAAACATGACGATACAAGAGTGAAATAATGTTAATAACGTACAGGTCAGATTTGGCCCATAGATGAGGGTTGTTCAAAACATGACGATACAAGAGTGAAATAATGTTAATAACGTACAGGTCCGATTTGGCCCATAGTTGAGGGTTGTTCAAAACATGACGATGCAAGAGTGAAATAATGTTAATAACGTATAGGTCAGATTTGGCCCATAGTTGAGGGTTGTTCTAAACATGACGATGCAAGAGTGAAATAATGTTAATAACGTACTGGTCAGATTTGGCCCATAGTTGAGGGTTGTTCAAAACATGACGATGCAAGAGTGAAATAATGTTAATAACGTACAGGTCAGATTTGGCCCATAGTTGAGGGTTGTTCTAAACATGACGATGCAAGAGTGAAATAATGTTAATAACGTACAGGTCCGATTTGGCCCATAGTTGAGAGTTGTTCTAAACATGACGATGCAAGATTGAAATAATGTTAATAACGTACAGGTCAGATTTGGCCCATAGTTGAGGGTTGTTCTAAACATGACGATACAAAAGTGAAATAATGTTAATAACGTACTGGTCAGATTTGGCCCATAGTTGAGGGTTGTTCAAAACATGACGATGCAAGAGTGAAATAATGTTAATAACGTACAGGTCAGATTTGGCCCATAGTTGAGGGTTGTTCTAAACATGACGATGCAAGAGTGAAAGAATGTTAATAACGTACTGGTCAGATTTGGCCCATAGTTGAGAGTTGTTCTAAACATGACGATGCAAGATTGAAATAATGTTAATAACGTACGGGTCAGATTTGGTCCATAGTTGAAAGTTGTTCTAAACATGACGATGCAAGAGTGAAATAATGGTAATAACGTACAGGTCAGATTTGGCCCATAGTTGAGGGTTGTTCTAAACATGACGATGCAAGAGTGAAATAATGTTAATAATGTACAGGTCCGATTTGGCCCATAGTTGAGGGTTGTTCAAAACATGACGATGCAAGAGAGAAATAATGTTAATAACGTACTGGTCCGATTTGGCCCATAGTTGAGGGTTGTTCAAAATATGACGATGCAAGAGTGAAATAATGTTAATAACGTACTGGTCCGATTTGGCCCATAGTTGAGGGTTGTTTTAAACATGACGATGCAAGATTGAAATAATGTTAATAACGTACAGGTCAGATTTGGCCCATAGTTGAGGGTTGTTCAAAACATGACGATGCAAGAGAGAAATAATGTTAATAACGTACAGGTCAGATTTGGCCCACAGTTGAGGGTTGTTCTAAACATGACGATGCAAGGGTGAAATAATGTTAATAACGTACAGATCAGATTTGGCCCATTGTTGAGGGTTGTTCTAAACATGACGATGCAAGAGTGAAATAATGTTAATAACGTACAGGTCAGATTTGGCCCATAGTTGAGGGTTGTTCAAAACATGACGATGCAAGAGTGAAATAATGTTAATAACGTACTGGTCAGATTTGGCCCATAGTTGAGGGTTGTTCTAAACATGACGATGCAAGAGTGAAATAATATTAATAACGTACAGGTCCGATTTGGCCAATAGTTGAGGGTTGTTCTAAGCATGACGATGCAAAATTGAAATAATGTTAATAACGTACAGGTCAGATTTGGCCCATAGTTGAGGGTTGTTCAAAACATGACGATGCAAGAGAGAAATAATGTTAATAACGTACAGGTCAGATTTGGCCCATAGTTGAGGGTTGTTCAAAACATGACGATACAAGAGTGAAATAATGTTAATAACGTACAGGTCAGATTTGGCCCATAGTTGAGGGTTGTTCAAAACATGACGATGCAAAAGTGAAATAATGGTAATAACGTACAGGTCAGATTTGGCCCATAGTTGAGGGTTGTTCTAAACATGACGATGCAAGAGTGAAATAATATTAATAACGTACAGGTCAGATTTGGCCCATAGTTGAGGGTTGTTCTAAACATGACGATGCAAGATTGAAATAATGTTAATAACGTACAGGTCAGATTTGGCCCATAGTTGAGGGTTGTTCAAAACGTGACGATGCAAGATTGAAATAATGTTAATTACGTACAGGTCAGATGTGGCCCATAGTTGAGGGTTGTTCATAACATGACGATGCAAGAGAGAAATAATGTTAATAACGTACAGGTTAGATTTGGCCCATAGTTGAGGGTTGTTCAAAACATGACGATGCAAGAGAGAAATAATGTTAATAACGTACAGGTCAGATTTGGCCCATAGTTGAGGGTTGTTCAAAACATGACGATGCAAGAGTGAAATAATATTAATAACGTACAGGTCAGATTTGGCCCATAGTTAAGGGTTGTTCAAAACATGACGATGCAAGAGTGAAATAATGTTAATAACGTACAGGTCAGATTTGGCCCATAGTTGAGGGTTGTTGTAAACATGACGATGCAAGAGTGAAATAATGTTAAAAACATACTGGTTCGATTTGGCCCATAGTTGAGGGTTGTTCAAAACATGACGATGCAAGATAGAAATAATGTAAATAACGTACAGGTCAGATTTGGCCCATAGTTGAGGGTTGTTCAAAACATGACGATGCAAAAGTGAAATGATGTTAATAACGTACTGGTCAGATTTGGCCCATACTTGAGGGTTGTTCTAAACGTGACGATGCAAGAGTGAAATAATATTAATAACGTACAGGTCCGATTTGGCCCATAGTTGAGGGTTGTTCTAAACATGACGATGCAAGATTGAAATAATGTTAATAACGTACAGGTCAGATTTGGCCCATAGTTGAGGGTTGTTCAAGACATGACGATGCAAGAGAGAAATAATGTTAATAACGTACAGGTCAGATTTGGCCCATAGTTGAGGGTTGTTCAAAACATGACGATGCAAGAGAGAAATAATGTTAAAAACGTACAGGTCAGATTTGGCCCATAGTTGAGGGTTGTTCAAAACATGACGATGCAAGAGTGAAAAATAATATTAATAACGTACAGGTCAGATTTGGCCCATAGTTAAGGGTTGTTCAAAACATGACGATGCAAGAGTGAAATAATGTTAATAACGTACAGGTCAGATTGGCCCATAGTTGAGGGTTGTTCTAAACATAACGATGCAAGAGTGAAATAATGTTAAAAACGTACTGGTTCGATTTGGCCCATAGTTGAGGGTTGTTCAAAACATGACTATGCAAGAGTGAAATAATGTTAAAAACGTACAGGTCAGATTTGGCCCATAGTTGAGGGTTGTTCAAAACATGACGATGCAAGAGTGAAATAATGTTAATAAAGTACAGGTCAGATTTGGCCCATAGTTGAGGGTTGTTCAAAACATGACGATGCAAGAGTGAAATGATGTTAATAACGTACAGGTCAGATTTGGCCCATAGTTGAGGGTTGTTCATAACATGACGATGCAAGAGTGAAATGATGTTAATAACGTACAGGTCAGACTTGGCCCATAGTTGAGGGTTGTTCTAAACATGACGATGCAAGAGTGAAATAATGTTAAAAACGTACTGGTCAGATTTGGCCCATAGTTGAGGGTTGTTCAAAACATGACGATGCAAGAGTGAAATAATGTTAATAAGGTACAGGTCAGATTTGGCCCATAGTTGACTGGATAGAGATATTATGAAAGTGTATAACGTATCAAAATTTAAATAAGATTTGGTAAGAAATGTTTGCTAGAGAGATGTTGAACAGACGTCGGGTAAAGGCAATTGCAAAAGCGTATCTTTGCCTTTTCATGATCAGGTGAGCGAAAAGGCTGCAATAGAGGTTTCAATATATTTTGACAATTCAATGGTGACTATAGCAATCTAATTAGCAACTTAACTTCGTTGAATAATGTTACCCACTGCTATCTTTTTATTGAATGTTTGTTTCGGTTCACAGTGCTGTATAAATATGCATTATGTTAAATTAAAAAAAATCGATGCGGTTAATCTGATGACCACAATTCGTTTTGGTGTAGACTTAGGTATACATAATCTTAAAGCAGATCTTCTTTGTATCACCTGTTACTTTCTGTGCTATGATATTTGAGTAAGAGGAATAAGGTAGAAATTAAGGTAGTGTACTCTTGTAGTCTCCGATAATAGTTATACAATTATACAGAATAAGGCTTGAACTCCCTTTGCCTATAAGCTTAATGTGATACATGGGAAAACATTTAAATTATTTTCTATTTCGTCACCCATACGTATGTACAGTATAAGTCATATACATATATATACTCCCTATATGAGCCAGTAAAGCTAGAAAATCTTATTTGTCATTACGTAACAATTATAATATTATCCGGGCGCATGTACCTCAAAGTATTGCACCATTATAAGAATTACATAACATAACGTGGTATTTATTGTAGTTCTAGGCCATTGCCCCAAAATACACTTATCTGAATGGCAACTGAGCTTTGTTGAGAAAAAGTACCATCATCTACATTTTTGTTTGAAGATTATTTTGGTGCGCAGCTCTTTTTTATTTTGTAAGTGTGCGGTGAATCCGATAACAAGACAGCGTTTGGGTGTAGCCTTAGATTGAAATAATCTTAAGGCATATGCATCTTATGTACATATTTTTTTACTTCCTGTGCTTTATAGTTTAATCTCGTTTAAGCAAGAGACAGCAGGTTAAGATAGAAATTAAGGTAGTTTACTCTAGTGGTCTCAGATAAAACTTACAAGTCGCACAGAATTGGGCTTTAGCTCCCTTTACTTTTTGTGTTAAAATTAATGGAATACATTTGAAAACATCTGACATTAATCACACAGACGTGTAGTACAATACACATCATACCTGTATTATTTAGATGAGCTAGTCTTTTGGACAACCTACTTTATTGACCAAAGGTGACTGTTATGCAATTAAGTATTTAAATTTACTCAAAACCAAATAAAAATCATTTAAATTTGATTGTTGTTTTAAAATAGTTTTTTTGTGAAAATGAATTCGAACTATAAAAAAAAGATAGATTTAATTTTTGTTGACATGGACAGAAAAAAGAGGTTTTTTATCTATGTTGATTATAGAACATTACCTAAACACGTGACATAATTTCATCTGTTGATTAAGTATGTTCCTTTATATTGAATTTGTAGACCTAGTCTGGTATACATTTCTTTTTTGAAACATTTCATTAGAACATGAGTACTTGATCAGCAGTGACCATGACATTGCACTTGTCTAAATACGTGTAGTGTTTGAACTTGTACAAGGACAACCAAGCGACTTCCATGAAATCTAGATGATCGCTAAAGCAAATAAAGACCGCTGAATTTGCTTTGGTTGAAATTCAACTTTTCAAAAAGGTTTATATTACCAGAGCCAAAGTTGAGAGCACAGTCTATAGAATGAGGTTTGTACAAAGTGGTTTCATTATTCGTTTTAATAGTATTTTTCAATGCATGCGGCAAATGTATGACCTTCAAAGTCTGTCTCACGCGGCTGGTATGTTTACTGTCAATTGAAAGCAGCCCATACATAATGGAAAAGGACACCGTTTTTTTCATAATTGTCAATTGACAACTTCTCCGCCCTTTATGCAAACACTGTACAAATCGTCTAATGTTTTGTTCTATTCCAATGCATTGGAACAGAGTCGGAGTTTAGCACTTACGATAAGTTAATTATTTGCAATTCAATGATGAAAACACATTGGAAGATGAATGATAACATGCACAATTATTTTATACACTGTGACCTTTATTTTTCAAAAAAGATATCTTGGATCTGTTAGCGCTAGCTACTTCGATTTAAAAATACAGTCATGTATTTCTGTTTGCCAACATTACGACGTATTTAATCAATTTTCTATGTATATATAATTATATATATATATTACATTTGAAAACATATTCAATTTAAGAAATGAGCGTGTCTCTTGTACACCTTACATTATTGACAAAATGTGACTATTACGCAATTTATTTTTTGTTGACATGGCAATTAATCTTTCTTGCAAAGTAAAAGATATATCTTAATAAGCTTTCCTCCTCTCATAAGAGTCTTTCTGTATTTTAATAGTTTCTTAGGGAAGTGACTTTCAGTTTTCTTTAATATATAACTTTAAGTGTATAATACGCGTATGCTTTCACCATAGACTATTTCATTTTGCATAAAAATATGTTTCGCCAAATTTGTTCGAGGACGTTCATGATGTCATGTTATAAAACATAACAAGTGCTTTTCTTTAAAGGAACTAGACAACAGATGGTCCCAAAATCAGTATTTCTTCAAAACAAGCCTTGAATTGTCAATAGCAGCTAGAATCTGGTCGATACTACATCATTTCAAATGCTTTAAGAAGAAACGCAACTAGCATGTCGCCCAAGTTGATTTTCTCCGTTTAAAAACGCTGAATGGTTTCCCTGTTTAAAAATAGCGCGGAATGTTTTTTTTTCGAACACCTTGCAAGTCAACCTGTCAATAAGCGATTAAGCCAGCTAGCTGTAATTTTCATCAGTGTTAATCTTTTGCAAACGTTTCCATTCATCAATTTCATAACCGATGTAATATGTCGGGCTCTGTGTCTACGTTGTTTGGTAGCAGTTGTCTACTTCCTTACACTGCCCGTCCTTTTTGGAAGCCATAAAATGTGTATATTAAGCATTTGAAATTCACGTGATCATTGTCGATACATCTACCGACGCTATTTTCTAACTCACTTTGACGTATTGCGTAGACAATAGAAAATATACACAAAAGATAAGACGAAAGATAAATGTGTCGTAAGCGATGTTATATAGCAGTAAGTAGGCCCCATTCCCACCGACCGCCCAGATCCGTTTTGGATCCGTGTTTGGTCCGGGCTAACAGTCCGGGGTTTTCCGGGGCGGTCCTGAATGTTCCGGAATACCACCTCGGCAACTTTAAATTGTTTAAAACTGCAGTGGTGATCTGTTACCGTCCGAGACCATTGGCGACCATCCATGATGATTTTTTCAATCCGGGATAGTCCGGGGAGGTCCGTGTAGCAACCATGTTGGCTATGGGAAGGTGCGTAAAGGAACCGTGTTATTCCTTGGCGATCCGGCATGTCGTTTAGGACACGGATCCCCTCGGGGCGTTGCGTGTTGGGTCTTGAACATTCTGTATCTGATCCGGGATGGCCAGGGATGAAATCCGTGTTGACACCGTGTTGGTCCAGGTCATTACAGGACTGTCCATTGCGCTGCCGTGGTATTATCGTGGTGATACCGGGGTTGTCCGTGTTGGCACCGTGTTCATCCGTATTCATCCGTTGTGATGATGTTGGTTGGGTCCGGGCTGGTCCGATGTTTTGAGGCCGTCGAGGAACTGACGACTCCATTTCATCTAGGACCACCCGGACCACCACCACCACCACCACCACCACCACCTCCACCTCCACCACCATCCTCCTCCTCCTCCTCCTCCTCCTCCTCCTCCTCCTCCTCATCATCATCATCATCATCATCATCATCATCTTCCTTTTCCTCCTCCTCCTCCTCCTCCTCCTCCTCCTCCTCCTAATCATCATCATCATCATCATCATCATCATCATCATCATCATCATCATCATCATCATCATCATCATCATCATCATCATCATCATCATCATCATCATCATCATCATCATCATCATCATCATCATCATCATCATCATCATCATCATCATCATTATTAATCAGTATCACCACCATCCTCCCACTCATCCTCCTCCTCTTCCTCATCATCCTCCTCCTCCTCCTCCTCATCATCATCATCTTCCTCTCCCTCCTCTTCCTCCTCATCATCAGCATCGTCATCATCATCATCATTAATATCATCATCATTATCATCATCATCATCATTTATCAGTATCACCATCATCATCATCATCATCATCATCATCATCATCATCATCATAATCATCATCATCTCGACCAACAACGCCACCGCCACCGTCGTCTTTGTCAGCATTTTCAGCAGCAGTTAGATTGTATCTAAACGTGTAACATAATGGTATCCGTCTGCTTTTTTTGTTTTTTTTCAATTTAACGTGAATTTGTTGACATACTCTTGATTATTTTCGTTAATTTTTTCACAACATCTCGTTAGAACGTGATCACTTGATCAGCAGTGACCTTGACATTGTACTTGTCTAAATGGGTGTAGTGTTTGAACTTATACAAGGACAAATTCCAATCTAGATGATCAATAAAGCAAATAAAGACCGTTGAATTGCATTGGTTGTAATCCGATTTTTCAAAAAGGTATAAATTACCGGAGCCAAAATTGAGAACACAGCCCATTGAATATGGTTTACAAAAAGTGTCCTTGTTCGTTTTCTATAGTGTAATGTAATGCATGCAGCTAATGGGTGCTCTTATTGGGTGTATCACGCGGCTGGTACGTGAATATCAAATAAATTTACAGAAGATAAGCATTAAATAAACCGACAGAAGCTAAATATTAAATACAAAATGATTTTGCAGAAACTGTAGTTCTTCGTACACAATGCACATCTTTTGCAATTTTCGATAGAAAAAACTAGTAGTCCTTAATTTGTTGCATAAACAGATAATATGCATTTATGCATATACTAATTCTAAATCAAGTCGCAAACATGACGCTACTAAAATAATTTGAACAGAGAGGTTTTGAACGAAACGGTTCTTTGAGGTTAAAAACATTTTGAGTTATAAGGAAATTCTACGTATGGGATCGTGTAACCTTGGTTTACAACTGAAATCTTTTGCAGAGATAGTCTATGGTTTCAATACGTCATACTTTTGGCAAACAAAAAACCCTGGCCGTATTTTCTAGATTTAGGAATATATAACTGGCTGATCCGTGATATCCAATTTTGAAAAATGCTTATTGCAAAATGCAATGTTTGGTAAAATAGAAATTAAGCCGATGTTTAGTGCCAAATGTTTTGCAATCCAAGGTGAAATACATTATTAAATTGTTAAATATTCAAATAACGTTTGAATGAGCCCACTTTATTTTCTTTTTTGTATTGTTTTTGAATAATCCAAATATTCTGTAGTCATCTATTCTGAATTGTTTGAACTGTTAAATTCTGGGATCACCACCGCAATCTTTGTCATTATCATCATCAGCTTAAAGTTGCTGCATAGTCAACATCATATTAGTGGCAAAAGCAGCAGCCATATTTAATGTTTTTGTTTTTGCGTTCGGTACAAATAATACGCATGAACACACATGTATCTTATAGACGTACGAAATGATAAGAAATTTTAATATTTATCTGACGTCTTTATTCTTTTAACATTGATATTTTAGCTTTTGTTTTTTTAACTTTACAACAGTCATTTGCACATGAATTACTGAGCAGTTGCAATGACATTACCTGAACAGGTGTTTGGGACCTGTACAACATGGGCAAAATGCATGCAATGAGATCATCAGCCAAGTTCAAGGTTAATATATAATAGATGGGCAAATAGACCACTGAATAATGCTAAGACTGCATTTTGGTTTTGCATGTCAAAGTCAGTGCTAAAATTTAGAACATTATCCATAGATAACGCTGCCAAATATTGAATATTTAGAAGTTGTTGTGTACGTATAATGCAATGCTCAAGGCTGATCTTTCATATCCGTAATGTGTAATTGACATGCACTCGTTCAGTCCTTTTTGCAAGCAGTTGACAATAAGCGTATCCTTTATTGCTTTGTTCCATTCGAATGTTTTGTTTGAGAGAAATCCATGTATGATCCAGTACTTGCTTAGCTTATAGTTATTTATTCACTCATATGAATACTCTCAGAAAAAAAAAAAAAAAAAAAAAAAAAAAAACCACATGATATTTCTGAATTATGCAAGAGCCATTAATGGTGCACTGGAAACTATAGCGTCAACCAGTTACCTTAACAGCCGGAACAAACTATCTTGGTAAACTTAAGGCAAAAGTCAAATAAACAACAAACAAGGCACTCACAAGACATGAAAGAAATATTTCGTAAATATTGGAATGGTGTAAGGGCTATCCACAAGGAATTGTAAAAATGTGATTGATACATGATGATGATAATGATGATGATGATGATGATGATGATGACGACGACGATCCCAAATACTGATCATCATCATCATCATCATCATCATCATCATCATCATCATCATCATCATCATCATCATGTGACATAATGCTATCTGTCTAATATGTCTTTTTCTTTTATTTTAAATGTGTTAACCTAGTCTGGCATGTTTTCACAACATTTCATAGGACGTGAGTACTTCATCAGCAGTGACCATGACATTGCACATGTCTAAATAGAGTTTGTAAATGAACTTGTACAAGGACAAACAAGCAAATTCCATGAAACCTTTATAACCAATAAAGCGAATAAATACTGCTGTATATTATTTGTTTTTACGAAAATGAAAATTACCAGTGCCATAATTGTGAGCACTGTCCTTTGATTAAGGTGTGCACAATGTTCTATGTAGTGTTATGCATGTAGTTTATGGGTGCTTTTGCCTGTGTGTATCACGCGGCTGGTACGTGAACTTCATATACATTTTCAGAAGATAAATTTTAAATACAAAATTATTTTGCCGAAACTGTAATTCTTTGTACACAATGCGTAAATATAGCAATTTTTTGATAGAATATACTAGTAGTATTAAATTCGTTGTAAAAACAGATTATATACATTTTGCGTAAAAAATTATACTCATTCAACATCCCGTCGCAGACATGATGCGACTTAAATCATTTTCACAGAGATGTTTTAAAAGAAAAAGGCCTTTTGAATTGGTGTTGTTAATAAGTTGACGTTATTTTTCAGCTATAAGGAAAGTTTAGGTACGGAATCGCGTAACCTTGGTTTACACATGAAAACTTTTGCAGAGATAGTCTATGGTTTCAATACGTCATACTTTTGGCAAACAAAAATCCCTGACCGTATTTTCTAGATTTAGGAATATATAACTGACTGATCCGTGATAAATATATTTGAAAAAGGCTACTTGGAAAATACAATGTTTAGTTAGATAGGTTAAGTTAATGTTAAGTGTCATTTGTTTGTTTTAATCCAAACTGTTATACATTATTAAATTGTAAAAAAATCAAAGAACGTTTGAATAAGTACAATTACCCCCTTTTATTTTATTTTTTATAATCGGTTTGAATGACTAAAATGTTCTGTAGTTATCTTTTGTTCGGAATATTGTTTGAATTGTTAAATTCTGAGATCACCACCGCAATCTTTGTCATTATCTTCATCAGCAACAATTGCATTATACGCACCATTATCCGCAGTAACAACAGCAGAAGCAGCATACTTAAGTGGTTGAGTTTGCGTTCAGTACCAGCATAATACGCATGCATACATACCTACTCGTAAGGTACGAAATTATAATACCCGTCTAATTCTTTTAACATGAATATATTAACTTTTATTTTTCTGACTTTCATAATTGCAGCGTTTAAATACAAGCAAATCTAATATATTTAACAAATGTGGAAGCAAATAATAGAATAGTCATTTTATAGGCTAAGAAATAGTTTTATATGTTTTCTGTCAAATCAGTTATTTAGAAATTCACGTCGCTTGCTTGGATGTTTGTTTACCTCGGTTTGACCCGTGGTGACCCATATCAGAATCCCGTTAAAGTCACCAAATACCTTACCCTGATACATCTGTTCATTAAATACATTTATGACTGCGCGTATATTATATTAAAATAAACAATATATTTGCAGTGTGTACATTGAACCATACTTTTGTAAAAAAAAATTGTAGAGTAATTCTTCAATCAAGTCAGAAAAGCAATCCATCGGAAAAACTTCTCACGAGTCTGGAACAGATGTTCAGCTCCAAAAGAACAATTCTTTCTGCAGACGCCGGCGTAGGAAAGACAACGTGTTGTAAGTATTTAGTAACATTATGGTGCGCGGTACAAGAGGGAAAGACCAATCCGTTAGCGAAGTTTAGTCACTCTAAAAACTTTTTAAGTGACATTGCATATTTAGCTGATTTTACATATTTATTTTACATCCAGTTACGGGGAAATAAATGCGATAAACTAGAGGATATAATTTTCTTTTATACAGAATAGTTGACACAGAATTAACAAGGGCTAACAAGGCTTTTTGTGATTTGTTATCGAACGAATCCGGTTTGGTAATTTTAGACGGATTAGATGAATGTGACATTCCTAGCCGAACTATATGAAATTCGGGTGGTTGCGATACACCACTTAAGCTCAGTGTGGACGTTTTATGTGCCGCCTTCCCACAATTAAGGATTTATCCTGCGAGTTTAAACTCCTTTAAAACGGCAGTCAAACTACTTTATGAATGACGTTGCATCATACACTGAGTTTTAAAATCCCCCATACTAATAAGATGTAGAGCATTTATGTTTGAAATGTATGTTTCGCAACAGCCTGTTGCCTAAACACATTTTAGTAATTTTAAAGTATTATATCATACACTTCACCGGGAATCAGTTTGAAGCTAGAAATCAGTGTTATCACGCTTGTGAATTGGTCTATTATTGTACCTATACGTGCGACATAATGTAGATACACGTACAGCATTATGTAGGTATACTTACAACATAATGTGTGTAAACGTGCAACATAATGTAGGTACACGTGCAACATAATGTAGGTACACGTGCAACATAACGTAGGTTCTCGTACAGCATAATGTAGGTACACGTGCAGCATAATATAGGAACACATGCAAGATAATGTAGGTACACGCACAGCATAATGTAGGTACAAGTGCAGCTTAATGTAGGTTTACTTACAACATAATGTATGTACACGTGCAACATAATGTAGGTACACGTTCAACATATTGTAGGAAAACGTGCAAGATAATGTAGGAACACGTGCAACATAATGTAGGTACACGTGCAACATGATGTAGGTAAATGTGAAACATGATGTAGGAACACATGCAAGATAATGTAGGAACACGTGCAACATAATGTAGGTACACGTGCAACATGATGTAGGTACATGTGCAACATGATGTAGGCATACGTGCAATATAGTGTGTGTGCACGTGCAACATAATGTAGGAACACGTTCAACACAATGTTAATACACGTGCAACATAATGTAGGTACATGTACAATGTATTATAGGTTTACGTGTGATATAATCTAGATACATGGCAACATTATGTAGGTACACGTGAAACAAAATGTAGGTACACTTGCAACATTATGTAGGTACACGTGCAACATAATATAGCTACACGTACAATGTGTTGTAGGTACACGTGTGATATAATCTAGATACACGTGTAGCATAATATAGGTAAACGTGCAACATAATCTAGGTACACTTGTAACATTATGTGGGTACACGTGCAACATAATGTAGCTACACGTACAGTGTATTGTAGGTACACGTACGATAAAATCTAGATACACGCGCAACATTATATAGGTACTTGTGCAGCATAATGAAGGTACACATGCGACATAATGTTGGTACACGTACAATATATTGTACGTACACTTGTTATATAATGAAGGTACACGTACACTATATTGTAGGTACACGTACAATATATTGTAGGTACACTTGTGATATAATGTAGGTACACGTACAAAATAGTGTAGGTACACTTGTGATATAATGTAGGTACACGTACAATATATTGTACGAACACTTGTGATATAATGTAGGTACACGTACAATATAATGTAAGTACACTTGTGATATAATGTAGGTACACATACAATGTATTGTAGGTACACTTACAATGTATTGTAGGTACACTTGTGATATAATGTAGGTACACGTACAATATATTGTACGAACACTTGTGATATAATGTAGGTACACGTACAATGTATTGTAGGTACACTTGTGATATAATGTAGGTACACGTACAATATATTGTAGGTACACTTGTGATATAATGTAGGTACACGTACAATATATTGTACGAACACTTGTGATATAATGTAGGTACACGTACAATGTATTGTAGGTACACTTGTGATATAATGTAGGTACACGTTCAATATAATGTAAGTACACTTTAGATATAATGTAGGTACACATACAATGTATTGTAGGTACACTTACAATGTATTATAGGTACACTTGTGATATAATGAAGGTACACGTACAATATATTGTAGGTACAATTGTGATATAATAAGTACACGTACAATGTATTGTAGGTACACGTACAATGTATTGTAGGTACAATGTGATATAATGTAAGTACATGTACAATGTATTGTAGGTACAATGTGATATAATGTAGGTACACGTACAATGTATTGTAGGTACAATGTGATATAATGTAGGTACACGTACAATGTATTGTAGGTACAATGTGATATAATGTAAGTACATGTACAATGTATTGTAGGTACAATGTGATATAATGTAGGTACGCGTACAATGTATTGTAGGTACAATGTGATATAATGTAAGTACATGTACAATGTATTGTAGGTACAATGTGATATAATGTAGGTACACGTACAATGTATTGTAGGTACAATGTGATATAATGTAGGTACACGTACAATGTATTGTAGGTACACGTACAATGTATTGTAGGTACACGTACAATGTATTGTAGGTACACTTGTGATATAATGTAGGTACACTACAATATAATATAGGTACACGTACAATATATTGTAGGTACACTTGTGATATAATGTAGGTACACGTACAATATAATGTAGGTACACTTGTGATATAATGTAAGTACACTACAATATAATATAGGTACACGTACAATATATTGTAGGTACACTTGTGATATAATGTAGGTACACTACAATATAATATAGGTACACGTACAATATATTGTAGGTACACTTGTGATATAATGTAGGTACACGTACAATATATTGTAGGTACACTTGTGATATAATGTAGGTACACGTACAATGTATTGTAGGTACACGTACAATATATTGTAGGTACACTTGTGATATAATGTAAGTACACGTACAATGTATTGTAGGTACAATGTGATATAATGTAGGTACACGTACAATATATTGTACGAACACTTGTGATATAATGTAGGTACACGTACAATATAATGTAAGTACACTTGTGATATAATGTAGGTACACATACAATGTATTGTAGGTACACTTACAATGTATTGTAGGTACACTTGTGATATAATGAAGGTACACGTACAATATATTGTAGGTACACTTGTGATATAATGTAGGTACACGTACAATATATTGTACGAACACTTGTGATATAATGTAGGTACACGTACAATATAATGTAGGTACACTTGTGATATAATGTAGGTACACGTACAAATATTGTAGGTACACTTGTGATATAATGTAGGTACACGTACAATATATTGTACGAACACTTGTGATATAATGTAGGTACACGTACAATGTATTGTAGGTACACTTGTGATATAATGTAGGTACACGTACAATATAATGTAAGTACACTTTAGATATAATGTAGGTACACATACAATGTATTGTAGGTACACTTACAATGTATTATAGGTACACTTGTGATATAATGAAGGTACACGTACAATATATTGTAGGTACACTTGTGATATAATAAGTACACGTACAATGTATTGTAGGTACACGTACAATGTATTGTAGGTACAATGTGATATAATGTAAGTACATGTACAATGTATTGTAGGTACAATGTGATATAATGTAGGTACACGTACAATGTATTGTAGGTACACGTACAATGTATTGTAGGTACACGTACAATGTATTGTAGGTACACTTGTGATATAATGTAGGTACACTACAATATAATATAGGTACACGTACAATATATTGTAGGTACACTTGTGATATAATGTAGGTACACGTACAATATATTGTAGGTACACTTGTGATATAATGTAAGTACACTACAATATAATATAGGTACACGTACAATATATTGTAGGTACACTTGTGATATAATGTAGGTACACTACAATATAATATAGGTACACGTACAATATATTGTAGGTACACTTGTGATATAATGTAGGCACACGTACAATATATTGTAGGTACACTTGTGATATAATGTAGGTACACGTACAATGTATTGTAGGTACACGTACAATATATTGTAGGTACACTTGTGATATAATGTAGGTACACGTACAATGTATTGTAGGTACAATGTGATATAATGTAGGTACACGTACAATGTATTGTAGGTACACGTACAATGTATTGTAGGTACACGTACAATGTATTGTAGGTACACTTGTGATATAATGTAGGTACACGTGCGACATAAAGTAGGTAAACTTGCAACATAATCTAGGTACACGCTCGATATGATGCAGGTACACGTACACAGGTATACAGGTGCAAGTACAACAATTCCGAATGATGAACTTTCTGCTGAACGAAATATTGCTCATTTGTCTATACCCACACTAATTATTGTAAAATATCATTATTTGTTTCACGGTTCACAGTTAACATAATTAATATAAATATATACGTATTGGTAAAAAAATGTTCGTATATAAAACATTATACTTATGTGTTTTATTTATTATTAATTTAATCAGGTGTTCTTTTTGACCATATGTTACCTTTTAAATTCATATTAAACCAATAAAAACATGTATTGTTATAAGACATTAAATAAACAAACACACGTATCACTACTTCGGTGGTCTCACTGTCCTTTCAACGTTTAAAACATGTATGTTTCGCCGAAGGTGCATGAGGCGTTCAAGCCATGGGGAGACAGGTGGCTTGCACCAGAGGTGTCGACCACTGCTACCGAAATGAAAACGGTACTGATGATTTTACTACATATAAAAGTACATTAATTAGCGGAACTGAAAGAATCTTAAAAATAATAATTTTATTGATTAATATACAGGGCTTTCATTTTCATATGCCAGTTCGTGAAATAACATTTCAGTTAATTAGAAAACTCGAATGCGTGTAGCAAATAGAAAACACAATTAGCTGACACATCAGAATGTTTATCTTTATTTGATCTTAGCTTGACAAGTGTGCAGTGATAACAAATTAGT
Source organism: Mya arenaria (assembly GCF_026914265.1). NCBI lineage: Eukaryota > Metazoa > Mollusca > Bivalvia > Myida > Myidae > Mya > Mya arenaria. The sequence continues at coordinate 34,241,127 of NC_069127.1, read as the reverse complement.
AACATTTACTACTAAAAGAGTCAATATTTTGGACTTTTCAACCGTGAAACGATATATTGGTATATACATCTTATATTATAAGTCCTGAGATATTACCTTTCAGATGTCTTAGATTTTGACATGTTTTAAGAAGGCGGGAAACCAAGTAAAGATGTAATATGTGTTAGGTTGTCAGCGATTGCATGTTTATTATCGAAGGTTGATTTCATTGCCCGGAAATCTAGTTTATAGTCTTACTGTATATGTGTTCATGATTTTATTTGTGTTTTCAGAAGTCCTCGGCTGTAACAAAATCAAACGCCACCGCACCAACTGCATAACTGACGAATGTCCAGTTTACATGTATATAGATGTACAGTTGAACACCGTTAATCCGAAATCGTAGGGACCCAACAAATTACTTCGGAATATCGGTGTTTCGGATTAACAATTTTCGGCCTGCTCAATGTCATTCTTTAACAAGCGCTAATTGTGCTACAGTGTTGCCTCAAGCCATTACCCGAGTGCATTCGCATTAGGGTGTGAAAAAACTTTGACACGATCAAGTTCGAAATAAGAATTGATAAATAGGTGTGAAAAAACATATCGGGACCGTAATATTTACTTCGGAATAGCGATTAATTCGAAAAAGCGATTTCGGAATAAAGACCAAAAATTTAGTTAAACAAAGAAGGAGTAAAATCGGGAGCGAAAAATAATTTCGAAATAGCGATAATTTCGGATAAACGGTGTTCGGAATAGCGGTGTTTAAATATATATACATATTTTACCATATTTGTTTGATATTCAAATACTACTACACATTTGTGCATTAGTTGGTCAGGAGTATGTATACTCGGTGCTTGCTTTTTGGTTTGGAAATACACATTTATATATGAGCCTCATTAGAATTATATGTTCATGGAAAATACAACTACAACATTGAAAAGATAACAAATATAAAGACCTATTTGTTCGAATACATTTTAAGGTTGAATTTAATTAGATGGGAGAAATATCGTGTCATTAATGAACCTGAGTCATCATGTGTGTATGTTTTATTAAAACACACTTTAAGTATCTATTATAATGGATTCTATTGATCAGTAAATATTTTGAATTATCAATTACTATTAATCATTTTTAATAAAATATATTTTGTATGCCTTGGTTTGTGGGATGATAACGCTGGTTTGTGGAGTGATAACGTTGGTTTGTGGGGTGATAACGCTGGTTTGTGGGGTGATAACGTTGGTTTGTGGGGTGATAACGTTGGTTTGTGGGGTGATAACGCTGGTTTGTGGAGTGATAACGTTGGTTTGTGGGGTGATAACGTTGGTTTGTGGAGTGATAGCGTTGGTTTGTGGGGTGATAACGCTGGTTTGTGGGGTGATAACGCTGGTTTGTGGGGTGATAACGCTGGTTTGTGGGGTGATAACGTTGGTTTGTGGGGTGATAACGCTGGTTTGTGGGGTGATAACGTTGGTTTGTGGGGTGATAACGTTGGTTTGTGGGGTGATAACGTTGGTTTGTGGGGTGATAACGTTGGTTTGTGGGGTGATAACGCTGTTTTGTGGAGTGATAGCGTTGGTTTGTGGGGTGATAACGCTGGTTTGTGGGGTGATAACGCTGGATTATGGGATGATAATGTTGGTTTGTGGGGTGATAACGTTGGTTTGTGGGGTGATAACGCTGGTTTGTGGGGTGATAACGTTGGTTTGTGGGGTGATAACGCTGGTTTGTGGGGTGATAACGCTGGTTTGTGGGGTTATAACGCTGGTTTGTGGGGTGATAACGCTGGTTTGTGGGGTGATAACGCTGGTTTGTGGGGTGATAACGTTGGTTTCTTGGGGTGATAACGCTGGTTTGTGGGGTGATAACGCTGGTTTGTGGGGTGATAACGCTGGTTTGTGGGGTGATAACACTGGTTTGTGGGGTGATAACGTTGGTTTGTGGGGTGATAACGCTGGTTTGTGGAGTGATAACGCTGGTTTGTGGGGTGATAACGCTGGTTTGTGGGGTGATAATGTTGGTTGGTGGGGTGATAACGCTGGTTTGTGGGGTGATAACGCTGGTTTGTGGGGTGATAACGCTGGTTTGATGGACAATGTTGGTTTTTGGGGTTGATAACTCTGGTTTGTGGTGGAAAACAAATCCAAAAGTAAGACATTTCATTAAAGTAATTGAGAGATTGATGTTTTTTACAAGGATATGTGTAAGATGACCTCTTGCTGTAATTCATTCCATTTAAAAATATTTCCTCCACAATTTCGTCGTTTCCCTTATCATTCAGGAAAAGCCCGATATGTTATGCGGAAAGTATGATCTGTGAGCTTAAAAATATCAAAAACAGGTAAACACTGAGCAGAATAAGAGCAACATATTTTATGTTTTAGCAAAATTAACAAATTGCTAATACGAAAACAATAATTAAATGTCACAGCACAAAAAACAACAACAAAAAAACAGTACTTATTTTACGTGTATACACTAATCGTCATTTCCTGTAGACGTAACGTGGCCATTTTTAACAAATTCAATAATTGTGGTATTTTTTGACGATCATAATATGCAGAATTGAGGGAAGTTCGTGAGGCAATCGCTATTTCTATCGATGAAGCGGATTCGCCTTCTTCTTTGTATTGGCGAGCTGCTCATATTTATGATAATAAACATGGATTATGCAACTATTTATTTATGAACTTCGAAATTGCAACTGGTTCACTGAAGTACACACGTAGTAGTCTAGATAGTTTTGAAGTTTATCTCTGCATGGTGAAGAACATGACAACCATGTTCCTGAATATTTACATGTTTCTGGAGCGTGAGTAAAATTAGATAATTTTATGTATTTAAACGTTCACAGGTTTAAGCAGGGTTTTTTTTGGTCACGCTATTTTTAAATGCAAAAATATTAAATGACTGGTGAATGCTACTATCGTGTCATAAGGTAGAAATACCGTGATTTCTGCACCTTTCTTTCAAATTAAACTCGGTTTCCTTCATAAGAACCATTGTTTTCGACATTTATTCATGAGTTTTGGTAAATGAAAATAATTGTTCTAATTGTGGTAACTGTAAAAAAAACATAAATATTTTCTGTGTTATTACCCCAAAATATGAATGCGAAGCTTTCGATAAAACTGAACACTAAGGCCACGTACGGTAAAGGTCAAACACGGAAATTTACTCGAAAATATAACATTTAAATTATGTTTTATTTAACATTGATTGCGTTTGGAATGAATACAAATGGCATATTAAAGACGCTCAATATATAAACTTTGGCCATTTAGAGAGGCTTGACAAATGCAATTGTGGATGTTGCCATGGTAATCAAGTTAGAGATGACGCACTTGAACAATTCATTGAAACCTCTTAGTAGTATACATGTTCGCTATTTTGCTGACAGAAGTCTTATTTTTCGGACTTGACTTTTTTGTCAATGTGTTTGTGAAAGGTACATGTTCATTTAAACAAGTATAATGCATTTTGAAAGTAATTCCACTTATCAAACTTAGGGTTGTACTGGAGTGTTTTCTTCCAACGAAACTGCAGGTATGGTGGAAGGGAATGAATTTTACAGAGCAGTATGGGCACATATCCTAACGTACTAGGCTGTGTGGCGGCTAAGGTGGACCCTGTGTAGATCCTGGTTACATAAAAAGGTCGATGGTACTAGTACAAATGTGGAACGGATAAAAGCATTGCGACGGAGCTGGTTGATTTCTTCAAAACGTCAAAGATAACTAGATATGACCAAAACATACTGGATCAGGCTGTGAGGTTACATGAAGCTGATCAGAATGTTGTATTTGATCGGCAAGATGGAAAAATACAATCGTTGTTCCTTGGTAACAGACGGTATGTGTTTTGAAAAACATATATCGATATGATTAAGATTCTGCTTTTGTTTATCCACGCGGAAAGAGAAGTGAACTGGAAGTTTTACCTTGAATCATTCTCCACCATGTTGCCTTGGATGACAGCGTATGACCACTTAAACTATGCACGATGTGGACCAGTGTATTAAACTGAGATGAACGATCTTGAGAACCAAGCCCCAAAATTTCTAGTGAGTTTATGGATTGACATTTGTTGTTTAAGAGATGTACCAATCACTTTACCCAGATTCCTACGGACAAAGCCACGGAGTGGTTCAATATACTCTGCAAGCTGAACAATGGAATCATAGAAATAACACGAAATGACTCAGCAAAAGACAAGGTCTGCATTATTTGAGTTTTTCGCTCAAACATATCACAGAAGAAAAGAGCTCTTTATGCAGACAGTGGATATGATGAAAATGAGTTCTCGTCTACAAGCATCCAGTGTTCACGCGTAGATCCTGATGAACGCCATGTTCACGCACTGCTAAAACACCTTGTCATACTAGTCGTGTTTTATTGTTGATACCTTTGCTTACTTATAGAAGAGGACAATGATGCTTTATCATATCTACACTGTGCATTTGACAGATACATAGGAAAAGCATCAATAAAGGCAAGTGCAAGAAGCAAGCAATCCGGCAAATGACGACCAATTCGTAGAATGATTTCTGGTCAAGGTGTGAGCCTGCCCTGATTATGAGATACCGACTTACACTGAGTAAGAAAAAAAAGCTGATATTGCTAGATTCCTTTCCAAACATTTGCAAATAAGGACAAACGTTACCGAGAGAGCAAGAGCCTGTCACAGGAGGAGGTTACCTGAATCTATTGAAAACTACTTTCAGCAACGAAGAGGCAGATTCGAGGATCATTCTACATAAATATGATGCTACAAGAGAAGTTTTGACAGAAAAGTTATCATATGTCAAGATACTGATGTTCTGCTCCTACTGATATAGTGGTATTTGTAAGAAGACATGTTAGAAGAAGAATGTACATGCTCTGACCTTCTTTCGGACGTTTGAAGAAACCGCAAGTCAGAAAAGAGAGAAGTTTGTATGCTTGCTGTGTGGGATCCATGAAGACTCCGTTGGTGATGCAAAATATTCACCTTTTTGCTAAGGCTAAGAACACGGGCGAAAGCTCCCGTCAACAACTAATGCACAAGAACTACACACTCCAAGAGCAACAAATCAAGCAGGAATATGGATCAGAGCTGATGTAGTAATTATGGATACAGAAGTCAAACCTGTGGATACAAACGCATGGGAAGATGGAACTGATGGATAAGAAGTTGTCTAAAACGCTTACCAACTGTACCGGAAGCTTGCATTGAACTTACAAGTTGTGTGTAAAACCAAATGAAAATCTATCCGCTGTAAATGCTTCAAAGTAGTATTGAAATGTACACCAGCATGTGGTTGTGACGGTGTCAATTGTGCTTATCAAATGGACGATTGATTATATGAACTGTACACGTTTAAATAAGGAGTTCGAAGATATCAAGATTAGAAGATGTATTCAACTGTTCATGCACACAATATGTAGTTCACTTTAGTTTTGTTAAACAGCGAACAACATAACACATATTTCTGATAGTGTTTTATTCTGTATGATGTGTATACTTGTCTAACATTTATACGGACTTTTAAAATTAGTTTTCAGTTACTTATATTTGCTTTGATATGACATTTGACCTAGTTTACTGTAATCGATCCATGTAAAAAACTAATACTTGAAATTAAAAATGATTAAACAATATATGTTATAGGTAAAGACGTGTGAACTGTTTATTTTAAAAGAATCTAGTTATTTTTAAGATTTCGGTGTCAATTTACCCCAACCACTTTTATCTGTAATTGTGAACGTAAGAAAATAATATGAAAACTAATAAGTATATAAATATACTGAGAGCAGAATAGTTCACCTTTAATTTGATACCGTGTGATTCTTTAAATATCAATAAATGATGAAGATATGGCAAAACATAGCCATAAATCGTATTCTTTAACTAAACATAGCCATTTTACGGTTGATCTCATTTTTATTCATGAGTATGCACACTATTGAAGTTGCATAGGGTAAGTGTCAATAAAAGGCCAATGCTTATTTTTCAATTGTATACCAGTTGGGTTATTTTTAACCTAAATCCTACACAGATATACTTTTTTTAAGTTTGGGGCGAAATATTGGATGGCATGGGGCAGTTTCAGATGACTAACATATCAATGTTAACATAAAGCATGCATGCAACTTCTACTCTCCGATGCCATGACTCGTCAAATTTTTCTCTGATGGTCTCCTTAATAAAAGTGCAGTTTACTTGGTTAAAATAATTCACAGTAAGTTATAACAATCAACGGAGGACTGAAATTACAGGAATATTATGTTATGACATTTTGATCTGACGAACTGTATCACGTCTCGTTCGCTGTAAAAAAATGAATCTGTCTCGACCTCTACTCTCAACAGATGTGTGTTTAACGTTTAACTCGAAGTGAAACATGCCAGCAGAAAAGCCCCCTATGATAAAATCCTCTTTGTATTGGAAAGATCTTACCCCCGGTATCAACATATCAGGGTTATTGCAGTCTAACAAAGAAATACATTACACCAACACTGTTTGGAATTATGTTTTATCAACTAAAATTCAAATGAAATCCATCTTATGTATGGAATTCTCTTTGTTTGAAATAGTGGATCGTAGGAAACATTCGGAAATATTCCATGTAAGGGTTATTGCGGTCTTAAGTAGGAATGTACTTTACCTATTGAATGTATGGAATTCTCTTTGTTTAAAATTTTGGATCGTACGCAACTTTCGGGGATATTCCATGTCAGCCTAATTGCTGTCATAAACAGGAATGCTATTCATCTATGGTCCATTAAAATGTTTTGAAAACGTCTCTTGAAATTTCGAAATCATATTTTGACAGTTTTCCATTAAATTTCAAATCTTTTTGATAATTAACTCATAGATAGGCCCGTAGCACGGATTAAATTACTCCGATTCAGTGAAAAGGTCTTTAGACCTCTTTTCAGATTGATGAATATGTTAGCGCAACTAAATGCTGTTGAATTTTTAATGCGTTAATCGTTGTTCAATTAATCGAACTAAATTCCACTATGTATTAAAGATACATAATCCTACAACGATAGTTTTGGTAGAGTGAACACATAACAGTCTATGCACTCTTATTAACTTCTAAGTCCCATTTAAGTCACTATTACCGACATAATCTAATTTTAGAATATAATTGTTCTGCGACCTTAACTTTAACCAATGACAAAACACATGTCGCTCTTTTTGGCAAAGAGACATGACCTAAAATCAAAACTTAAGTACATGCATACTTTGACTGATCGGTAATTCAGCAGAATATCGGTGTTTGTTTAACGTAGTAGTTCTAGTATGCTTTTCATACATGGTCTCGTGGATGTCACGGTCACCTCTGCTTTAACGGTTTCCACACGTTGAAGTGTGTCAGGTAATTCTTTATGGCACTTAGATGTCTGATCTAGAATAACATAAGAAATCTAAAACAAAAAGGATCCCCTTAATACAAATCGCTGAAACGAAATAAAAAATATTGAAAAAATATGATAATACAAAACGGAAACTATTTTTCAACCATGAACTGAGCAATAACAATATATTATTATAAATCCATTTTAAATCACAGTCGTCTGTAGCATGTTATAATGACCCTGTCATTATATAGGTTACGCACATGGACATTTGCTTGGCATTCTTCTGTGGAACTTATATACAGTACTGAGATATTCAGTTCGGATTTGGTACCAATCAAACGGAATTGTAAAAAGAAGACATTTCTTTTCTGTACACATTATGCCTTCAGACTTGGAAAAGATTGTGATAAAATTCAAGATGTATTAAAAAATATATCAGAAGGCCATGGCCCATGTGCACAAATAAAGATACAATATAGAGTTGTCAGATGATTTAATGAATTTAATTATTATATTATTATAAGAGCAAAATATAAGAAAACAGTTTTATATTCGTACGATGACAATAAAACCAATAACGATAAAAGGTTTGCAAGTTCAAGTGACTCGAAACTTGTCATAATCTCGTGTTCCTTGCTTAACAAATGTTTTGAAAAGGGCTATGTATTGATCTGAGATATTTGATATATTTAGGTAATGGTTTCAATAAGTCGAAATTTTCGCAAAACCAATCTGAGACCGTATTTCTAAATTTAAGAATGTACCACTAGCAGATCCGTGATATCTATTTTCGATAAATGAAGGTCACGCTTTATATGATGATTATACAAATATTACTGTGCGAGCTCCATTGAAAGCAATGGACATATATTTTATTTAACCTGTTCACCGTATTTGAAAATCACGCCATCTGACAGTGATCTGGAGTATTGGAAAAATACAAAATATGTTTTGAATTTAATTATTCACAACGAACCTCCTGATAGAACGTATATATTCGGTAGTCTTTTAACATAATCATTTTTGTGCTTGAAAATGCTTGAAAATAATATGACTTAAAGATGAGGATTCATCCTTTATTGAGGTAATTAAATAAAGAATATCATTTCAATGAAACAATTTCGTTCTGGAATTTTGGAAAACGTGTGATAGAGTGCATCATTAAATTATGATCTAAACAAAATCTGGTCAAATACTTTAACGACTCTAACAGGTATTTGAAGATGATTTGAAAATAGATACTGTTTTGCAATGCCGTTTTTGGATTGTTTTATCTTTTGTTGGTTTTTCGGAATACTTCTAAATACTCAAGGATTGCTGAAAGGAAAATTTAAATCATAGACTATTAAGGAAAATGTTGTCACTGTAGTTACCCGACTATCTTTAACAATGGATGAATATTATAAACAGTTTCCTTCACCCGGAAGCCGGAACTGGCTTAAGGGGTCAGTTGCTGTTAATATTACCAAAAGAGGACTTGCACCGTTTGCTTGTAAGGTATACGATGAAATTCGCGTTGAAAAGTTAAAAATAGCATTAAAACAACATTTTCCTGACCTCTGTGCGAATTGCTCAATTGTTGAAGCTATACCATGTGACCCTAACAACAACATATGTAATCCAGGAAAATGCCGTTTTCACAAGGGGCGTGTTTTTCGTCCGTGCCTTGTAGTAAAATGTAACGATTATCGTAACACTGTTACCGACAAAATCCAGAAAGGTATCGATATAGGTTGCAAGAGTTGCAGGACAGCTGAAATTGTACAGTGTTATCAAAGAAATAAAGTCTGCAATTCGGGAAAATGCAAATTCCATATGGATCCAAATACGAAACAATTCATTCCTATAAGGCCATGCCCGAATAAGATTTGTGATACGCTCCGGGATGCCATACAGCAGACACACAGATTTGGAAATCCATCATGGAAGAACACCGATGCAAGGAAATGGTGTGTAAACGGTTGGGGTATTGCCAAGTGCTTTATGCCTCCAGATGGCTACGCAAATGTGGACAATGAAAACGACACTGACTTGAACGGGATAATAAGTGTCTTCATCAACTGCAAAGAATTTCAGCAGTATTTTACAGCCGACTTGTCCAATTTACAGAACATCTGCTCCAAGGTATGCACACATGTTGTACTTTATTATTGTCATAGTTACCACGCATTTTCACCACTTAATTCAAGTACATGTATTAACACTGGTATTGAATTTATCTTAAGAATTGAAGATGAAATGTAATTCACATATTTAAAAAATCATTAAAACAGTAATTATTATAACTCAGTGAGTATATATTGATAATTTGTATTAGATTGATCTTTGAGGATGAATAAAGAGAGAGAGGTAAAATAGTTGGATCTAACGCGATCAATCGCATGTTTGTTTTCTTTTACAAGTGATGAAATTGATTTGTTAAAGTTTAATAAAATATTTCAAACACGCATTGAAATAATTTGGACAAATGGAAAATATTATGTGAATTTTTGCGCAGATGTTAAATTAAAACAATAGCTTTTCCTGTTCGAACGGTAAATTTCTTCAAACATCATGAGTGTACTGATTGTGACGAGTAAAATGCTGGTTTTAACTTTCATCCAGTTAGGACAAAATTCGTCATCTTACTTTCAACGTGCATGTTGGTTTTTATTTCCATATAGGAGAAAAAGGTATCAAAAACGCCAAAATGCACCTTTTCGGATTAGAATTGATACCCACATCCTGCCAACACTTTAAACCAAATAATATTCGGTTCTGAGGATTGGGCACAACTTTTTAACATTAATATTGTACAACATTCACGATTGTGAACAAAAATATGATAGCTTATACTAAGTCACTCTCGTTGGCACGATGCTGCGCGAGAGTGTGGTCTTCAGTTGTGGGAGATACCGGAGTACCCGGAGAAAACCCACTTGTCCGGCTAGGTGACCACTAACCAAACTCAAATGCGCCTAGGCCGGGAAGCGAGTCCGCTAACCAATGCGCTAACCGGGCAACCTGATACTCCCCTATGTTACGCCCCCCCCCCCCCAAACGTCAAATCCTAGAGCCGCCCTTGGTATAATCCTTTGTTGCAGTTGAAATCAGATTTAATACTAATAGCAAAATTCTTCGTTATACCGTATGCAGCATATGTCTTATTTATATTTTAAACAAATCGTTTACTTTCATCGGAATATCATCTTTGCGATTTGTTTTCCTTAATTGACGGAATGTCAATACGATTATTTCAAAAGATTATTATTATTATTTATTTATTTATTAACAAAATTATTATTATTATTATTATTATTATTATTATTATTATTATTATTATATGTACATAGGACAATCGATGAACACATTGAATATTTTTTCCATTTACAAAAGTATATCACTGAATTTTCTGTTTTGATCAAAAGCAATATTTCTTCAATTAAACAAAAGCATACTGAAGTTATATTGTGTAAATTTGGTTCAATTTAATATAATAAAACCGGGAATATAGTATTTACCTTATCTTTTCAATGAAATCATTTCTCTTTCAAACTAAATAATGCGTTATGTACACAGACAGCGATTTTATGACAAGAAATTATCATGCACGCTTTCATAGGATAGTTTGTGATGTATACTAGTAATTTGCTTTTTTTTTAAATAAGATAATGATTACTTTTTGCAGTAACGTAATATGACGACTTAGTAAAAACAAAAATAGTTGGTGTGATACGACTGAATCATTTATTTCTTATAAGATCCTACTAACAAGCTTTAACATTTAAATGGTCTACAAAAAGTACCCTCTAAGTTGGTGAGACACTGTATATCTACCAGTTCACCTGCAGGGGCGGCTTCAGAATTGGGCGTTAGAGGGTGCGTAACCTTGGGTGAAATTTTAACTTCGAACCGAATTTCTTTGGTTTAAAGTGCACGGCGGTGGTTGTGGTGGGGGTGTACTTCTCCAAGAGAAAAATAACAATTTCTAGTACGAAATAGCAAATTATTTTTCTTGGGCGATTAAAGAGTGGGCGCGCGCTGGATGCCTCCCTCCCCCCGGACCCGCGAGTGACATGTTCAAAATCAATAACGGCTGCCTGCTGATAAACTGAAATAAATTTGCAAATTTGAAGTACTTATACTGCATGCTGATTGGACAGATAAATATGTTGACCACTCAAATGTTTTTAGGTATCACCATGTTTTGCAGTTACGTAAATCTTGATTCAATGTACATAAATATACCCGTGGTTATGAGTTTAATACACTTTTGTTTGTTCAATAATTTATGTGCTTCCTTTATGCTTGTGCCACTTTAGTAACAGTGCCGATAAATGGAGAATAAAATGCACGAGTCAAAATTAGAAAAACAAAGAATGCATAAATATAAAACTAAAATAAGAAGTGAACAATTTTCTATATGAAAATCAAGTATTGTCAAAATGACTGTAAGGTTTTTGGCTTATTAAATAATTAAGTGATTTAAACCTTCATCAGAAGCTTACGAAGCACATTTATTATGAGCTGATGGCGTTTATACGCTTAGATTGAAATTAAATCTACGTATGAAAAAGTTGATAAATGAAGTCTACGGCTGGTAAAATAATACTTTTCTGTGCCCTGTTTTCGTTTGACAACTACTTTTGTCACAAAGTCACTAAAATACTCTTTTATTTCTATGTAATATACATATCTTAAGGCCCCCCCCCAAAAAAAATACATGTGTTTCCGGTAACATGGCGAAAAAAATAGGGTCGGTCGGTCGGTCGGGATATTTTTTTTTTTTTTTTTTTTTTTTTTACAGTTTCGATTTCATGCAAAACTCATCATGTTGCATCAAATCAATTGAATTATATCCA